>NC_064838.1:76693133-77002330 GCF_024166365.1 Elephas maximus indicus | reverse complement strand
GGATATCAACAAGGAAACTACCCTATCTTGGGGTTCAAGCAATTATGGACCTTTTATGGGATATACTTTGGACATGTCAGGAGGGATCAGTCCCTGGAGAAGGACATCATGCTTGGCAAAGTACAGGGTCAGAGGAAAAGAGGAAGACCCTCAATGAGGTGGATTGACCCAGTGGCTGCAACAATGAGCTCAAGCATAACAATGATTGTAAGGATGGTGCAGGACTGGGCAGTGTTTCGTTCTGTTGTGCATAGGGTCGCTATGAGTCGGAACTGACTTGACAGCACCTAACAACAACAACATGGGATATAAGTCCCTGGATATTGGTGCAAACGGTTAAATGTTTGGCTGCTGACTGAATAGCTGGAAGTTTAAATCCATCCAGCGGTACCTCTAAAGAAAGGTTTGACAAAATCTACTCAATAGCAACTGGTGTTTGGTTTTGGTGAAATATAAATCCCAGTTTGGAATTAATAAGATTACAATCCATCAAGGTTTCCTCCAGAGTGCATTGTGAATTACAGAGAACGTATGCTGTGTCCAGGCATTGCCTCTGTGAGCCTGTAGTGAAATATATGACCAGGTTTTGTAAACGGTTCCTGTCTTACACTCAAAAGCTCTTTCCTGGAGGGGATAGAGTCTAAACTCATATTAGAGTTCCATCAAATGCCAGAAATGGGTGGGAATAATAACTATCTTTTACTTAGGATAATAATAATTGTTCAGACTTATTGAGCCCTTCCTACATACCAGGTAGTGTTCTAAATACAAGTGTTAACTCACTTCAGCTTTATAAAACTAAATGGTAAGGGTACTGTTATCATGGCTTCTGTACGTATGAGGTGACTGAGTTACAGGCAGGTGTAACTTGCCCAGGGCCCCACATATAATCACTGGGAGGAAAGGGCTACAGGTTGTTTTTTTGGTTTGTACATGCAGATGACTAAGTGAGGAAGAGCAGAGGTACAGAGTGGCCCTGGGATGGCATACACCCTAGGAAGAATTTTCAATGCCAGAGGCCATTAAGTGAGACTGCCTCAAGTATTTCTCCAAGGGCTGCTCCTTTGTTGGATGTCTATGGGGAGCCCTGGTGGGACAATGGTTAAGAGCTACAGCTGCTAACCAAAAATTAGCAGTTTGAATCCACCAGCTGCTCCTTGGAAATCCTATGGGATAGTTGTACTCTGTCCTGTAGGGTCGCTATAAGTCACATTCATCTCGATGGCAATGTGTTTGACTTGTTTTTTTGGTTTTCGGTGAAAGAATAGTAGATATTCTTGTCGTATAAGTTTTGGGGAACTCTTTTTGGTAATCTTCCCAGAAACTGAGAAAATGAGTGGCTGTAATGACTACTTAAACAAATCACTCAGAAACATATTGGTTAAAAATAGCAACAGTTTTTTTGTTGCCCACTATTGCATGGATCTTTATTGCATGGATCAGGTGGGAAGCTCTGCTGATCTGGTCCAGGCTTGGCTGACCTTGGCTCCTCCTGCTTAGGTGTATGAGATCAGCTGATTTAACAGTGTCTCCTTCTCAAGTCTGGCTGTGGGCTAGATGTCAGCTGGTGTGATTGGGAGGGTGTTGGGTGACTAGGTTATGTCTCCCATTATCCAATTGGCTAGTCTGTATTGGTTCACATGGCAGCTTTGCAGGATTCCAAGAGATTGTGCAAAAAAAGCCTCAAGGCCTCTCAAAGGCTACAAGTGGCACAATGTCACTTTGGCCACCATCTGTTAGCCAAAGAAAGTTGCAAGAGTAGGCCACATTTAAGGAATGGAGAAATTGATTTTACCACTTGTGAATAGCTGCAAAGGGCATGGATACAGGAAGGCCTAGAGAATATAGGTGATGTAGCAAAACCTTTTGGAAAGAAAGCTTATCTTCAAAATAATTCAGAAACAATCTAATTGTGTTTAATGCATCACTAAAAGTAACTTTTTGATGAAAGATCAGCATAAGAAATTGGCACATACCTTACATGGAGTTGAAAGAGTTTAGTGGCGTTGCTACTACAACACAATTTCCAACAGCTTCTATCTCCATTTGCTTTCAGTATGACCAGTCTTCCTCAGCACTTTCATTTATTAAAATGTAGAGATGGTTAGCCTATTATCTTCTAGCATTGTGTTGTTTTTCTATGGATACAATAATTGATAAAAATAAAAAGTCCAAACTTATTCTTTTCATTAATAAAAATATTCCCAATAACATTTTTTATTTCTGATTAATTATATTTTATTGAAATTTGCAACACAATTAAATTTCTTAGTTAATACTATACTTATTGTTACAAGGTTAACTCAATTCAAAAGAAAAAAAATTCAATGACATTAAAAACATTATGATCACAAGAAATTAAAAGTATGAGTGTTATTCATAAAATTATAATGTCTATGAGGAAAGTGGAGATTGAAATACAAGTTCAGGAGAACAAGGAAAGATATATGTCTGATTGCTTAAAATAATCTTGTTCATGTAATTTAAATTAATTATAATATGCAATGGAGATTATACATTGTGCTGTTATTTAAACTTACAAGGAAATATATGTCAGATTAAATTCCTACGGTATATACTTTTTCAGGAATAATTTAGGGATATGTGACCATCTTAGGCTAGGTTCCCTAGAGAGGCAAAACTAATAAAGCATATACACAGAGAGAAATTTATCTCAAGGAAATGGCTAAAGCAGTTGTAGAGGTTGGCAAATCCTAAGTCCATGGGTCAGGTGTCAGGCTGGAGGCTTCTCCTGACTCGCATAGCTGTGGAGGCTGACCAATTCAAGACCAGCAGGTAAGAAGTCAGGTTACTTGCTCACAGGCTGCAGAAGCCAATGAATCCCAAGATCAGCAGGCAATACATCTGGCTGCTGGCACTAGTCCCAAGAACTGAAGGTCAGATGATGACAAGCCAGATGTAAGATCCAGAGCAAGCAAGTGAGAATTGCCAGAACATCCATGTATATATATACATATTCTATGCAGAGGATCGAAGCTCCCCTTACAACTGATTCGCTGATCACATCATGAAGAACTACATCATTACATAACTGCTGAATTACATCATTATATAACAGCCAAACCACATCATTACATAGCTGCCAATCCACTGAAAATCATGGCCCAGCCAAGTTGACAGACAACCTTAACAATCACAGTGACCAAAAAAATTGATTGCTAAAATTTGGTAAAGAATCTGCCATGAAGAATCGGAAATGTCACAACTTGAAAGAATATGAGATTATATGACAGTAATTACTAAAAGAGTTGTTTGCCAGTGTGGTTGGAATTTTAAATGATTGGCCTGGTTCTATCAACAATGGCTTCTACAACCTTGGCCAAGTTACTTCAATTGGATGGGTCACAGTTTTATCAGAGTGAAAGGTAAGTGGGTTGTGCCAGTTCCACCACAAAATATGATCGTTTCGCAAAGTATGAGAGAAGTGAAATTTTTTTCTCAATAAAAGGGGGTTAATTAGACATCATTGATTCAATTTAAGAATAATATAATTTTCTAATTTCAAAGAAAATTAGAAATTGTATAAGTTCCAGATGTGCAGTGAAGGATACTTACGTAAATACCCAGAGAAATTGAGGTCAAATAAGTGAGAAAGCCTTTCATCAGACATTCAATATCTAAAACAATGTTTTCCTATTTTTTATCTTTTAATATGCAGTGATTATTTAATCGATTTCTTATCAACAAATATGTAAGACCGAAGACAGAAATCTTAATTAATAGTCATAAGTTAAAAATCATATGACCATCCCAAATAATTTTTGAGCCCATATAACATTGCTCCCCAGTTTAAAAAAAAAAAAAAAAAAATTTTCTCCCTCACCAAAACACTTGACAAATTTTCTGGAATCTTATCTAGACATACTGCATAGAGAATAGGAGAAGGATGTACAAGTTAGTCAAGCAAAGGTGAGTTATTAAGATGAGATATATAATATTTTGACTTTACCAAGTTAAATATGTTGAGATATTAATGGCTGCCTGATGATAATTTTTTTTTTTTCTGTTTGTAGTAAGTTTATGTAAACAATTAGTATTCAACTTGTATGGTAACTCAATATTTTTCCTTTTTTTTTAATGGTGGATGAGAGTTCTTCTGAGAAGAATTAAAAAACTAGGTCTTCCAATAAATACAGAATGAAAGAAAATAAAGTATTTGTAATTATTATGATGGATGAGTAAGCAGAAATATAGTATGCAATACAGATAGGAAAGACAGTCATTATTCCTATTTTTTGCATATACTAGTTTTTTGAGATTTGTCTCTAAGCCTCTGCTGCAGCAAAGTATAGCTTATTATTCTGACACACTGGAACTATTCTGAAAACACGTTCAAGATCTAGACCATATTTACCCAATTTTTCATTCATGTCAAAGTAGCCTGTATATAAGGTACCACTTACACACACATACTATGGGACAGTTCTACTCTGTCCTATAGGATCGCTATAAGTTGGAATCAACTCGATGGCACTGGATACACACACATACACAGAGAAACGCACACACGCACATTATTCAGTACTCACCCAATAAAAAATCGGTGAGATAGTTGACTCAATTATTACATTGTCATTTACTTTAATTTGTTCTTTCTAGTCTCTCTGAATATAACCCCTTCTTCACTAAAATACGTTTCCTAAAATTCTGCTCATACTCCAAGGACATGATCAAATAATACTTTCTTTGTGAAGACACACTGACAATATCCCTAAATGGATTTGAACTATTCCTTGACCCAATCTTTCTATGATACTCCTTATAGTCTGCCTCATAGAATATTCACTTTTTTCATTAACCCATCATCACCACTATATTATGCATTCTTTGAAGGTAAAGACAACGTATTTTCTTAACTACCTTTGTGGATATGTAAGGGAAACTCATGTGTTAATGCAAACCTACTATATTCCATGTATCTTATAATAAAGGCACATGGTATGAATGTTCATTTAGCTTACAGTAGGTGCCCCACATCGTGTATATATATATATATATATATATGCTTTTTCATTCTTCACTATCAAATTTTAAGCCAGCTCATGTTATCTCATTTTTGTTTTTAAGGAAAGCAAAAATATTTACAACTGGACCAATAAGCAAAAAAAAAAAAAAAAAAAAAAAAGCAACATAGTGATAAATGGAGAAATTATTGAAGTTGTCAAAGATATCATTTTACTTGCATCCACAATCATCATCCATGGAAGTAGTAGCCAAAAAATCAAAAGACACATTGGATTGGGTAAATCTGCTGCAAAAAAGATCTCTTTAAAGTGTTAAAAAACAAAGATGTCACTTTGAGGACTAAGGTGCACCTGGCCCAAGCTATGGTGTTTTCAATCACCTCATATGCATAAGAAAGCTGAACAATGAGTAAGGAAGACCAAAGAAGAATTAACGCCATTGAATTATGGTGCTGGTGAAGAATACTGAATATACCATGACTGCCAGAAAAACGAACAAATCTGTGTTGGAAGAAGTATAGCCAGAGTGCTCAGCAGATGTGAGAATGGCAAGACTTTGCCTCAAATACTTTGGATGTGTTATAATCAGGGATCAGTCCCTGGAGAAGAACATCATACTTGGTGAAGCAGAGTATCAGCGAAAAAAGGAAAACCCTTACCAAAATCAATTGACACAGTGGCTGCAACAGTGGGCTCAAGCATAATACAGATTGTAAGGATGGCACAGGACAAGGCAGTGTTTCCTTCTATTGTACGTAGGGTCTCTATGAGTCAGAACCAACTCATAGGCACCTCATAATAACAATGGCTGTGAAGTGGGAGGCACAGTTGGAAAAGGCTTTGCACTGTCCCTCTGCAGAGTAAGATCTCAGGATGGTTATGAGAACAAGCAAGCAGGAAGGAGGTGAGGATAGCTACCATGGTGATAATCTCATTGATAGTAGCCACAGTGTACAACAGCAGTTCATTTATAGAGACATCAGATCAAGCAAGTGATAAGAAAAGGGGTTGATTATGGCAGTAGTGTTTAATCACATTTTTGAGGTAGGATGGAATCTCAAGAGCTAAACACATATTAGTCAAAGAACACCCTCTTCCTCACATATATCAGCTAGATACCACCTCCACAGAGACTTTCTGAGACGTGAGAACCATGTACAGTGGTAGATTGGAGATAGCCTCAGAGTAGTCATTGGTCCCCACAGCCAGCTGGATGACCTCAGTGATTGTATAAGAACAAAACAAGTAGAATTGCACAGGGCATCCTAGGAAGGAAATGGCTTTGTCCCTGTTTATGTGTATTTCTTTACCTGTAAAAGATTGGTGTAAGGTTTTTTAACCCACATGGTGACATGCTGAACTCTGATATATAGTATATAGTACTGATGATATATTTGTTTACTATCCAGTATTTTTTTCCTAGTGCAACAATCAATCTATAGTTACTGAGTGCATGACTCCTGATGGAGAGAGTCACTTTATAGCAAAATTTAAAAAGGATGTGGAAAAAAATAACTGTGATTCTTAATAACATCTATGCGAAACACTCACAAGAAAGTTGTATTCTTTATGTATGTATCTTTGATTTAAAGAGATGGGAGGTGTGTTTAAAGGTTTATTTAAATTTAAAACATTGAATGAAATTCATGTCAGAATCACTACTCATAAATTGAATAATCACAACGTGAATCTCCAAGCTCTTGATGACAATGAATTTAAAGCACACAAGATAATACCATTTTAGTAAGATATTAGATTAACCATATCAACAAAATCACAGTATTTTAACATTTCTAAGCTTTTTATTGCATTGTTTTAACAAGGAGCCTCTAGGAATAACCGATATTCTAAAATGTCTTATGATAATTCTTTGGAAAATCTTTTGGTAATATTCCCAGAAACTGAGAA
Source organism: Elephas maximus indicus (assembly GCF_024166365.1). Taxonomy (NCBI): domain Eukaryota; kingdom Metazoa; phylum Chordata; class Mammalia; order Proboscidea; family Elephantidae; genus Elephas; species Elephas maximus. Next base: position 76,995,437 of record NC_064838.1, on the reverse strand, counting down.
AGTGAGTGACTCCAATGACTACATACAAACCACTCAAAAATGTGTTAGTTAAAACAAAAATATTTTATTATTGCTAACCACTAAAACCAAAGATGAAGAAATTGAACATGCAATCAGGCTGCATTGATAATTAATGGTGATTAGAATGCAAAAATTAGAAATAAATAAGCGGGATCAGTAGTTGGAAAATATGGCCTTGGTGATAGAAATGATGCTGGAGATCACATGATAGAATTTTGCAAGACAAATGACTTCTTTATTGCAAATACATTTCTTCAACAACATAAACTGCCACTATACACTTGGACTTCACCAAATGGAACATATAGGAATCAGATCAACTGTATCTGTGGAAAGCGATGATGGAAAAACTCAATATCATCAGTCAGAACAAAGCTGGGGCCAGCTGTGGAACTGACCCTCAATTGTTCATATAGAAGTTCAAGTTGAAGCTGAAGAAATTTAGAAATCCAAAAAAGCCAAAGTACAGCCCTGAGTATATTGCACTTGAATTTAGAGACCATCTCAAGGATAAATTTGATGTGTTGAACACTAATAACCAAAGACCAGACAAGTTGTGGAATGATCTCAAGAACATCATACGTGAAGAAAGCAAGAGGTCATTAAAAACATAGAAAAGAAAGAAAATGCCAAAAAGGATGTCAGTTGAGTAGCTAAAGCAAAAGGAAGAAATGCTGAAGTAAAAGAGCTGAACAGAAGATTTCAAATGGCTGCTGGAGAAGAGAAAGTATTATAATGACATGTGCAAAGATCTGGAGATAGAATACCAAAAGAGAAGAACATGCTTGACATTCCTCAAGCTGAAAAGAGCTGAAGAAAAAATACAGACATCAAGTTGCAGTATTGATGGATTCTTTTTTTTTTTATAGGCAAAATACTGAATGACAAAGGAAGCATCAAAAGAAGATGGAAAGGATACACAAAGTCACTGTACCAAAAAGTATTGGTCGACATCCAATCATTGCAGGAGGTAGCATGTGACAAAGAACCAATGGTACTGAAGAAAGAAGTCCAAGCTACACTGAAGACATTGGAATAGAAACTGAGATGTTTCTACAAGTGGGTGCAGTGATGGAAGTGCTCACTTGTCTAAGCCAAGAAGTTTGGAAGACAGATACCTGGCCAAATGACTGGAAGATATCCATATTTATGTGTATTCCAAAGAAAGGTAATCTATCCAAATTCAGAAATTATGGAACAATATTGTTAATATCACCTACAAGTAAAATTTTGCTGAAGATCATTCAAAAGCAGTTTCAGCAGTACATCAGCAGGGAACTGCCAGAGTCAGCACAGATTCAGAAGAGGACATGGAACCAGGGATATCAGGACTAATATCAGATGAATTCTGGCTGAAAGCAGAGAATACCAGAAAGATGTTTCCCTGTGTTTCATTGACTATGCAAAGGCATTTGACTGTGTGGGTCATAACAAATTATGGATAAAATTGCAGAGAATGGAAATTCCAGAAGACTTCATTGTGTTCATGACGAACCTGTACATAGACCAAGAAGCAGTTTTTTGAACAGAACAACAGGATTCTGCATGGTTTAAAGTCAGGAAAGGTGTGTGTCAGGGTTATATGCTTTCACCATATTTATTCAATCTGTATGCTGAGCAGATAATCCAAGAAGCTGGACTATGTGAAGAACGGGGAATCAGGTTTGGAAGAAGACTCATTAAAATCTGTATTATGCAGATGACACGACCTTGGTTTCTGAAAATGAAGAGAACTCGAAGCACTTACTGATGAAGATCAAAGACCAAAGCCTTCATTATGGACTACACTCAACATAAAAAAAGGAAAAATCCTAACAACTGGACCAATAAGAAACATCATGATAAACAGAGAAAAAATTGAAGTCATTGAGGATTTCATTTTACTTCGATCCACAATCAACATCCATGTAAGCGCAGCCAGGAAATCAAAAGACACATTGCACTGGGAAAATCTGCTGCAAAAGACCTCTTTAGGGTGTTAAAAAGGAAAGATATCACTTTGAGAACCTAGGTGCACCTGAACCAAGTCATGATGTTTTCCATCACCTCAAATGCATTTGAGAGGTGGACAATGAATAAGTAAGACTGAAGAAGAATTGATACCTTTTAGTTGCGCTATTGGCGAAGAATATTGAATATACCATGGACTGCCAAAAGAACAAGCAAATCTATTTTGGAAGAAGTACAGACAGAATGTTCCTTAGAAGCAAGGATGGCGAGACTTCATCTCACATACTTTGGACATGCTGTCAGGAGGGATCAGTCCCTGGAGAAGGACATCATGCTTGGTAAAGTAGAGGGTCAGTGAAAAAAAGGAATACCCTCAACAGGATGAACTGATACAGTATTTGCAACAACGGGCTCAAGTAAAACAAGAATTGTGAGGATGGCGCAGGGCCAGGCAGTGTTTCGTACTGTTGTACACAGGGTTGCTGTGAGTCAGAACTGACTCGACTGTACCTAACAAAAATAGTAAAAACTTGGTTGCTAAACAAAATGTCAGTGGTTTGTATCCATGTAGTTTGAATCCTTGGAACCCCTATGGGGCAGTTCAACCTTATTCTATAGGGAAGCCATAATTTTGAATCAACTTGATGGCAAAGGATATTGCATGGATCAGGTGAGCAGTTCTGTTGATCTAAGTTTGGCTGATCTCGGCTCAGCTTACTTAGGTTTATGAGATCAGTTGTTAGTCAGCTAACCTAAAAGGGTCTCATTCTCAAGTCTGGTGGTGGGCTAGATGTCAGCTGATATGATTGGAGGAATGAGAAATTGGGCTATGTTTCTCCCATTAGCCAACATACTAGTCTGTGTTTGTTCACATGCCAGCTTCACAGGGTTCCAAGAGGGTTTCCAAGATCCTGAAAGCCTCTCAAAAGTTTGGAAGTGGTCTCAATATCACTTCTGCCACCATCTGTTACCCAAAATAGTTCACAAGAGTAGGCTACATTTAAGGATTTGTCAAACTGATTCAACAACTTGATGTGAAGAGCTGCTATGGATACCAGAAGGATCTGAGAATTCAGGCTGTGTTTGCATTCTACCATAATGGGGAGGAAATCTTTCTTAAAGGAATGCCATTTCCAAAATATTATGTTTCAACAAAATATGGAAGGCAATCTACTTTGTGCTTCATGCATTTCTAAAAATAATTTTCGATGAAAGATGAACTTGAAAAATTTCCACACAACTTGGACGTAGTTGAAAGAACTGAGAGCAATTGCTATTACAACACTTTTGACAGTTTTTATTCCCATTTACTTCTTTTTTTAATAATTTTTATTGTGCTTTAAGTGAAAGTTTACAAATCAAGTCAGTCTGTCACATGTAAACATATATACACCTTATCCCACGCTCCCACTTACTCTCCCCCTAATGAGTCAACCCGCTCCCTCCTTCCAGCCTCTCCTTTCATGACAATTTTGTCAGTTTCTAACCCTCTCTACCCTCCTATCTCCCCTCCAGACAGAAAATGCCAACAGAGTCACAAGTGTCCACCTGATACAAGTAGCTCACTTATCGTCCGCATCTCTCTCCAACCCATTGTCCGGTCCCTTCCATGTCTGATGAGTTGTCTTCGGGAATGGTTCCTGTCCTGGGCCAACAGAAGGTTTGGGGACCATGACCACCGGGATTCCTCTTGTCTCAGTCAGACCATTAAGTCTGGCCTTTCTATGAGAATTTGGGGTCTGCATCCCACTGTTCTCCTGCTCCCTCAGGGGTTCTCTGTTGTGCTCCCTGTCAGGGCAGTCATCGGTTGTGGCCAGGCACCATCTAGTTCTTCTGGTCTCAGGATGATGTAAGTCTCTGGTTCATGTGGCCCTTTCTGTCTCTTGGACTCATGGTTATTGTGTGACCTTGGCGTTCTTCATTCTCCTTTGCTCCAGGTGGGTTGAGACCAATTGATGCATCTTAGATGGCCGCTTGTTAGCATTTAAGACCCCAGACGCCACACTTCAAAGTGGGATGCAGAGTGTTTTCATCATAGAATTATTTTGCCAACTGACTTAGAAGTCCCCTTAAGCCATAGTCCCCAAACCCCTGCCTTTGCTCTGCTGACCTGCGAAGCATTCAGTTTATCCAGGAAACTTCTTTGCTTTTGGTTCAGTCCAGTTGAGCTGACCTTCCCTGTATTGAGTATTGTCCTTCCCTTCACCTAAAGTAGTTCTTATCTACTAACTAATCAGTAAATAAACCTCTCCCACCCTTCCTCCCTTCCCGCCTCGTAACCACAAAAGTATGTGTTCTTCTCAGTTTATACTATTTCTCAAGATCTTATAATAGTGGTCTTATACAATATTTGTCCTTTTGCCTCTAATTTCACTCAGCATAATGCCTTCCAGGTTCCTCCATGTTATGAAATGTTTCATAGATTCGTCACTGTTCTTTATCGATGCGTAGTATTCCATTGTGTGAATATACCACAATTTATTTAACCATTCATCAGTTGATGGACACCTTGGTTGCTTCCAGCTTTTTGCTATTGTAAACAGAGCTGCAATGAACATGGGTGTGCATATATCTGTTTGTGTGAAGGCTCTTGTTTCTCTAGGGTATATTCCGAGGAGTGAGATTTCTGGGTTGTATGGTAGTTCTATTTGTATCTTTTTAAGAAAACGCCAGATAGATTTCCAAAGTGGTTGTACCATTTGACATTCCCACCAGCAGGGTATAAGAGTTCCAATCTCTCCACAGCCTCTCCAACATTTATTATTTTGTGTTTTTTTGGATTAATGCCAGCCTTGCTGGTGTGAGATGGAATCTCATCATAGTTTTAATTTGCATTTCTCTAATGGCTAATGATCGAGAGCATTTTCTCATGTATCTGTTAGCTGCCTAAATATTTTCTTTAGTGAAGTGCGTGTTCATATCCTTTGCCTACTTTTTGATTGGGTTGTTTGTCTTTTTGTAGTTGAGTTTTAACAGAATCATATAGATTTTCAAGATCAGGTGCTGGTCGGAGATGTCATAGCTGAAAATTCTTTCCCACTCTGTAGGTGGTCTTTTTACTCTTTTGGTGAAGTCTTTAGATGAGCATAGGTGTTTACTTCTTAGGAGCTCCCAGTTATCTGGTTTCTCTTTGTCATTTTTGGTAATGTTTTGCATTCTGCTTATGCCTTGTATTAGGGCTCCTAAAGTTGTCTCTATTTTTTCTTCCATGATCTTAATCGTTTTAGTCTTTATGTTTAGGTCTTTGATCCACTTGGAGTTAGTTTTTGTGCATGGTGTGAGGTATGGGTCCTGTTTCATTTTTTTGCAAATGGATATCCAGTTCTGCCAGCACGATTTGTTAAAAAGACTGTCTTTTCCCCAATTAACTGACACTGGGCCTTTGTCAAATATCAGCTGCTCATATGTGGATGGATTTATATCTGGGTTCTCAATTCTGTTCCACTGGTCTATGTGTCTGTTGTTGTACCAGTACCAGGCTGTTTTGACTACTGTGGCTATATAATATGTTCTAAAATCAGGTAGAGTGAGGCCTCCCACTTTCTTCTTCTTTTTCAGTAATACTTTACTTATCCGGGGCTTCTTTCCCTTCCATATGAAGTTGGTCATTTGTTTCTCCATCACTTTAAAAAATGTTTATGGAATTTGGATCAGAAGTGCATTGTATGTATAGATGGCTTTTGGCAGAATAGACATTTTTACTGTTAAGTTTACTTATCCGGGGCTTCTTTCCCTTCCATATGAAGTTGGTCATTTGTTTCTCCATCACTTTAAAAAATGTTTATGGAATTTGGATCAGAAGTGCATTGTATGTATAGATGGCTTTTGGCAGAATAGACATTTTTACTGTTAAGTCTTCCTATCCATGAGCAAGGTATGTTTTTCCACTTATGTAGGTCCTTTTTAGTTTCTTGCACTAGTACTTTGTTGTTTTCTTTGTATAGGTCTTTTACATCTTTGGTAAGATTTATTCCTAAGTATTTTATCTTCTTGGGGGCTACTGTGAATGGTATTGATTTGGTGATTTCCTCTTCGATGTTCTTTTTGTTGATATAGAGGAATCCAAGTGATTTTTGTATGCTTATCTTATAACCTGAGACTCTGCGAAACTCTTCTATTAGTTTCAGTAGTTTTCTGGAGGATTTCTTAGGGTTTTCTGTGTATAAGATCATGTCATCTGCAAACAGAGATACTTTGACTTCTTCCTTGCCAATCCAGACGCGCCTTATTTCTTTGTCTAGCCTAGTTGCTCTGGCTAGGACCTCTAGCACAATGTTGAATAAGAGCGGTGATAAAGGGCATCCTTGCCTGGTTCCCGTTTTCAAGGGAAATGCTTTCAGGCTCTCTCCATTTAGAGTGATGTTGGTTGTTGGTGATGAATTTTCCTTCAATTCCTATTTTGGTGAGAGCTTTTATCATAAATGGGTGTTGGACTTTGTCAAATGCCTTTTCTGCATCGATTGATAAGATCATGTGGTTTTTGTCTTTTGTTTTATTTATATGGTAGATTACATTAATGGTTTTTCTAATATTAAACCAGCCTTGCATTCCTGGTATAAATCCCACTTGGTCGTGGTGGACTATTTTTTTGATATGTTGTTGAATTCTATTGGCTAGAATTTTCTTGAGGATTTTTGCATCTATGTTCATGAGGGATATAGGTCTGTAATTTTCTTTTTTTGTGATGTCTTTACCTGGTTTTGGTATCAGGGATGTGGTGATTTCATAGAATGAGTTAGGTAATATTCCGTTATTTTCTATGCTTTGAAATACCTTTAGTAGTAGTGGTGTTAACTCTTCTCTTAAAGTTTGGTAGAACTCTGTAGTAAAGCCGTCCGGGCCAGGGCTTTTTTTTTGGGGAGTTTTTTGATGACCGTTTCAATCTCTTTTTTTGTGATGGGTCTATTTAGTCGTTCTACTTCTGATTGTGTTAGTTTAGGTAGGTAGTGTTTTTCTAGGAATTCATCCATTTCTTCTAGGTTTGCAAATTTGTTAGAGTACAATTTTTCATAATAATCTGATATGATTCTTTTAATTTCAGTTGGGTCTGTTGTGATGTGGCCTATCTTCTTTCTTATTCGGGTTATTTGTTTCCTGTATTTCTTTAGTCAGTCTGGCCAATGGTTTATCAATTTTGTTACTTTTTTCAAAGAACCAGCTTTTGGCTTTGTTAATCCTTTCAATTGTTTTTCTGTTCTCTAATTCATTTAGTTCAGCTTTAATTTTTCTTATTTGTTTTCTTCTGGTGCCTGATGGATTTTTTCGTTGTTCACTTTCTATTTGTTCAAGTTGTAGAGACGGTTCTCTGATTTTGGCTCTTTCTTCTTTTTGTATGTGTGCATTTATCGATATAAATTGACCTCTGAGCACTGCTTTTGCTGTGTCCCAGAAGTTTTGATAGGAAGTGTTTTCATTCTCGTTGCATTCTATGAATTTCTTTATTCCCCCTTAATGTCTTCTATAACCCAGTCTTTTTTTCAGCAGGGTATTGTTCAGTTTCCAAGTATTTGATTTCTTTTCCCTAATTTTTCTGTTATTGATTTCCACTTTTATGGCCTTGTGGTCTGAGAAGATGCTTTGTAATATTTCAATGTTTTGGATTCTGACAAGGTTTGTTTTCTGACCTAATATGTGGTCTATTCTAGAGAATGTTCCATGTTTGCTACAAAAAAAGTATACTTTGCAGCTGTTGGGTGGAGTGTTCTGTATAAGTCTATGAGGTCAAGTTGGTTGATTGTTGTAATTAGGTCTTCCGTGTCTGTATTGAGCTTCTTAGTGGAAGTCCTGTCCTTCTGCAAAAGTGGTGTGTTGAAGTCTCCCACTACAATTGTGGAGGTGTCTATCTCACTTTTCAGTTCTGTTAAAGTTTGTTTTATGTATCTTGCAGCCCTGTCATTAGGTGCATCAATATTTAATATGGTTATATCTTCCTGGTCAATTGTCCCTTTAATCATTATGTAGTGTCCTTCTTTATCCTTTGTGGTGGATTTAACTTTAAAGTCTGTTTTGTCAGAAATTAATACTGCCACTCCCACTTTTTTTTGATTGTTGTTTGCTCGAAATATTTTTTTCCGTCCTTTGAGTTTTAGTTTGTTTATATGTCTCTAAGTCTCAGGTGTGTCTCTTGTAGGCAGCATATAGACGGATCGTGTTTCTTTATCCAGTCTGAGACTCTCTGTCTCTTTATTGCTGCATTTAGTCCATTTACATTCAGCATAATTATAGATAAGTATGTGTTTAGTGCTGTCATTTCAATGCCTTTTTATGTGTGTTGTTGACAATTTCATTTTTCCACTTACTTTTTTGGGCTGAGACGTTTTTCTTTGTAAATTGTGTGTTCCTCATTTTCATAGTATTTTACTTTATGTTTGCTGAGTCGTTACTTTTTTCTTGGTTTTTATTTTGAGTTATGGAGTTGTTATACCTCTTTGTGGTTACCTTAATATTTACCCCTATTTTTCTAAGTAAAAACCTAACTTGTATTGTTCTATATCACTTTGTTTCCCTCTCCATGTGGCAGTTCTATGCCACCTGTATTTAGTCCCTCTTTTTGATTATTGTGATCTTTTACATATTGACTTCAATGATTCCCTGTTTTGTGTGTTTTTTTCTTTTTAAAATTAATCTTAATTTTTTTGTGTGATTTCCCTATTTGAGTTGATAACAGGATTTTCTGTTCTGTAACCTTATGTTGTGCTGGTATCTGATATTATTGGTTTTCTGACCAAACAATTTCCTTTAGTATTTCTTGTAGCTTTGGTTTGGTTTTTGTAAATTCTCTAAGCTTGTGTTTATCTGTAAATGTTTTAATTTCACGTTCATATTTGAGAGGGAGTTTTGCTGGATATATGATCCTTGGCTGGCAGTTTTTCTCCTTCAGTGCTCTATATATGTCATCCCATTGCCTTCTTGACTACATGGTTTCTGCTGAGTAGTCTGAACTTATTCTTATTGATTCTCCCTTGTAGGAGACCTTTTTTTTTATCCCTGGCTGCTTTTTAAATTTTCTCTTTATCTTTCGTTTTGGCAAGTTTGATGATAATATGTCTTGGTGATTTTCTTTTTGGATCAGTCTTAAATGAGATTCGATGAGCATCTTGGATAGATATCCTTTCGTCTTTCATGAAGTCAGGCAAGTTTTCTGCCAACAGATCTTCAACTATTCTCTCTGTGTTTTCTGTTATCCCTCCCTGTTCTGGGACTCCAATCACACGCAAGTTATCCTTCTTGATAGAGTCCCACAGGATTCTTAGGGTTTCTTCATTTTTTTTTAATTCTTTTATCTGATTTTTCTTCAACTGTATTGGTGTCAATTGCTTTATCCTCCACCTCCCTCACTCTGCATTCCAATTCCTCGATTATACTCCTCTGAATGCCTGTTGAGCTGTGTAATTCTGTAATTTTACTGTTAATCTCTTGGATTTCTGAATGCTGTCTCTCTATGGATTCTTGCAGCTTATTAATTTTTCCACTATATTCTTGAATAGTCTTTTTGAGTTCTTCAACTGCTTTATCAGGTCGTTCCTTGGCTTTTTCTGAAGATTGCCTTATTTCATTTTTGAGGTCATCCCTGATGTCTTGAAGCATTCTGTAAATTAAATTCCAGGATTGTATCTTCATTTGGGAAAGATTTTGATTGTTTCGTTTGGGGAGTTGTAGAAGCAATCATGGTCTGCTTCTTTATGTGGTTTAATATCAACTGCTGCCTCTGAGACATCTATAAGATATTGTAATGATTTATTCTATATTTGCTCACTGAGTCTTATCTTGTTTTGTTTTCGTTTAATGTACGTAGATGGGCTACTAGATTGTGCTGTCTTGATTGTTGTTGTAGCCCTTGAATCACTTATGTCCTATTACCAGCTGGTTTGAGCTTTTACCAGATATATAAGCCTAAGAGTCCATTCGCTATTCTTGAGTCAAATCTGATTTTGGGTCATCAAGTGTGTGGTGCAGACTGTCACCTATCCTTCTAGAGAAGTAGTGGTGGTAGTTGTGTGCACCAGATTCTCATAGCAGCAGAGTTTCACACTCCGGGGAGGGGGCAGGATGCTGACAGGCATCCCCCAAGTGCCAGTGCAGTAGGTGTGTCTCTATTCCTAAAGAACTTTGGTGGGTGGGCTCTGCAGCTGTACCTTAGGCCCCCAATGCAAGTACCTCTACAGATTGGTAGATGTCACCCTCTTAGACCCCTAAGGCAGGAGGCTAGTTGGTCTGGGGGGAGCTTCAGCCCTCAGTTCCCTGTTGTGGGTCAGTGAGGGCTCTGGTGAATACACAGAGATATCAGACCTGGAAAACTTGTCTTTCCAGTAATCAGCTAAAGCAGTTACATTCAGATCCCTATCAGAAATGCCTATGCATTATAGTAGCCACCTTGTTCCCTGTAGGGATGAAATTCCAAGACTGTGGATCATATATGTTTGGCTGGAGCTGGTTCTGTGTTTTCAGTCCAATTGGGGAAGGTTTTTTGTCCCTGCATTTTCTGTAGCTGCTTCTCTCAGGCCAGGAGAATGGGATAGGAAAAGACCAAAAAAAAAAAAAAAAATCTGCAGCCCACTTCACTCTCTAGCTCAGGAAATTCCAATGTTAATGAAGCCGCCTGGGAAGGGGAGGGGAGGGTCCAGATAAATAGGAGAGAGTAGGACCCCGGAATATAGACAAAGTTGCTTATCTTCCTTGGGATGACTCTTTTGTCTGAGATTCCCGAGGGACAAGGGGCGTGTTGACTGTGTGCGCTGGCTGGGTAGAGATTGCCCCTAAGGGTCAGGCCCTTGTGCTGTGCTTGTGTTGTCTCAGAAGCCATGGTCAGTTCCTTCACTCCCAGTCCAAAGCCGAGCGCCAAGGTTCCCAGGCTGAGACGCTGCACTGCAGGCTCCAAAACCAGTCGCTGCCTCCCGGTGACTGCTCCTCCTGTCAGCCCCATCGCTGTGCTGCCTGCGTGCACTGGCTGGGCTTTCCCCGAGGTCACTTCTGGGGGCTAGGGCTGCATCCCATGTTTGCGCCGTCTCATGATGCTGTGCTCAGCTCCCTTGCACCCAGTCCAAAGCCCGGCACCAAGGTTTCCTGACTGGGACGCTGGCTCCAGGCTTCCCCATGGTTGTTCATTCTCAGTCTCTGTCACTCAGGTCAACTCTTTAGATCTGTGTTTGATGGTCAGGGTTCGCAGATTGTCATGTATGTGATCGATTCACTTGTTTTTCCTAGTCTTTGTTGCAAGTGGAATCTGTGATAGCTTCTACCTAGTCAGCCATCTTGGCCCCGCCTCCCCCATTTACTTTTAATATGATCACTTTATCTCAGTTTTTCATCTATTAGGAAATAGAAAGAAGCCCTGGTACAGAAGTGATTAAAGGCTTGGCTCCTAACCAAAATGTCAGCAGTTCAAATCCATCTGGTGCTTCATGGGAGAAAGATGTGGCAGTTTCCTTTCATAAAGATTTACAGACTTGGAAACCCTGTTTAGTTTATTTTAAGAGGCTCCAGATAAGCAAATCATTATTGAAGAAAAAGAATAAAGTAGGAGGTCTCACACTGCCGCATCTCAGATCCTACTATACAGGCACAGTGTCCAGAACAGCCTGGTTAGTAATGGCACAGTGACTGACAATGGAACAGAATTGAAAACCCAGACATAAATCCATCCACCTATTTTCAGCTGATCTTTGACAAAGGACTGAAATCCATTAAATGGGGAAAAGACAGTCTTCTTAACAAATGATACTGACAAAACTGGATGTCTATTTGTAAAAAAAAGAAAGAAAAAGAAGGTATGTCTTACATGTACACAAAAATTAATTCAAACTGGATTTAAAAAATATATATATAAAATGATAAATATCGTGGAAGAAAAAACAGGGACAATGCTAGGAGCCCTATTACATGGCATATATACTATACAAATCATAATTAACAATGCAAAAACACGAGAAGATAAACTAGACAACTGGGAACACCTAAAAATTAAACAGGCTCATCAAAAGACTAAAAAGAGAATCTACAGATTGTGAGAAAAGAAAAAATTGGCTATGACGTATCCAACAAGGGTCTCATCTCTAAAATGTATACAATATTTTAACACCTCAACAACAAAAAGATGAATAACCCAATTAAAAAATGGGCAAAGGACATGAACAGACACTTCAGTAAAGAAGACATTCAGGCGACTAACAGACAAGTGAGGAAATGCTCGAGATCATCAGCCATTGGAGAAATGCAAATCAAAACTGCAATGAAATCTCACCCGAACAATACTGGCGCTAATCAAGAAAACAAAAAATAACAATTAATGAATTTCTTACAAAAAATGCATAAGAACTAAACATTAAAAACTTAAATAATGATCATAAGTTCAAAATCATATGGCTCTTCCAAACAATTTCTTGAGCCATATAAAATTATTCCACAAATTAATTTTTTCTCCCTCACTAAAACACCTGTTTCTCCCACTATATTGCTGTTTTATTTGGAATTTTATCTAGACTTGAATAGAGAAAGAAGAATGTGCAAGTTAGCCAAGAAAAATTATTAAAAAAAGGTATACCTAATAATTTGAATTTGCTGAATTATGTATGTCTAGATGCAAAAGACTGCTGCTCTTTCATTTTATTTTGAATAAGTTTATGTAGGCAATTACTATGAAACATGTTCTCCAACTTCAAATACTGTTTTTGATTTTTTTTTTTTTAATGATGGGTGAGATTTCTGTTGAGAAGTATTCAGTAATTAGGTCTGTGATCCAAAAATACATATAAAAATGAATAAATTAAGTATATATAATATTTGTGATGGCTGGGTGGCCAAAATAATAGCATGAAAAACAGATTGGGAAGGCATTCATTGTCCCTATCTTTTGCATATGCTGGTTTTCTGAGATCCATTTCTATGCCTCCGGAGCAGACTATCACACTTATTCTGTCTCACAGGAGCTCCTTTGAAAACAAGTTCAGGATTTAGATTATATTTACTGAACTTTGCATACATGCCAAGGTAACCTGTACATAACATATCACATACACACACACACAGATAGAAACACACATTATACAGCATTCACTTTATAATTGACTTAATATTACATTCTTATTTCCTTGAGTTTGTTTGTTCTAGTCTTTCCTGAATAAAATGCCTTCTTCACTGATTCTTCACTGAAATATGTCTTCTAAAATCCTGCCTGTTTTCCAGGCCAACTTCAAATAATACCTCTTTAATGAAGAGGTATTTCTAATGTCCTCAAATGGATTCAAACTATTCCTTGCCCCAAACCTTCCATGATTCTTACCATAGTCTGCCATAGGCAATTTCTTTATTGCCCATCATCACCGTGAGATTATGTATTCTATGAGGGCAAGGCCTAGGTCTTATCTTTACTATAATTTGTAGACTTCCAAGAAAAAAATAAATAACAACAACAAAATGTGTTTATTGAGAAACTACTATACTCCAGGTATCCTATAAGAAAGAAGGGTGGAGTTAATGTTTATTCAATTAAACAAAGTGTCACAGATGATATCTATATTACCTTTTGGCCTTCACTATCAGATTATGAGTTACCTCATGTTATCACAATTTCATAGATTTAAAACTAAAGATGAGATAGATTGCTGGCCTTTGTCCTTAAGAGACAAAACCAAGTTTAACATCTTTAAACCAAAAATTCACTTCCTCACCACTGTACAATATTAACTATTAATTTTATTGATATCTTTAAAAACCATCTTTATGGACACCCCTTACTTACAAGTTAAGGAAATATCCTACTAAAATAACATGCAATGAGAAAAGATTTTAGTGTCCATTATCTTGCTGACTGTATTCTTGACATCCTTATTCCTCAGGCTGTAGATCAACGGATTCAACATGGGGATCACCACTGTGTAAAACACAGAGGCTACTTTGACGGTGTGCCTGGAGTTTTTGGAGTTGGGCACACAATAGAGGAACAGGATGGTGCCATGGAGGATTGTGATAGCAGACAGATGAGAGGCACAGGTAGAGAACGCCTTATGATGACCACTGACTGAATGCATTTTTAAGATGGTGACAACGATAAACACATAAGAACTGAAGATGATGAGTAATGTACTCACCTCATTAAAAGTAACAACGATGAAAAGCAGCAACTGGCTTAGAGAAGTATCAGAGCAAGAAAGAGACAGAAGTGAGGAGAACTCACAGAAGAAGTGATTGATTTTGTTGGGACCACAAAAAGATAATTTCAAAGCAGAGCATGTGGGTATCAAGGAACACCCTACTCCCCATGCATATGATCCCACCGCCAGCATAGCACAGAGTCCCTGGGACATGGCAACTGTGTAGAGCAGAGGGTTGCAAATGGCCACAAAGCAGTCATAGGCCATTACAGCTAATGAAAAGATTTCAGTCACCACAAAGGTACAAAAGAAAAAGAATTGAACTACACATCCTAGAAATGAAATGGTTCTGTCTTCTACAACTAGGTTCACCAGCATTTTGGGAGCAACGATGGAAGAATAGCAGAAATCCATGAATGAGAGGTGGCTGAGGAAAAAGTACATGGGGGTATGCAGTATGGGATTAATTTTAATGATTATAATCATTCCAAGATTCCCTACAACAGTGACACTGTAGATGGCCAGAAATACCAAGAAAAGAGAAACCTGCAGTTCTGGGTAATCTGAGAAACCTAAAAGGGTGAAAGTGGCCCCACTTTTATTTCTCTCCGACAATAACATGGCTTCTGTTTGTCAAAATCTGAAAGTCAGTCCTGGAATTGAAAATATACATATATATTAAAGAGAGTAAGGATATAGGAAGCTTAGTCAACTATCCCTTGCCAAAACTGGAAAAGATATCTTTTTCAGAATCTCTGTATTTGTTTATTAACCAAGGTATGCCAGTGGTTAAGCTTTTGAGGGCTAACCAAAAGATTGGCAGTTCAAATCCACCATCTGCGCAGTGGAGATCTACCGGGACAGTTCTACTCTATCCTATAGGGCCACTCTGGGTCAGAATGGACTAGACAGCAATGGGCTTTTTTTTTTTTTTTTTTTTTTTGTCCCATATTGTTTTCAAGGAGTGGATGATGGATTGGAACTGCTGACTTTTCTGGTTACCAGCCGTAGCATGCTGTAGCTCTTAACCACTGCACCAACAGGGCTCTAAAGTTTGATAAACTTCTAAAATTTTAAAACATGATAACCATTCTTTTTTTTTTTAATTTTCTTGAGAAAAAGAAAACCATTAAACTGAATTTTGCTTAAGTTCTCAACTTTAATTTTTAGTACTTACAAATATATAAAAATGAGATTTAAAGATTATATGATAATTTTAAATAAAATTTTCACATAACACTTCCAGTCTTCCTTCAATGCTTTAAGTTCATAAAAGACAAGCTTAGCCTGAGGCAGTGACAGGTTATGTCAGCTCTACAGTCAATAAAAAATAAGAAAGTCTAAATTATTTTATTCTTTATTTCACATTTATACACCATGCTTAACAATATACAGCCTTAACACTTCCCATTTGTGTTTTTATTGTTAATTTTGTATAGTACTCTAAACTTTGCTTTTTGTTCTGACACAGTAAATCTGATATTGAAATAAATCTTGATTATTTTTTAATAGCCTGTGTGGTGCCAATGGTTAATGCATACAGCAGGAAACCAAAAGTTTGGAGGTTCTAGTCCACCTAGAGGAACCACTGAGAAAACAACTGGTGATCTACTTTTGAAAAATCAGCCATTGAAAACTTTTTGGAGCACACCTCTACTCTTACACAAGGGGTCACCATGATTCCAAGTTGACCTGTTGAAATTTTTTTTTTTTTAAATGTTCTCCAAATCAAAGGAGTCCTAGTATTCAATTCTTCCTCATTTCTTGAGGAATAAATAAATTAAAAAAAAATTAGAACAGATGATAAAGATTATCTAGTCTACATTCTTATTCTAGAGGCAACATAACAGAAGCCAAAAGAAGCCTTGGCTTTCACAGTGACATGCAGATAAAGACCAGTCTATGATCCCCAGCTATGTATCTATTTCTCTACCCTAGACACTGGTCCATCTTATATATCTATCTACTAATACATTTCCTTTGTTAATGCTCACCCCCTTTAACTTAGAGCAAACTAGAGACTGTGAAACTATGGAAAATATTCCAAAGGCACTGTTATGTGCCACAGAGATATACTTGAGGGCAGCATCCAGATGAAACAGAAGAATGGGACTTAGAGATGTTACACACCAGGAGGGGCTCTGGTGGTTCAGTGATTAACAACTTGGCTGCTAATCAAAAGGTCAGCAGATCGAATCCACCAGGGGCTCCTTGGAAACACTATGGGGCAGTTCTACTCTGACCTATATGAGTTGGAATCAACTCGAAGGCAACAAGTTATACACCAGGAATAACTAAAGACTCTTTGACTTAGAAATTCCCTTTTCCAATGTCTTTCCTACTCATTTCTCTTCTTTCAACATGCCTAGGATACTCATTCTCTCCATGTATGATGCATGTATAAGAATTTGAAAAATGGCCTAAAAAAAAAAATCTGTTGCTACTGATTCGATTCCGACTCACACCGACCCTATAGGACAGAGTAAAACTTCCCCATAGGGTTTCCAAAGAGGAGTTGGTGGACTTGATCTGCCAACATTTCAGTTAGCAGTTGAGCTCTTAATCACTGCACCACCAGAGCTTCATGGAGTAGTAGTGCACAATTAAGTCATTTCATGAGGAAACATTAACTCAAAAGAATGATTGTATTTCTAGAATAGGTGCCCAGTACCTCTCAGAACCCAATGTACTGGGAAACTCTTTCTCTGTCTGTGATTTCTGGTAACTTTATTTTTGATTCTGATACCCAGCAAATCATTTTCATATGACCCAGAAATAAAGATGTCAGGTCATGTGCTAGACTGAGATCATCAATGGTCCTACCCTGTTCCTGTATAAATCTGAGTGCTGAAGACAACCTCAAAAGGCAACCTATAGCACAAATAGTCATTTTAATTATCACAGTTTTTTTTAACACCATGTTTCACATATCTAAGGCATTTAAAAATTGACTTTAATCAAGTATGTGTTTAATGTAATGGCTCTTCTTTGTCCCAAATGTTGATATTAAATTGATGATAAATTTATTCTCTCATTTAGTCCAAGAAATGCGATAGCTATAATCTTCTTCCCTATAATTTCCTCCTTTTTTATTGTTCTTTTAATCTCTAGGGGCTCATGTATTCCCTGCTTTTTGTTTTGTAACCTTAATTAAAGCTAAAGACTGGTAGATAGATTAATATAGAGATAGATTTTTCTTACTAAAGATTCTATGCAATCTTTGATTATTCCACTCTGCATAAATACTTGTCTATTCTACCTTCACATCTGCACCGAAAATTTACAAAAGTGAGAAAATACACATTCCGAAACTCAAGGCTCTCCTATTCCCCCACTTCAGGTACCTGTCATCCAGGTCACTATAATTAAGGAGCTCTGATGAACCAGATCCTCTATGCAAAGCTGGGCATAAAGGGTGTACATCCTGTTCTTTGCATTTTCAGATATGTACCTTTCACAAAATAGTACCTTTTGCAATGGCTCATTGGTCCTCAAGAACATCTAAAGATTAAATTTTCCCATTTTCAGGTTGCTTTAAAAAAAATTTTTTTTTTTTTTTTCTAGGTACCCTACATTGACGTTAAAGCCTTTGTCTTTAAAATCTTGAAAACAAACCTGCTAATGGCAAAGAGAAGCCCTCTCCTGCCTCTGGAAAACTTGGTTGGGAATCAAGTATATGTACCTTATATTTGTAGTCACAACCTTGGGACATGAACCCTAGAGACTCTCTGTTGCCCCGTTCTCTAAAGGACGAAAGTCAAACAATTAAAATTAACTACCTGTTCCAGCTGTACTAGAAAATCTAGAGAAAAATTATAGTATCATTAGGAACATTTTATATGAAACAATTTATATTTTAAAGTCATCTTCCCCAGTCTCCTGAACACTCCAATACTTTCCCATATTTATCAAGAATATGTATCTATTGGAGACACAATTATCAAATATTAATTGACTTATTACTATGTGCCATTCTGATAGGTGAGATATGACATCTCATGGTAGTTTTCATTTGTGTTTCTATTATTACAAGTCTGATTGAACAACTCTTCATACCTTTTAGAGATGTTTATATTCATTTAATGAGAACTTTTTAACCATAACTTATGTCCATTTTTCTACAGGACTAATTGTTGTTTCTCCTCCATTCTATGTGATATAAGTGGTAATTTTTTTACTCAGTTTATTTGTCATTTTAAGTTATGTTCTTTTGTTTTTGCTGTGAAGTTTTTTATATTTATGTAATTTAAATTAAAAAAATAAACAACTTTGTTTTCAGAATCTGTTTTGATGTGTGGGGCAAGAAAGAGATCCAATGTTAACTCTTACTCATATGGCTAAGGAAAGATGCCCATTTGGCTTTTAACATCCGTGTGTCCCAATAATACACGATCTTAATAATAAAACCAAAGAAATACAAACCCATTGTTGTTGAGTCAATTCTGATTCACAGTGACTCTAAAGACATTTTAAAATTTATTTTAAACTATGTAGGATTAGCCTGTTTACCCCATACATCTGTCAGTTTGTTGTGCTTGCTCAAAATGAAGAGGACTTGAAGCACTTACTGATGAAGATCAAAGATCACAGCCTTCAGTATGGATTGTACCTCAACATAAAGAAAAAAATCCTCACAAATAGACCAATAAGTAACAGCATGATAAATAGAGAAAAGATTGGAGTTGTCAAGGATTTCATTTTACTTGGATACACAATCAACACCCATGGAAGCAGCAGTCAAGAAATCAAAAGACACATTGCATTGGACGAATCTGCTGCACAGGACCTCTTTAAAGTGTTGAAAAGCAAAGATGTCAACTTGAAGACTAAGGTGGCCTGACCCAAGCCATGGTGTTTTCAATCGCCTCAATATGCATGTGAAAGCTGAACAATGAATAAGGAAGACAAAAGAAGAATTGATACTTTTGAATTGTGGTGTTGGCAAAGAAAATTGAATATACCATGGGCTGCCAAAAGAAGGAAAAAATCTGTCTTGGAAGAAGTGCAACCAGAATGCTCCTTAGAAGCAAAGATGGTGAGATTACGTCTCACATACTTTGGACATATTATCAGAAGGGATCAGTCCCTGGAGAAGGACATCATGCTTGGTAAAAGTACAGGGTCAGTGAAAAAAAGGAAGACCCTCAAGGAGATGGATTGACACAGTGGCTGCGACAATGGGCTCAAGCATAGCAACAATTGTGAGGATGGCACAGGTCTGAGCAGTGTTTCATTCTGTTATGCATAGTGTCGCTGTGAGTGGCAACTGACTCTATAGCATCCAATAACATCAACAGGATTAGCCACCTATTCTAATTTGATTTTTTTGGTCTTTTTTTTCCTGAATATCTGTGATTGTTTATTCATTTTGTATGAACATTAAAGCAGAAGTATTATAGTATGACTCCTTGAGAATCCCAGATGAATTTTGTATTACACTCATCCTGGTCCTAATAAATGTGAACTAAACAGAGCAAATCTTAAAAATATTTCCAGACCTGATACTACCAGTAATTATACTTTTGAGTAAGTAATATTTAAGTGTAATCTAGGAATATTGAAATGGCCTCAGAGATTTCCCTTTCTGAAAGGCAATTTAATATTCATGACCTCTCAGACAGACAGCCTCAGAGATAATAGGGCTAAAGTACAGTAGAATTAGAGTCAAAAGAGCTAAGTTTCTGTCCTAAACGAGTCATTTCTGATTATGTGAAATTTCTGTAAATCAGGAATTCCTTGGGCCTCTGTGTCATCATCTATGCAATGATATGATTCTTTTCACCTCTCCTTTTCAACATGATCTGATTGTTTCAATTGCAAGGCTTCTCATTCATAGAATTCACAGAACCCAAGGAACAAAGGTGTCAAAAAGAATTATTCCCCTTTTCCCACACAGCACAACTTCTGTGTCTCTCAACAGAGACTCTCTCTCTCTTCCACATATTTGAAAACTACCAGTGACACAAAACAGAAATAACTTTAAATGCAAGTCACTCAATGCCATATGAATTAAGAAATAAGAAAAACCTTTTTCTATAGTGTGTTGGCATCATCCTCTCAATATCTTTATTGCCCACATTTAATTGAGAGAGAAGACAACACACTCAGTCATAAAATTTATTGATCTTGTGGGTGATAGTTTAAGCAGATCCATTTACAAGCATCCTTAGATGAAATAGAATTCAGTGTATTTGTTCAGACAGGCAATAAAGAGACAAGGCATTGTGTCTCCGAGAATGCACTAGCCTTCATGATACAGGTTTATTACAAGCCTGATGCCAAGGTTTTGGAATTAGTTCATTCCAAAATAACTATTACCAAAATAACTTTGGTTAGCAACAAAACACTACCAACTCATTGCTTTGTCAAATATATTATTAAGTTGAATAAAAATAAATTCATTAATTAAGCACACCACCACCAAAGGATGTGAATAGACATTTCGCCAAATGGCCACCAAACACTTGAAAAGATGCTTGATGTCATTAGTCATCAGAGAGATACAAATCAAAAACAAAATGAGATATAATTTCATTCCCACTAAGATTGCTAATGGAGTCCTGTTGGTGAAGTGGTTAGCAGCTTGTCTGCTCACCATGAGCTAAGCAGTTTGAATCCACCAGTCTATCCTTGGAAATGATGGTGCATTTGTACCTGTCTTATAGGGTCAAATTGAGTCAGAACTGACTAGACAGCAACAGGTTTGGTTTTTAGTTTAAGATGGCTAATATAAAAAAAAGCAAATATTGGCAAGGTTATGGGAAAATTGGAAACTTTATCCATTACTGGTGGAAATGTGAAACCCTACAGCCTTTGTAGATAATGGTGTGGTGGTTCCTCAAACAACTGAAACTAGAACTATCATATGATCTAGCAATTCCACTCCTAGGTGTATACCCAAAAGACTTGAAAGTAGAGATTTATACAGCAGTATTCATTGCAGCACTATTCATAATAAGCAAGAGGTGGAAGCAAACTAAATGTCCATTAACAGACAAAGAGACAAAAAAAAATGGTACATACATACAATAGAATATAAGTCAGAAGGAGAAATAATGTCTTGATACATGCTACAATATGGGTGGAGCTGGAAGACATTAACCCAAGCTGTATGAAATCAGTCAATTACAAAAGGACAAATATTGTATTACCTCTATTACGTAAAAAGACAAGAAAAGACAAATGCATAGAAAGCAAAGTTTATTAGTGATTACCAGGTGAGGGAGGGTTGGGAAAAGGGTTAATGGTGATGGAAATATCTCTTGATGAATGGTAAATTTATACAGCCAATTATTGTAATTGCTCTCGATAAGTTGTACACCTGTAAAAAATTGAATTGGCAAAAGTTCTGCAATAGATGCATTTACAACAATGACAGAAAGAAAAAAAAAGAGTAGCTGCTGAGGCTGATTATATACAAATGAAAATTCATAGGATTTGATTCCTTTTTTTGGAGGTTTAGGGTCATGGATACCAGGGAGATTTCAGTTAATTGGCCAAATGACATGTTTAATGTTTCCATTCTACTCCTGGCTTGGTGCACAGTGCCTACGATATAAAAAACAGGCAAGTGGCCTTCCAAGCCATGATTGGTCTCTTTTTATCTAGAATAACAGAAGAAGAAGGAAAATAAGAAAAAGGAGAAAGAAATGGAATCTGTGGCTAATTGCTTCCTTGAACAACTGCCTCCTTTGCCATGAGGCTAGAAAAAACTGGATGGTTTCTGGCTACTACTGCTGAACATTTTGATCAAAGATTCTTTAGAAAAATTCTGATCAAAAGGGAGAAAATTTAGGACAGAATTTTAAATTCTCATGGACTCCAGATTTTCTGAAGCCTTGTAGGCTGAATGAACACCAGAACTATAACCCTGAGATAATTTATAAACCTTAAGACCAAAATATCCCCTAAAGTCTTCTTAAAACCAAACAATAGTTTAGTTTACCTAGTAAAAAAAAGTTTTCCTTGAGATTATGCTTTTTTTAAGAACTATCTTTATGGAATCAAAGTGACAACAGCAACACAAAAGATTACATAGGAATCTTAGGGGGTGGTAAGTTTGTTAGTAAGGGAGGAAAAACAAAGAAAATGAGAATGATTGCATATTTCAAAGAATGTAATCAATGTCTGTCTTAGTTACCTAGTGCTGTTATAGCAGAAACACCACAAGTGGATGGCTTTAACAAAAGAAATTTATTCTCTCACAGTTTAGGAGGTTAGAAGTTCAAATTCAAGGTGCTAGCTCCAGGGGAAGTCTTTCTCATTTTGTAGGCTCTGGTGGAAGATCCTTATAATCAGTCTTCTGTTCTAGGCGAGCTTCAGCTCAGGATCTCCAGGTCCAAAGGATGTGCTCTGCTCATGGCACTGCTTTCTTGATGGTTTTAAGTCTTTCTGTCTCTCTACTTCTCTCTTTTATACCTCAAAAGCGATTGACTCAAGAAACAACCTAATCTGGTAGACTGAGTAATGCCTCATTAACGTAACTGCCTCTAATCTTGCCCCATTAATATCATAGAGGTAGGATTTATAACACATAGAAAAATCACATTAGATGACATAATGGTGGACCATCACACAAAACTGGCAATCATGGCCTAGCCAATCTGACACACATTTTTGGGGCGCACTATTGAGTTCATGACATTCCACCATTTTGTTCCCACAAATTCATGTCCTTGCCACATGTAAAACACGTACTCCCCCTCAGATCATAGGAGAAGTCTTAAATCAATTCCAAGTCCAAAATCCAAAAATTCCTGTTCATCTGTAAAATCAAATACACAAGTTATCTACTTCCAAAGTACAGTGGTGGAACAGGCACAAGCTAGACATTTCCATTACAAATGGAAGAATTTGGACAGAAAAAGGAATAACAGGTACCACACAAGTCAGCAGAACACCTTACATTAGCTCCCAAGTCCTAAAAATTTTCCTCTATTCTCTGAGACCATTTAGGCAACCGCCATGCCCTCCAGACTCTTGGTGCTGGCCATACTGTCCAGATTCTGTGTGGAGGCCCCTTGGCTCTAGGATTCAGCTCCACTTTCCAAGCCCACCAAAAAGATAAAGCTACTCCCTTGGATATGGGTAGCCACATTTTCCTAGCACCTCTGAGTGGTAACCCTGCCAAGTCTGCCCCAGCAGGCCCTGCCATTCTTCTGCCCCTTGTGCATGGCAGCCTCATCCCCTCAGCTTTGACCAGTAGACCTGGCCCTATCCCACTGACACTCATGAATGGCACCAAGCTGATCAAGATCTGACTCTTTGATACCTAGAAAGCTGTGGCCCTATGCTTAGAAACTCCAGAAGTGGTGGTCCTACTCTTTGAAACAGAGCCAGCTCTGCTTCCTATTTTCCTAGTCTTTTCAGCTTCCACTACCATGGTTCCTTGGCCTCTCAGCCTCTCAGGCCTTGCCACCTGCATCTTCCCTGCTATGGCAGGTGTTCCAAAGCTCTTTAGCTCCACCAATAATTGCCATTAGGCACCTCACTCTGCCAATAAACTTGGGAAGGCTCTCAGCTCCCTTGCTCCATAGGTTAGTAAACCTAGCTTCACCAATAAGTGGCCAATGGCACCTCATTCTTCCAGAGAGCCTACAGTGCAAAGGCGCTCAGCTCTTTCATCCCTTGGATCAGCTCCAATGCTGTCTCTCACCAGTCTCCTGGGTCTGCTACTGTTTCTCAACATCTGCACCATCTCCAGTGTAACAGCTCTCCTCATTTCCTTCTGAGTCCTCAGCAGAATTGTCTTGACTTCCATAATCCTAACAACAGTCCCTTTAAGGCAACCTAGACTTTTACTACTAGGGACTTCAAAAATCTTCTAGCCTCTACCCATTCACAGTTTCAAAATAGCTTCCACATTTTAGGTATCTGTTAGAGAAGCACCCTACTCTCAGTACCAAATTCTTAATTTTCTAGTGCTGCTATAACAAAAATACCACAAGTGGATGGCTTTAATTAAGACAAATTTATTCTCTCATGGTTTAGGAGGCTAGAGTCAGAATTCATGGTGCCAGCTCCAGGGAAGGTATTCTCTCTCTGTTGGCTCTGTTGTCATCAATCTTCTTCTGGTCTAGTTGCTTTTCGGCTCAGTGACCCTCAGTCAAAAGGATGCATTCTACTCCTGGCAATACTTTCTTGGTGATTTGAGGTCCTTCTGTCTCTCTGCTTGCTTCTCTCTTTTATATCTCAAAAAAGATTGACTCAAGGCACAATCTAATATTGGAGATTGAGTCCTGCCTCATTAACATAACTGCCTTTAAACTTGCTCATTAACATCGTAAAGGGAGGACTTACAACACATAGGAAAATCACATCATATGACAAAATTTTGGACCCTCACACAATTGTGGCAATCATTGCCTAGCCAAGTTCACACACAATTTTGGGGGACACAATTCAATCCATGAGAATACCTGAACTGTACATATAGAAACTGTTGAACTGTTGTATGTTCTCCTCTGTATATTTTCAATCACAACAAATCAAAATAAATTTTATTTTTAATTCCTAAAGTCAAACGAAAATAACACTCAAAATATCAAAACTTTTTGGTACACAGTCAAAGTAGTACTCATAAGGACATTTATAGCAATAAATACATTAAAAAAGAATGATCCAAAATCATTAACTTAAACTGACAATTGAACAAATAGAAAAGGAAGCTCAAAAAAAGTCAAAGGCAACCAGAAAAAAGGAAAAGAATTAAGATCAGGGTAGATATAAACGAAATAGAAGAACAACAAAAAGAATTGACTAAACCAGAAGATGGTTTCTTAAGGGCATATGCAAAGAATTAATAAAATAGACAAACCACTGGATTGAAAAAATAAGATAAAATGGTCAAATAACCAAATGAAGAAAAGAAACTGATGACATTATAACTGACCCAACAGAGATAAAGAAGATCATAACTAACTACTATGAAAAAATGTACTCCAAGAGGTTTGAAAATATAGATGAAAGAGACAAATTCCTAGAAAAGCACTACCTACCCAAACTAACACAGAGAGGTAGAAATTTTAAACAGACCCATTACAAAGAAGAGATAGAAGACACTACTAAAAAAGGGGAAAAAAAGCCCATGACCAGATGGAACACTACCAAACATTCAAAGAAGAGTTGACATCAATCCTACTTAATCTTTTCAAAAATATAGAAGAGGAAAGAACACTACTAATTTCTCCAATTTCTTTCTGTGAAACCAGCATAACTCTGATACTTAAGCCAGTCAAAGACATCACACACACACACACGATACACAACAATATCCTTTATGTACACGTAACCAATTTTTTCTGTGAATTCTAGCCAAAAGACTAAAAATTACCATGATTAAGTGGGTTTCATACCAGGATTACAAGGGTGGCTCAGCATTAGAAAATCAATCAGTACAATCTCCTGTGTAAGCAAAACAAAGGAAAAGAATGACATGATCATACCAGTTAATGCAGAAAAGGCATTTGATAAAAATTCAACAATGTTTTCCTGATAAAAACTTTTGGCAAAATAGGAATAGAAGAAAAATTTCTCAACATGATTAAGGACATATGCAATATATGCAAAAACAGAAGTCAACCTTATAGTAAAAGGAGAAAGACTAAGAGTCTTCTGTTTAGAATGAGAATGAAACAAGGATGCCCATTATCACCACTCTTATTCATCATTGAATAAGAAGTCCTAGCCAGAGCAACAGGAAAAGAAAGAGAAATAATTGTACCCAAATCAGAAAGGAAGAAGTAAAATGATCTGTATTTGCAGATGACATGATCCTATACATACAAGACCCTAAAGATTCCATTAAAAAAAAAAAAAAAAAACCTGCCAGAATTAATAGAAGGATTTAGCAAAACTGCAGGGTACAAGATCAACGTGTAAAAACGACTTGGGTTCCTCTATACTAACAAAGACAACTCTGAAAAATAAAATAAGAAAACAAAACAATTTGCAAAAGTATCAAGTCAATAAAATACCTGGGAATTAACCTAAAGAAAGACATAAAAGACTTAAAAAACACAATGATAATTATAAAACAGTATTACAATAGATTGTAAAGACCTACAAAAATGGAAAGAAATTCCATGCTCATGGACTGGAAAGCTTAAACTGAAAATGTCAATTCTACCTACAGCGATCTATGGATACAATGCAATCCCAATACAAATCCCAACAACATTCTTCACTTAAATGGAATAACTAGTAACCAACTTCGTGTGGAAAGGAAAGAAACCCCAAATAGCCAAAATAATGCAAAGAAAAAGAACAAAGCAGGAAGCCACACACTCTCTGATATCAAAAGATAGTATACAACCACTATAATCAAAACAGCCTGGTACTGGTTGAATGATAGACACACAGACCCATAGAATAGAATTGTTGTTGTTGTTAGGTGCCGTCGAGTCGGTTCTGAATCATAGCGACCCTACGCAAAACAGAATGAAACACTGCCCAGTCTTGCGCCATCCTTACAATGGTTGTTGTACTTGAGCTCATTGTTGCAGCCACTGTGTCAATCCACCCCGTTGAGTGTCTTCCTCTTTTCCGCTGACCCTGTACTCTGCCAAGCATGATGTCCTTCTCCAGGGACTGATCCCTTCTGACAACATGTCCAAAGTATGTAAGACGCAGTCTCGCCATCCTTGTCTCTAAGAATTCTGGCCGCGCTTCTTCCAAGACAGGTTTGTTCATTGTTTTGTCAGTCCATGGTATATTCAGTATTCTTCACCAACACCACAATTCAAAGGCGTCAACTCTTCTTCAGTCTTCCTTAGTCATTGTCCAGCTTTCACATGCATATGATGTGATTGAAAATACCATGGCTTGGGTCAGGCGCACCTTAGTCTTCAGGGTGACATCTTTGCTTTTCAACACTTTGAAGAGGTCCTTTGCAGCAGATTTGCCCAATGCAAGGCGTCTTTTGATTTCTTGACTGCTGCTTCCATGGCTGTTGATTGTGTATCCAAGTAAAATGAAATTCTTGACAACTTCAGTCTTTTCTCCGTTTATCATCATGTTGCTCATTGGTCCAGTTGTGAGGATTTTTGTTTTCTTTATGTTGAAGCGTAATTCATGCTGAAGGCTGTGGTCTTTGATGCGCATTAGTAAGTGCTTCAAGCCCTCTTCACTTTCACCAAGCAAGGTTGTGTCATCTGCATAATGCAGGTTTTTAAATGAGTCTTCCTCCAATCCTGATGCCCCATTCTTCTTCATATACTCCAGCTTCTCCTACTATTTGCTCAGCATACAGATTGAATAGGTATGGTGAAAAAGTACAACCCTGATGAACACCTTTGCTTACTTTAAACCAATCAGTATTCCCTTGTTCTGTTTGAACAGCTGCCTCTTGATCTATGTAAAGGTTCCTCATGAGCACAGTTAAGTGTTCTGGAATTCCCATTCTTTGCACTATTATCCATAATTTGTTATGATCCACACTGTCGAATGCCTTTGCATAGTCAATAAACTACAGGTAAACATCCTTCTGGTATTCTCTGCTCTCAGCCAGGATCGATCTGACATCAGCAATGATATCTCTGGTTCCATGTCTTCTTCTGAAACCAGCCTGAATTTCTGACAGTTCTCTGTTGATATACTGCTGCAGCCATTTCTGAAGGATCTGCATCAAAATTTTGCTTGCATGTGATATTAATGATAAAAAATATATATATATTGTTCTATAATTTCCACATTCGGTTGGATCACCTTTCTTGGGAATAGGCATAAATATGGATCTCTTCCAGTCAGTTGGCCAGGAAGCTGTCCTCCATATTTCTTGGCATAGACGAGTGAGCACCTCCAGTGCTGCATCTGTTTGTTGAAACATCTCAATTAATATTCCATCAATTCCTGGAGCCTTGATTTTTGCCAATGCCTTCAGAGCATCTTGGACTTCCTCCTTCAGTACCATCGGTTCCTGATCATATGCCACCTCTTGAAATGGTTGAATATCGACTAATTATTTTTGGTATAATGACTCTGTGTATTCCTTCCATCTTCTTTTGATGCTTCCTGCATCATTTAATATTTTCCCCATGGAAACCTTCACTATTGCAACTCGAGGCCTGAATTTTTTCTTCAGTTCTTTCAGCTTGAGAAACGCCAGGCGTGTTCTTCCCTTTTGGTTTTCCATTTCTAGCTCTTTGCACATGTCATTAGAATACTTTGTCTTCTCGAGAGGCCCTTTGAAATCTTCTGTTTGGTTCTCTTACTTCTTCAGTTCTTCCTTTTCCTTTAGCTGCTAGACGCTCAACAGCAAGTTTCAGAGTCTCCTCTGACATCCATCTTGGCCTTTTCTTTCTTTCCTGTCTTTTCAGTGACCTCTTGCTTTCTTCATGGATGATGTCCTTGATGTCATTCCACAACTCATCTGGTCTTCAGTCACTAGTGTTCAATGCATCAAATCTATTCTTCAGATGGTGTCTAAATTCAGGTGGGATATACCCAAGGTCATATTTTGGCTGTTGTGGACTTGCTCTGATTTTCTTCAGTTTCAGCTTGAACTAGCATATGAGCAATTGATGGTCTGTTCCACAGTTGGCCCCTGGCCTTGTTCTGACTGATGATATTGAGCTTTTCCGTCGTCTTTTTCCACATGTAGGCAACTTTATTTCTGTGTGTTCCATCTGGTGAGATCTATGTAGTCGCCGTTTATGGTGGTGAAAGAAAGTATTTGCAATGAAGAAGTCGTTGGTCTTGCAAAATTCTATCATTCAGTCTCCAGCATTGTTTCTATCACCAAGGCCATATTTTCCAATTACTGATCCTTCTTCTTTGTTTCCAACTTTTGCATTCCAATCGCTGGTAATTTTCAACGAATCTTGATAGCATGTTGGATCAATTTCAGATTGCAGCAGCTGATAAACATCTTCTATTTCTTCATCTTTGGCCCTAGTGGTTGGTGTGTAAATTTGAATAATAGTCGTATGGATATTATCCTGTTACTGACAGCAATGTACTTCAGGAGGGATCTTGAAATGTTCTTTTTTGGCAATGAATGCCACACCATTCCTCTTCGAGTTGTCATTCCCAGCATAGTAGACTATATGATTGTCAGATTCAAAATGGCCAATACCAGTCCATTTCAGCTCACTAAGGCCTAGGATATCAATGTTTATGAGTTCCATTTCATTTTTGATGATTTCCAATTTTCCTAGATTCATACTTCATACATTCCAGGTTCCGATTATTAATCGATGTTTGCAGCTATTTCTTCTCATTTTGAGTCGTGCCACATCAGCAAATGAAGGTCCCTAAAGCTTTACTCCGTCCATGTCATTAAGGTCGACTCTACTTTGAGGAGGCAGCTTTTCCCTGGTTGTCTTTTGAGTGCCTTCCAACCTGGAGGGCACATCTTCCAGCACTATATCAGACAATGTTCTGCTTCTATTCATAAGGTTTTCACTGGCTAATGGTTTTCATAAGTAGACTGCCACATCCTTCTTCCTAGTCTGTCTTAGTCTGGAAGCTCAGCTGAAACCTGTCCTTCATGTGTGACCCTGCTGGTATCTGAATACCGGTGGCATAGCTTCCAGCAACACAGCAACACACAAGCCCCCACAGTATGACAAACTGAGAGACACGTGGGGGAGAACAGAATTAAGAACTCAAATTTAAACCCAGCCATCTATGGATAACTGATTTTTACCAAGAGATCAAAGTCCACTCTGTGGGGGTAAAAACAGTCTTTTTAGTAAATGGTGCTGCCAAAAATGAATATCACCTGCAGAAAAATGAAACCGAACGCATACCTCACAACATACAAAAAACTAACTGAAAATTCATCAAAGATCTAAATGTTAAACTAAAAGCCATAGAATTCCTGGAAGAAAGTATGGGAAGAAAACTATGGGACATAACCTTTTATAATGATAGGATAACAAACATTACAACAAATGCACAAATAGAAGAAAACAAAGTAGATGAAAGGGAGCTCATAAAAAATTAAAAACTTATGCTCTTCAACAGACTTTATAAAGGAATAAATAAACCTACCCAGAAACCCAACCCAGTGCCGTCGAGTCGATTCTGACTCATAGCGACCCTATAGACGGGAAAAAATCTTCAGAAATGAATTATCTGATGAGGGTGGTGATGGATAAAGTTGTGTGTCAACTTGGCTAGGCCATGATTTTCAGTGGTTTGATAGTCATGTGATGGTGTGATCACTTCCATGATGAGATTTGATGTTATGTGACCACCTCCATGATGGAGTCTCCTTTAAGTAGCCAATCATTTGAAAGGGAGCTTCCCTGGGTGTGTGGCCTGCTTTGAATATAAGTGGATATTCTGGCAGTGTTTATGGGCTTTTGTTCATTCTGGATCCTGCAGCTGGCTCCTGTTCATTTGATCTCCGGTTCTTGGGACTTGAGCTAGCAGTTCACATGCAGTCTTGCCTGCTGATCTCTGGGATTCATTGATCTTCACAGTCCCAGTGGCTACGTGCATCAGGAGAAGCCTCTATTGTGGCCCATGGACTTGGGACGTT
Organism: Elephas maximus indicus; assembly: GCF_024166365.1. Classification (NCBI taxonomy): domain Eukaryota; kingdom Metazoa; phylum Chordata; class Mammalia; order Proboscidea; family Elephantidae; genus Elephas; species Elephas maximus. Next base: position 76,964,891 of record NC_064838.1, on the reverse strand, counting down.
CCAGGCTCTACAACCACATGAGCCATTTCCTTGATATAAATCTCTCTCTATATATACATTTATATGCTTTACTGTTTTTGCTTCTCTAGAGAACCTAGTCTAAGACAAGGGCCTAATATCTAAAATCTATGGAAAAGTATAAAAACTCACCAAAAAAAGACAAACAACCCAACTAAAATATGGGCAAAGGACATGAACAGAACCTTCACCAAAGAAATCATCCAAGCAGCCAACAAACATATAAAAATATGTTCACAATCATTAGCCCTTAAAGACAAAGGAATTAAAACTACAAAGAAATACCATCTTACCCTGGCCAAAATGGTACTGATAAAAAAAAGAAAAAAAAAAAAGAGAATAATAAATGTTGGCAAGGATGTGTGGAGATTGGACCACTTGGCCACTGCTGGTAAAACTACAAAATGCTACAACCACTATAGAAAATCGTATGGTGCTTTCTCAAAAAACTAGAACTAGAACTACCCTATGATCCAGCAATCCATGTAGATATATACCCTAAAAAAAAATACCCTAGAGACCTAAAAATAATGACAAGAACAGACATATGCACAACTATATTCACTGCTGCTTTATTCGTAATAGCAAATAAATGAAAACAATGGAAGCGTTCATCAGGGATGAACGGATAATTCAATTGTGGCATATAGTTACAACGGAATGCTATGTATCCATAAAGAACAATGATGAGTTGCAAAACATAGCATGGATTGACATAAGTCAAGCATATAAGGACAAATATTGCATGATCCCTCTTTTACTATTATATATGTAGAGAGACCAATGTTCACAATGTTCATTTGTGATTACCAGGGAAAGGTGGAATGAGGGGAATATACACTTTAGGTCTTGGAGACTTGATTTCTTTTTGGTGATGGGAAGTGTGGCACCAAATGTGGATGTAGTGAGCAGAGCAAAACCAAAGTAAAAATGAATGTTTAAGGACATATGGATGTGTATAATCATATTGGTAAACATGTAGATAGAGATGTGTGCATAAATGAAAACAGAAATAAGTATATGTATATGTAAATATACATATATGGGCACAGGCACATATATTCATTGACAACACAAATACGGATACTCCACAGACATAATCAAACTCTTTCAAAGATTGGGTTTCTGGATTTAAAGCTTAGAACAATAGTCTAATGGAACAATTCAGTAAATTGACACAACATAGCTCACAAAAGTCATAATCTGCATCCTAGTGAAGTGAGTAGCATCTGGGGTCTTAAAAGCTTGTGAGCAGCCATCTAAGACAGAACTACAGGTTTCTACTTTCCAGGAGCAAAACACTAAGAAGCCATCCAAAAACTCAAGAAAAAAACAAATCTATAGGAACCACAACATCATCTATCCTGAGACCAGAGAAGAAGATGGTGCCCAGCTACCAACATTGACCAGGGTCACAAAAGATGGTCCCATAGAGAACTGGAGAAAAATGTGGAGCAGAACACAAATTCTTATTTAAAAAATCCAGACAAATTGGAACATTAGAGAACAAAGGACTCCCTGAGACTGTCACCTCGGGGCTCTCTTTAAACATGTAACCAAGCCTCCCCCATGACGTCATCATATAACCAAATAACAGAGAGGCACACAAAACAAAGCGTATTACCCATAAGGTCAGTTCTCTACTGAAAAACCATCAGTACTAAGAGTACGTGAGAACTAATGGTCAACAATTACACAGAATCAAAGATGAGAAGATAAGGGGGCATGGAAACTAGTGTACTGGAATTGGAACAAACAGAACACAATTAAAGGGAACGTCTACACGTTGTGATAAATATAACCAATGTCACTAAACAATTGGTGTGGAAATTGTCAAATGGGAACCTAACTTGCTGTCTAAACTATTACCAAAAACTTAATTACAAAAAAAAAGGTACAAAAGAAGAAACAATTCCAGGATGGCACCCCGATGTCTAACTGCACCTCTTCCTTGGGTGGTCAGGCTGGCAAATCTTCAATTGTGCTTCTCACAGTTAATTTCTTAGCCCTTGGAGAATAAAATGGCTGTGTCAGGCATTCGAGGTCCTTTTACTACGGATGAACCTCTCAAAAATGTATTTATTAAAACAACAAACATTTGTTATTTGTCACAATTGCACGGGTCAGGTGGATAGTTCTGCTGATCTTATCTATGCTTGACTGACCTTGGCTCAGTTTATGGGATACACTGTCCGGTCAGCTGACTTCAGAGGATCTCATTCTCAAGTCTGGCGGCAGGCTAGATGTCAGCTGGTACAACTGAAGGACTGGGCAGCTGGGCTGTGCTTCTCCCATTAGCCAATACTCTAGTCTGTTTTTATTCATATGACACCTTCACCAGATTACAAGAGAGTGTACAAAAACATCAAAGCCTCGCAAAGTCTTGGAACTGGCCTTTTTGCCACCTCTGTTACCCAAAACAATTCTCAAGAGTGACTACATTCAAGGATTCGTCAAACTGATTCAATCACTTGATGTGTACAGCTGCAAAGGGTACTGGAAGGCTTTGGAAATTTGGACTATGTTTTCATTCTACTATAAAAATGAGTAACAAATCATTTTAAAGGAAAAGTCATTTCTAAAATATTAACTTCCAACAAAATTTGGAAGACAATCTACTTACATTTCAAGCATTTCAAAAAATAATTTTGAATGAAAGATGAACGTGAGAAATTGGCACATAACTTGGATGGAGTTGAAAGAGCTGAGTGCAATTGCTATTACAACATAATTTTCAACAGTTTTTATTTCCATTTGCTTTTAATATGACCAATTTATCACAACATTTTCAGCTATTAAAACATAGAAATAGAATTGATGCTGAAAGTACTGCCTTCTAACATTAAGTTTTGTTCTTACATTAAAATATTAATACATCTAAATTAAAAATCCAAAACTATCCTTCTGACGAAAATATTTCCAATAATGTTTTTTAAGCTTGATTATATTTTTATCTAAATTTGCAATGCAAATACAGCTTTAATAGTGTAGTTATTATTGTATTGTTATAAAATAAATAATTTAAAAAGAACTTTCAATAACACTAAAAGCATTTTAAAATACCCAAACAAACCCGTTGCCATCAAGTCGATTCTGACTCATAGCAATCGTATAGGACAGAGTGGAACCGCCCCACAGGATTTCCAAGGAACCCCTGCTGGATTTAAACTGCCAAACTTCTGTAGCTCTTAATCACTAGGATCTATGGGGACAGTTAAATTGAAATATGAGTTTAGGAGAAGAAGGAAAAACATAAATCTGATTGCTCAAAATGATCTTGTTCATACAGTTTGAATGAATTATGACATGTAATGGAGATTACATTTTTTCTGATATTTATGCATATGATGAAATATTTTATATGTCAGATTGAATTCCCAGGGTGTATATACATTTACAAAACTAATTTAATAGTATGTGGACAAAAAAATTTGAAAACTCACATATTATGTCCAACTTACAGGCGAATGGATCGACCATAATGAACCTGGAATGTCACAATTTGAAAATGAAAGAACATGAGATTGTATGAAAGTATTTACTGGAAAAGGTGTTTACTGGTGTAGCTGGATTCTTAAATGATTGCTGTAATTCTGTCAACAGTTGCTTTTACAATTGTAGCCAAGTTAATTCAACTATATGAGTCTCAGTTTCATCAGAGTAAAAGCTAAGTTGGCTGTGTCACTTCAACCACAAAATGTGGTTATCATTTCCCAACACAGAAAGAAGTGAAAGTTCTCTGTAAAAGGGGGCTGATTACATATCATTGATTCAATTTAAGGTTAATATTGATTATTCCCTAACATAAAAGTAAATTAGGAATTATATGAGTGTCAGATATGTAATGAAAGATAAATTAGTAAATACTCAAAGAAGGAAAAGTTAAACAAATGAAAAACCATTATCTCAGCAGATATTCAATACATAAGATGATGTTTCTACAGTCTTTATATTTGCATGTACAATGACTGTTTAATTAATACCTTCTCAACTAATGCATAAGAAATCTATTGCCATCCAGTGGCACTATAGAACTGAACTATAAACTGAAAATTAAAAATTAGAATAATGATAAGTTTAAAGTCACTTGATTCTTCCAAATAATTTCTTGAGCTATATAAAATTGTCCTGCAAATTATTTTTTTCTCCCTTACTAAAACACCTGACAAACTAATGACTCCCACTATATTAGTGTTTTATTTGGAATTTAATCTAGATGTATTGAGTAAAGAGAAGGACGTACAAGTTAATAAAGCAAAATTGAGTTGTTAAAATGAGATAGATCTAACATTTTGAATTGACTGAATTACAAATGTCTAAATGCAAATGACAGCCTGTCTTTTATTTTATTTAGAGTAAAATTGTGTGGCAATTATTGTGCAACATGTTTGGCAAATCCAGATAATTAATTTGAATTCTTTATGGTGGATTGGAGTACTGTTGAGAAGGATTCAGTAATTATGCTCATGTTTCAAAAAAATATATAAATAAAAATAAATTAATAAAGTACATATAACATTTGGGATGGTTGAGTGGGCAAAATAATAGCACAACACACAGATGGGGCAGGTATACATTGTCCCTATTTTTTGCATATAATTATTTTCTGAGATCCATTTCTAAGCCTCTGGTACAGCCCATCAAAATTATTATTCAGTCACGTTGGAGCTCTTTTGAAAACAAGTTCTGGTTATAGACCAGATTTATTCTACTTTGCATTCATGTATGTAAGATACCACACACACACACACTCACACACACATTATGCAATATTCACAAAATCAAAATTGGTGAACTCAATATTACATTCTCATTTCCTTGAGTTTGCTCATTCTAGTCTCTCCTGAATAAAAAGGCTTCTTCATTGAAATACGTCTCCTAAAATACTGCCCATTATCCAGGCCAATTTCAGATAACAACTCTTTTATGAAGACATATGTCTAATGTCCCTAAATTGATTTGCATTTTTTCTTCCCCCAAGCCTTCTAGGATAAATAATATAGTTGGGCTTATGCAAAAGCACTTTCTTTATGCTCCACCACCCCACTAGATTATACATTCCTCGAAGGCAAGGCTTATGTCTTATTTTTCCTTTCATTTGTGTATATGTGTAAGCAATAAACATGTGTTTGTTGAGAACCTGCTATACTCCAGGAATCTTATAAGAAAGAGGGGTGGAGTTAATGTTTTCTCAGATTATGAAAAGTTCCCCAAAAGATATCTAAATTATCTTTTGGTCTTGATTATCAGATTATGAGCTAGCTCATGGTATCACAGTTTTAGAGATTTAAAACTAAAGATGAGAGAGATTGCTGCTCTTTTCTTTCAATTAACAGACAAAACCAAGTTTGGTTTCTTTGAACCAAACCACATCCTTACTATCGTGCAATATTATCAATAATATTTAAAAGTATGTTCAAAGACAGTCTTTTACACACAGTTTACTTAAAAAAAATTTGTTAGGGACAAATTCTATTAAAATAGTATGCTCAATGAGAAAAGACTTTAGTGTCCATTATCTTGATGACTATATTCTTGACATCCTTATTCCTCAAACGGATCAACGGATTCAACATGGGGGTCACCACTCTGTAAAACACAGAGGCTACTTTGATGGTACTTCTGGAGTTTTTGGTGTTGGGCACACAGTAGAGGAACAGGATGGTGCCATGGAAGATAGTGATGGCAGTCAGATGAGAGGCACAGGTAGAGAACGCCTTACGACGACCACTGGCTGAACGCATTTTCAAGACGGTGACAACGATGGACACATAAGATGTGAGGATGATGAGTAATGTACTCACCTCATTAAAAGTGGCAAAGATGAAAAGCAACAACTGACTAAGAGAAGTATCAGAGGAAGAAAGAGACAGAAGTGAGGAGAACTCACAGAAGAAGTGATTGATTATGTTGAAACCATGAAAAGATAATTTCAAAGCAGAGCATGTCAGAACCAAGGAACATGCTATTCCCCATGCATATGATCCCACCACCAGCATAGCGCAGCATCTCTGGGACATGGCAACTGTGTAGAGCAGAGGGTTGCAAATGGCCACAAAGCTGTCATAGGCCATTACAGCTAATAGAAAGGATTCAGTCACCACAAAGGTACAAAAGAGAAAGAATTGCACTACACATCCTAAAAATGAAATGGTTCTGTCTTCTACAGCTAGGTTCACCAGCATCTTGGGAGCAACGATGGAGGAATAGCAGAAATCCACAAATGAGAGATGGCTGAGGAAAAAGTACATGGGGGTATGCAGTATGGCGTTAATTCTGATGATTACAATCATCCCAAGATTCCCTACAACGGTGACACTGTAGATGGCCAGAAATACCAAGAAGAGGGGAACCATCAGTTCTGGGCAATCTGAGAAGCCCAAAAGGGTGAATGTGGCCACGCTTTTATTTCTGTCTGACAATAACATGGCTTCTGTTTGTCGAAATCTGAAAGTCAGTCCTAGAAATCAAAAAAATATATATATTAAACAGAGTGAGGGTATAGGATGCTTGGCCAAGTACCCCTTGCCAAGACTGGAAAAGATATTTCTTTCAGAATCTCTCTATATATTTATTAAATAAAATGTGGTAAATTTCTCAAATTTTAAAACATAATAAGCATTTATTTTTAAAATTTTCTCAAGGAATTTAGGGACTGTTTGGTAATTTTATGTCAAATTCTTACATAACACTTTCAATTCTCCTTGAATGTTACCAGTTCATAGAAGACAAGCCTGGCCTGATGCTAGATTATGTCAGCCACACAGTCAATAACAAAAATCTGAAAAATCTGAATTATATCAGTTAATTGGCTCATAACATGTAACAGTATGGACATAAAGAATGGACTGCCTTGACAATTCCCATTTGTGTTACTTCTGCATAGTATGTTGATCTTTGTCTTTCTTTCTGACACAGTAAATCTGATATCAAAATAAGTTTTTATTACTTTTTAACAGCTTGTGTGGTGCCATTGGTTAATGCCCTTGGCAACAAACCAAAACTGGAAGGCCTCCTTTCCAGAGGCACCTTGGGAAAAGGACCGGTGATATAATTCTGAAAAATCAGACATTGAAAAATTTATGGAGCACAGTTCTAATCTTACACTGATGGGGTCATCGTGATTCCAAGTTGACTTGTCGACAACATTTTTTTCATTTTTCAAATCTGGGAGTTCTAAATTCTAATTCTCCCTCATGGCTTGAGAAATTAAAAGACTAGAGCAGATTGTTAATATAATCTGGTATACATTCATACTCTAAAGATGGCATAACAGAAGTCAGAAGAATCCTTGACTTTTTCAATGACATGCAGATAAAATCCAGTCTATAACCCACAGCCATGTGTCCATTTCTCCACTCCATACAGTGGTCCCTCTTTTATACTAATATATTTCCTTTGTTAATGATCACCCCCTTAAATTTTGAGCAAACTAGAGACTCTAAAACTATGGGAAATATTCCAGAACATTGTTATGTGCCACAGAGATATAGTAGAGAGCAGCATCCAGATGAAACACAGGAGAATGGGATTTAGAGATGTTTTCACACAGGAATAACTAAAGACTCTTTGAGTTAGAAATTCCCATTCCCAAGGCTCTCTCATTCACTTCTCTTTCTTCAGTATACCTAGGATACTCATTCTGTCCCTGTATTACATATTACAAGAATTAAAAACATGGAGTGGTAGGGCACAATTAGGGCATTTTATGAGAAAACAGTAGCATGCACACACACACACACACACAATCATTGTTTTTCTTGAATTGGTGACGAGCACCTCTCAGGTCCCAACATACTGGGAAACTCTTTCTCCGTCTATGATTTGTGGTAAGTTCATCTCTGATTCTGAAACCCAACAAATCATTTTCAGGTGGTCCAGTAATAAAGATATCAGGTCATGTGCTATACTGAGTTCCTCAATGGTCCCATCCTGTTCCTATATAATCCTGAGTGTTGAAGACAACCTCAAAAGGTAACCCATCACAAAATTAGTCATTCTAATTCACATTTTTTAACAACATATTTCATTTATTTGTCATTTAAATTTTTATTTTAATCCCATACGTGTCTTTAATGTAAAGACTATTTTCTTTCCCAAATGTTTATATTAAATTGATGAGAAATTTATGCTCTCATTTAGTCCAGGAATAAACCCAGGTGCTCCTTGGAAACTCGGTGGGGCAGTTCTACTCTGTCCTATAAGGTCGCTATGAGTCAGAATTGACTCGTCGGCACTGGGTTTGGTTTTTGGTTTGGTTTTAGTCCAGGCATAGGGTAGCTAAAATCTCCTTCCCTATAGTTTCCTCCCATTTTATTGTTCTTTTGATGTCAGGGAACACATGCTTTCCCTCCTTTATGCTTTATGATCATTAAAGGTGGAAGTTTAGATAGATAATAGCTAGATGGATAGATAGATGATAGATAGATAGATAGATAGATAGATAGATAGATAGATAGATAGATAGATAGATAGATAGATAGATAGATAGATAGATAGATAGATGACAGATGATAGATTAGATAGATAGATGATAGATGATGATGATAGATAGAAGATGATAGAAGATAGATAGATAGATAGATAGATATAGATAGATAGATAGATAGATGATAGATAGATAGATAGATAGATAGATAGATAGATAGATAGATAGATAGATAGATAGATAGATAGATAGATAGATAGATAGATGATAGATTCTTTTCCCAAAAGATTCTATTAAATTTCTGTTTATTTCATTCGGTTTAAATACTTGTCTATTCTACCTTGACAACTGCTCTGAAATTTACAAGAGGGAGGGAATACACATTCCCAAACCTCTCATGGCTCCTTTATTCTCCTACCCCAGATACCTCTAATCCACAGCACTGTTATTGAGGAGCTTTGTGAGTTAGATTCAACTCAACAGCAATAGATGAGGTTTTTTTTTTGTTGTTGTTTTGTTTTGTTTAATTAGTCAGGTCCTGTACGCAAAGCTTGGCATAAAGACTGCATATCCTCTTCCTTGCATGTTCAGATATGTACCTTTTGCTGTGGCTCAATATTCCTCAAGTATTCTACTTCTAAAGGTTATGTTTCCACCTTCATATTGTTTCCTAGATATCCTACATTGACATTAATAACGTTATGTCTTTAGAATTTTTAACAAACCTGCTAATGGCAAAGAGAAGGCCTCTCCTGCCTCTGGAAAACCTGAATGGGAGAGAAGTATATGCAACATTACATTTTCTACCCACAGCCTTGGGACATAAACCCTAGAGACTATATGTTGCCCCATTCTCTAGAGGACAAAAAATAAGCAATTAAAATTAACTACCTTTCTCAACTGTGTTGGAAAACCTGGAGAAAAATTACATTGTCATTAGGAACATTTTATAAGAAGCAATTTATATTTTAAAGTCATATTCCCCAGCCTTCTGAACACTCCCCCAAAATCCAATAATTATCAAGTATATGTGACTATTAAAAAAAAAATTGCCATTGAGTCAATTCCAATTCTTACTGAAAGTATATGTAACTATAGGAGTATAATTATTAAATATTAATTGATTAGATACTAAGTACCTTTCTGATAGGTGAGAAATGATATATAAGAGCAGTTTTCACACGTGCTTCTAGCATTTTGACTCAGACTGAACAACTCTTCATATCTTTTGGAGCTATTTGTATTTCCTCAGTGAAGACTCTTTAATCATATCTTCTATTTTACTACAGGACTGACTGTCATTTTCTCCTCTACACTATGTGACATAAGTGGTAATGTTTTCCACATTTTTTCATTTGTGATTCTAATTTACATTCCTTTGTTTTTGGTACAAAGTGTCTGTATAGTCATGTGATCTAAATTTTAAACTTTGTTTTCAGAACCTAATTTCATGCGTGGAGTAAGAAAGAGATCCAATTTTATTCTTTACTTGTATAGCTAAGGAAAGATGCCCATATGGCTCTTGAAAATCTGTTTGCCACAATATGACACTATTTTATTAATAGATACTTTATAATTTTTTTTTAATATTTGGCAGGATTAGCCTTCCTACTCTAATTTGCTTTATTATCTTTTTCAGTCTTTTTTGTCTGAGTATCTTTGATTATTTATACTTTCATGTGAACATTAGGATGGAAATTTTAAAATATGATTCCTTGATATTACCAAATGAATCTTGTAGTACATTCTTCTTCGTCTTAATAAATGTGAACTTAACTAAACAAATCTGAGATTTCTAGACCTGATACTATTGGTCATGCACCTTTGAGTAAATAATATCCAGGCATAATCTAGGAATATTGAAGTGGCCCCAATGATTGTCCTTTCTGAAGGGCTAATTAATATTCATGACCTCTCAGACTGACAGCCTTAGAGATAATAGAATGAAAGTGCTGTAGAATTGGAGACAAAAGAGCTAAGTTCCTGTCCTAAACCAGTCACTTCTGTTTATATGAATTTAAGTGAATTAGAAGTTTATTCAACTTCTGTATTATCCTCTTGCACTGGTACATAATGGTCCTTTTTCTCTCTCCTTCTCAACATAAGCTGATCATTTGAACTTCAAATCTGCTCATTCATAGGATCAACAGAACCAAAGAAACAAAGGTATCAGACAAGAATGATTCGCCTTTATCACCACTGCTATTTGACATTGTGCTGGAAATCCTACCTAGAGCAATAAGGTAAGAGAAAGAAATAAAGGGCATCCAACTTAGAAAGGAAGGGAGAAAACTATCCTTACTCACAGTTGATATGATCGTAATATTACCCAGCATGTGAAAACAGGAGAAATGCTAGGGACCCTTGTATATGGCATAAATTCAATACAAGCCATAACTAACAAACACCAGAAGATAAACTAGATAACTGGGAACACCTAAGAACTAAGCCCAAAGATCCCACAGGATAGCTACTGGAACTAATAGAAAAATTCAGCAGTGTAGCAGGAAACAAGGTTAACATCGAAAAATCCATTGGATTCCTATCCACCAACAAAGAAAAGTTGGAAAAGGAAATTAGGAAAACAATACCATTTATAATAGCCCCTAAAAAGATAAAACACTTAGGAATAAATCTAACCTGGGACATAAAAGACCTGTATAAAGAAAACTACAAAACAGTACTGCAAGAAACCAAGAAAGACTTACATAAATGGAAAAATATACCACGCTCTTGAATAGGTAGACTTAACATTGCAAAAATGTCAATTCTACCCAAAGGGATCTACAGATATAATACAATTCCAATCCAAATACCAAGAGCATTCTTTAACAAAATGCTAAACTATTCGTCCATTTTACATGGAAAAGAATGATGTCCCAGAAAAGCAAAGCATTATTGCAGAAAACAAGCAGAATAGGAGGTCTCACACTACCTGATCTCAGAACCTACTATACAGCCATGGTAGTCAAAACAGCTTGGCACTGGTACAGTGACAGACAGATAGATCAGTGGAACAAAATCAAGAACCCAGGCATAAATCTATCCAACTATGGTCAGCTGATCTTTGACAAAGGATCAAAATACATTGAAGACGGAAAACTAGTCTTTTTAAAAAACAGTGCTGAGCAACCTGGACGTCCTTCTGTAAAAACATGAAACAGGACCCATAATTCACGCCATACACAATGATTAACTCAAAAGGAACCAAAGGCCTAAATATAGAACCTACAATGATAAAGATCATGGAAGAAAAAAAAAAAAAACAGTTGTAATGGTTAAGATTGTGTGTCAACTTCGCTGGGCCTTGATTGGCAGTATTTATATGTGATCACCCCCATGGTAGGATCTGCTGTGAGTAGCCAATCAATTGAAACGGAATTTACTTGGGCGCGTAGCCTGCATCCGAACGTAAGTGGATGTCCTGGCTTTTGCCCTCTCTGGATTCTGCAGCTGTCTCCTGTTCACCTGACCTGCAGTTCTTAGGACTTCAACTAGCAGTTTAACTGCGACCTTGGGATTCACTGATCTTCACAGCCTGTGACCAAGAGCAGTGCTCTCCAACCTGACGATTATGGGTTCATCAGCCCTTGTGGCTATGTGAATCAGGAGAAGCCTCTATTCTGACCCATGGACTTGGGATGTTCCAGCATCTACAATTGCATAAGACATTTCCTTTATATAAATCTCTTTCTGTCTCTCTTTACATATATGTGTGTGTGTATATATATATATATGTATATATACACTTTACTCATTTTGCTTCTCTAGAGAACCTAGCATCAGAAAACAGTGTTAATGTTAGGGGCCTTAGTATACGGCATAATTACAATACAAACCATAACTAACAAACACCGGGAGATAAACTAGATAACTGGGAGCTCCTAAAAACTAAACACTTAAGCTCATCAAAAGAGCAAAAAGTAAACCTACGATTGCGGGGAAACAAAAAAAATTTGGCTATGATATCTCTGACACAGGTCTAATCTCTAAAACCTGTAGAATACTAAACACCTTAACAACAAAAAAAAGAATACTGCCATTACAAAACTAGCAAAAGATATGAATAGACACTTCACCAAAGAAGACATGAAAACAGGTAACAAACACATTAGAAAATGTTTGCAACTATTGGAAATTAGAGAAATGAAAATCAAAACTACAATGAGGTATCATCTCACCTAGACATCACTGGCAAAATTCAAAAACAAAAGAAAAAAACAAATGTAGAAGAAGTTACAGGGAGATTGGAACTCTTATGCTGGTGCGAATCTAAATTGGTACAACTACTCTGGAAAAAAATATGGCACCTCCTTAAAAAGCTAGAAAAAGAAACACCATAAGGTCCAGGAATCCCACTCCTACGAAAATATCCTAGAGAGATAAGAACCGTCACACAAATAGACATATACACACCAGTGTTCATTGCAGCATTATTCACAATAGCAAAAAGATGGAAACAACCTAAGTTCCCATCAACAAGTGGATGGATAAACAAATTATGATGTACACACACAATGGAATACTATGCAATGGTAAACAACAATGATGAAACTTTGAAACCTTTTAAACGTCTTGCAACATGAATGAATCCAGAGGGAATTATGCTAGTGAAATAAGTCAATCAAAAAGGACAAATATTGCATGAGGTCACTATTATAAAAATGCAAGAAAAGGTTTACATACAGAAAAAAAAACAACCTTTGATGGTTATGAGGGAACTGGGGGGTGGGGAGAGAAAATCACTTAATTGTTAACTTTGGTGAAAGGAAAGACAACACACAATACAGGTGAAAGTAGTACATCTTCATGAAAGTAAAGTTGTAGACTCTTCCTAGACACATCCAAATACCTTGAGGGATCAAGTCACTGGGGCTTGGGGCTGAAGACTATGTTCTTGAAGATATCCAGGTCAACTGAAATAACATATTTCATAAAGAAAATGTTCTACATTCCACTTTGATGAGTAGTGTCTACTATCTTAAAAACTTGCAAGTGGCCACCTAAGGTACACATATGGGTTTCATCCCATCTGGAAAAAAGGAAAATGAGGAAAACCAAAGACACTAGGAAAATATTAGTTCAAAGTACTAATGGTTCACATGAACCACAGCCTCCACCAGCCTGATCTCAGAAGAACTAGATGGTGCCTGACTATAGCCATCAACCCCTCTGACAGGGATCGCAATAGAAGGTCCCTGACAGAAAAAAAAAAAAAAAAAAAAAAAAAAATTTTTTTTTTTTTTTTTTTTGTAAGAGAAAAATGTAGAACAAAATTCAAATTCACAAAAAAAACAGAGTTGCTGGTCTGGCAGAGACTGGAGGAACCCCCGATACTATGGCCCACTGACACCATCCTATCTCAGAACTGAAGTTATTACTGAAGTCGAACTTTCAGCCAAAGATTTGACAGGCCTATAAAACAAACAATAACACATGTGAGGAACATACTTCTTAGTTCAATCAGGAATGGAAACCAAATGGGCAACATCTGTCAAAAGCAAAGACACGAAGGCAGGAAGGCACAGGAAACTGGATGAATGGACACCAGGAATCTGGGGTAAAAAGGGAAAGTGGAAAAGAGATGACGCAATGCTCGGTTTATGACTAATGTCACAAAAACAATTAGTCTATGAATTTTTGTATGAGAAATTAATCTGTGCTGCAAATTTTTACCAAAATCACTATAAAATAAAAATAATAATTAATTCACCAAGAGGCTTTACCAAAATAATGAAAACTTGAGCTAAAAAAATGGGAGAATATCTTTGGGAATTATATATTGGATAAGAAGCTAGTAACCAAAATATATTTTAAACTTCAATAACTCAACAACAAAAACACAAATAACCCAATCATAAAATGGCAAAGGACTTGAGCAGACATTTCCCCAAATAGCCACAACACATGAAAAGATCCTCAATGTCATTAGCCATCAGAGAGATACAAATGAAAACCAAAATAAGATATAATTTCATGCCCACTAAGATGGCTAATGGAGCCCTGTTTCTGAAGTGGTTAACAGCTTCCCTGCCAACTAGAGTTCGGCAGTTTGAATCCACCAGCCTATGTTTGGAAATCCTATGGGGCAGTTCTACTCTATCCTATAGGGTCACTATGAGTCAGAGTGGACTCAGCAGCCACAGGTTTGGTTTCATTTTTAAGATAGATAATATTCAATAAAAAGAAAATAACTAGTGCTGGCAAGAATGTGGGGAAATTGGAATCCTTATCCATTGCTGGTGAGAATGTAAAATTGTACAGCCTTTGTGGGAAATAGGGTGGCATTTCCTCAAAAAATTGAAAATACAACTATCGTATGACCTAGCAATTCCACTCCTATGTAAATACCCAACACACTTGAAAGCAGAGTCTCGTACACCAGTGTTTACTGTATCACTATTCGCAATAGCCAAAAGGTGGAAAGATCTTAAATGCTCATTAAAAGAGGAATGGATAAACAAAATGTGGTACATACATACAATGGAATACTACACAGCCAGAAGGAGAAATGTAGTCTTGATACATGCTGCAATATGGATGGAGCTGGAAGAAGACATTATGCTGAGTGAATTCAGTCAATCACAAAAGGACAACCACTGTATTACCTCTATTATATAAAAAAGATAGGAAAAGACAAATGTACAGAAAACAAAGTTTATTAGTGTTTACTGGGGAAGGAAGGGAGGAAGAAAATGTGTTAATGGTGACGGAAATATTGCTTGATAAAGGGTAGAGTTGCATTGCAATTATTCTAATTGCCTCAATAAGTTGAAAGCCTGTAAAAAATTGAGTTGGCAGAAGCTGCCTGATAGATATATTTACAAAGACAAACAAAAACAAAACCAAAAGAGGGTAGTTGCTGAGGTTGATTGTGTACCAACAAAAACCTCATGGGATTTAATTCCATTGTTTGGAGGTTTAGGGTCATGGTTACAAAGGAGATTTCATCTAATTGGAATAATAAGGTATTTAGTGCTTCCTTTCTACCTAGTGGCTCAGTGCACAGTGCCTGGGCTATAAAAAACTTTCAAGTGGCCTTCCAACTCATGATTGGTCTCTATTTATCTGGAACAATTGAGGAAGAAAGAGTAAGGAAAAGAAGGAAGAAATGTAATCCATGGCTAATTGCCTCCTTCAACAACTGCCTCCTTTTCTATGATATCGGAATAGCTCAATGGTTCCTGGCTACTGTTACTGAATATGCTGATCAAAGATTGTATGGAAGAAAGATGATAAAAAAGATGAAAGTTCAGGACAGAATTTTAAAATCTCAGGACTCCAGACTTTCTGAAGCCATGGAGGCTGAATGAACCCCTGGAACTATAGCCCTGAGATAGTTTATAAACCTTAAACCCAAATTATCCCTCAAAGTCTTCTTATAAACCAAAGGACAGTTTAGCTCAACTAGTAAAAACATGTCTTCCTTGAGCATTATTCTCTTTTTAAGAACCATCTATATGGAATCAAAGTGAAAACAGCAACTCAAAAGATGAGCTAGGAACCTCAGGGAGCAGTGTGTTTATGCTAATGGGGGAGGAACAAAAAAGAAAGGGAAAGTGACAATGGTTGCACAATTCAAAGAATATAATCAATGTCTGTCTTAGTTACCTAGTGTTGCTATAGCAGAAATACCACATGAAGGTGGCTTTAACAAAAGAAACTTATTCTCTCACAGTTTAGGAGGCTAGAAGTCCGAATTCAGGGTGCCAGCTTCAGGGGGAGGCTTTTGCTCCCTGTCAGCTCTGGAGGAAGGTCCTTGTAATCAATCTTTTCAGCACAGGGGTTCCAGGTCCATAGGACGCACTCTGCTCAGAGCACTATATTGTTGGTAGTTGGAAGTCCTTCTGTCTCTTTGCTCACTTCTCTCTTTTATATCTCAAAAGTGATTGACTCAAGACACAGTCAAATCTTGCAGACTGAGTCCCACTTCATTAACATAACTGCCTTTATTTTGCCTCATTAACATCATAGACATAAGATTTACAACACATATGAAAATAACATCAGATGACAAAATGGTGGAACATCACGTAATACTGGCAATCATGGCCTAGCCAAGTTGACACATATTTTTGGGGCATACTATTTAATCCATGACATTTCATCATTTGGTCCCCCTAAATTCTTGTTTTTGCCACATGTGAAACACATACACTCCATCACATCATAGCAAAAGTGTTAAATCAACTCCAAGTCCAAAATCCCAAAATTCTTCTTCATCTGTAAAATTGAATATACATGTTATCTGCTTCCAAAGTACAGTGGTGGAACAGGCACAAGCTAGACATTTCCATTACAAATGAGAGAATTTGAAGGAAAAGTGATAACACTTACCAAGAAAGTCAACATAACATATTACATTAGTCCTCAATGCTTAAAAATTATCCTCTGTTTCTGAGACCATTTAGGCAATCGCCCTGCCCTCCAAACTCTTGGTCACACTCTCTGGAATTCTGGGTGGAAGCCCTTTGGGCCTAGACTTTAGCTCCACCTTCCGGGCCCACTGAAAAGACAGCACTGTTCCCTCAGATTTGAGTAGTCACATTCTCCTAGACCACCTGAGTGGTGAACCTGCTGCCTTGGCCCCAGCAGACCCCACCATTTTTCTACCCCTTGGGCATGGCAGACCAATCACCTCAGCTTTGGTCAGCAAATCTGGCCCCATGCCTCTGGCACTCATGAAAGGCAGTCCCACACACTGGAACTGGATTGGTAAACCTAGCTCCACCAATAAATGCCAAATGTAACATCACTCCTCCAGAAAGCCTCCTGTGCAAAGCCACACAGCTCTTTCCCTACTTGGGTCTGTTGCAGACCTGTCTTGCACCAGTCTTCTGGTTTGTTGCTGCTTTTTGCCTTCTGAGCCATCTCTAGCCTAACAGCTCTCCTTATTTCTTTCTGAGTCCTCACCAGAATTGTCTTTGATGTGCACAATCCCACCAACAGTCTCTTCAAGACAATCTATGCTTTTATTATTAGGCACTTCAAACTCTTCCAGCCTCTAGCCATTCAGTTTCAAAATAGCTTCCACATTTTAAGTATCTATTAGAGCAGCACCCCACTCTTGATACCAAATTCTATCTTAGTTATCTAGTGCTGCTATAACAGGAATACCACAAGTGGATGGCTTTAACAAAGAGAAATTTATTCTCTCACAGTTTAGGACGCTAAAAGTCCCAATTCAGGGTGTCAGCTTCAAGAGAAGCTTTTACTTTCTGTTGGCTCTGGGGGAAAGTCTTTGTCATCAGTCTTCCACTGGTCTAAGAGCTTCTTAGTACAGTGACCCTGAGCCCAAAGGAAAGGATCTGTTCCTGACACTATGTTACTGGTGGTTTGAGACCCTTCTGTCTCTCTGCTTACTTCTCTAGTTTATATCTCAAAAGAAACTGACTCAAGACACATCCTAATGTTGTGGATTGAGTCCTGCCTCATTAACATTACTGAGGTAGAATTTATAAGGCAGTGAAAAAGGATGTCAGATGACAAAATGGTGGACAATCACACAATATTGGCAATCATGTCCTAAACAAATAGACAATTTTGAGGGAAACAATTCAATCCATAAAATGTCTGAACTATACATATAGAAACTGTTGGACTGATATATGTTTTGCCACTTACATTCTCAAAAAGAACAAAATAAAACAGATTTAAAAAAAAAAATCCTAAAATCAAATGAAAATGACAACACAAAGTGCGAAACCTTTGGGGCATAGCAAAAATGGTACTTAAGGAAATTTACAGCAATAAATACCTACATTGCAAAAGAAGAAAGACCTACAATTAACTTAAACTGACAACTTGAACAAATAGAAAAGAAAACACAAAAGATGTCAAAAGCTACCAGAAAAAAAAGGAAATAATTAATATCAGGGTAAAAATAAACAAAACAGAAAAACGATAGAAAGAATTAACTAAATTAGAAGCTTGCTCTTTAAAGACATATGCAAAGGATCAATAAAATAGACAAACCACTAGATAGGCTGACAAAATGAAATAAAACAGAAGAGTCAACTAACCAAATGAAGAAATAAAATTGATGATATTACAACCGATTCAACAGACATAAAGAAGATTATAACTGATTACTATGAAAAAAATGTGCTCCAAAAGATTTGGAAACATAGATAAAATAGAGAAATTCCTAAAAAAAATACATACCCAAACTAACACAAAAAGAGTGAGAAAATTTAAACAGGCCCATTACAAAGACGGGACAGATATCATTAAAAAAAAAAAAAAAAAAAAAGCCTATGACCAGATGGAATACTATCAAACATTCAGAGAAGAACCCAACACTACTTAATCTTTTAAGGAACGTAGAAGAGGAAGGAAAACTACCAAACTTTCTAGGAAGCCAGCATAATTCTGATACCTAAACCAGTCAAAGACATTAAGAAAAAAAAAAAAAATTACAGAAGAATATTCTTCATGCACAGATACAATTTTTTTTCAAGAAATGCTAACCAACAGACTAAAAAATAAACAAAAAAGTCATACTCCATCATAATATGGGTTTCATACAGGATTACAAAGGTGGTTCAATATTAAAAATCAATCAGTGCAATCCACCACGTAAATAAAACAAAGGAAAAGAATCATATGGTTACATCAGTTGATGCAGAAAAGCCATTTGATAAAAATTCAACAATTCTTTCCTGGTAAAAACTTTCACCAAAATAGGAATAGAAGGGAAATTTCTCAACATAATTAAGGACATATGCAATATATGCAAAAACAAAGTCAACCTTATACTTGAAGGAGAAAGGCTGAGAATCTTCTGTTTAGAATGAGACAAGAAATCCCATTATCACCACTCTGATTCACCATTGTACTGGAAATCCTAGCCAGAGCAATAAGAAAAGAAAGAGAAATAAAATGTATTCAAATCAGAAAGAAAAAAATAAAATGATCTCTATTTGCAGATGACATGAACTATACATACAAGATCCTAAAGATTCCACAAGAAAAGTGCTGGAACTAATAGAATTTAGCAATGTCACAGGGTACAAGATCAACACATAAAAATCAGTTGGGTTCCTTTACACTAACAAAGACTACTACCCAGTACCCAGTGCTGTCAAGTCGATTTCGACTCATAGCGACCTTATAGGACAGAGTAGAACTGCCCCATAGAGTTTCCAAGGAGCGCCTGGCAGATTCAAACTGCCAACCTTTTGCTTAGCAGCAGTAGCACTTAACCACTACTATGAAAAATAAATCAAGACCATTTACAATAGCCACAACTCAATAAAATACCTAGGAATCAACCTAACTAAAGACATAAAAGACTTATACGATGATATCATAAAACATTATTACAGTGGAATGTAAAGACCTACAAAAATTGAAAGAAATTCCATGCTTATGTATGCGCAGACTTAATAAAATGAAAATGTCAATTCTACCTAAAATGATCAATGGATACAATGCAATCCGGATACAAATCCCAACAACATTTTTCACTTAAATGAAATAACTACTAGCCAACTTCATATGGAAAGGAAATAAACTGCCAATAGTCAAAGCAATAGTGAAGAAAAAGAACAAAGTAGGAGACCTCACACTCCCTGATATCAAAAGATACTGTACAGACACTAATCAAAACAGCCTTGTATTGGTTCAACAATATACACATAGACCAGTAAAGTAGAATTAAGAACTCAGATTTAAACTCAGCCATCTATGGATAACCGATTTTCAACAAAAGGTCAAAGACCATGGTAGAAACAGTCTAATAAATTGAGCTGTCAAAACTGAATATTCACCTGCAGAAAAATGAAACAGAATCCATACCTCACACCATACATAAAATTAACTCAAAATGCATTAAAGATCTAAACGTTAAACCTAAAACCGTAGAATTTCTGGACGACATCAAAGGAAGAAAACTATGGGACGTAACCTTTGGTAATATAGGATGACAAACATTACAACCAATGCACTAATACAAGAAAACAAAATAGATGATTGGGAGTTCATAAAAATAAAAAAAATGTATGCTCTTCAAAAGGCTTTATAAAGAGTAGGTAGACAACCTACTGGAGGGAAAAAAAAATCTTTGGAAACCAGAAATCTGATAAGGGTCCAATGTATAAAATATATGGAAAACTACAAAAACTCACCAACAGATACAAAAACAACTGAATTACAAAAAGGGCAAAGGACACGGACAGAATGTTCACCAAAGAGGTGATCCAGGCAGACAACAAACATATAAAAAGATATCTGCAATCATTAGGCCTTAGAGACATGACAAACATAACTATAATTAGATACCATCTTTCCCTGGCCAAAATGGAACTGATAAAAAAAGAGAATAATATTTGTTGGAGAGGATGTGGGGAGGTTGGAACCCTTGGCCGTTGCTGGTAGGACTGTAAAATGCTACAATCACTATGGAAAATGGTATGGTACTTTCTCAAAAAAACTAGAAACAGAACTACCCTATGATCCAGCCATCCAACTCCTAGATGCATACCCTAGAGACCTAAAAATAAAGACAAGAACAGACATATGCACAACTATAGTCATTGCTGCTTTATTCACAATATCAAATAAATGGAAACAATTGAAGTGTCCATCAAGGAATGAACAGATAAGCAAACTGTGGCACATACTTACACAGGAATACTATGTAACCATAAAGAACAGTGATGAGTTGCAAAAAATGTTACAGGATGGATGGACATGGAGGGAATAATGCTAATTGAAATAAGTCAAACATATAAGGAGAAATATTGTATGATTGTTCTTTTACAAGAAGAGAAGGTGGGGTGAGAGGAATGTACACTTTAGATTGTAGAGACTTGATACATTTATTTTTGGTGATAGGAAGTGTGGCACCGAATGTGGATGTAGTGAGCACAGCACAACCAATGTAAAAATGAGTAATTGAGCACATGTGGGTGGGTATAAACATATCGGCATTTGGGTAGATAGAGATGTGTGCATAGATGAGAACAGAAAGAAATATCTATAGGTACGTGTAAATACAGGTGCTGTCACACACATTCATTGAAGACTAAAATACAGGTACCTCATGGACAGAACCAAACTCTTTCCAAAATTGGTTTTCTGGATTGAAAGCTCAGGACAACAGTCTCATAAGATGATTCAATAAATTGGCATAACACAATTTACAAAAATCATAATCTGTGTCCTAGTGAAGTGAGTAGTATCTGAGGTCTTAAAAGCTTGTGAGCAGCTATCTAAGGCAGTACTACAGGTTTCTACTCTGCAGGAGCAATAAAGTAAGAAGCCATCCAAAAACTAAGGGAGAAACAAGCCTACAGGAGCTATAACTTCATTTACCCTGAGGCCAGAAGAACTAGATGGTGCCCAGCTACCAACATTGAACAGGGTCAAAAAAGATGATTCTGGGTAGAGGTGGAGAAAAATGTGGAGCAGAACACAAACTCTTATTTAAAAATTCAGGCAAATTGGAACATGAGAGTTCAAAGTTCTCCCTAAGACTGTCACCCCAAGACACTCTTTAAACATATAACCAAGGCTGCCCCTTGACATCATATTATAAGGAAATAGCAAAGAGGCACACAAAATAAAGGTTATTACCCGTAAGATCAGTGCTCTACCAAAAACTACCAGTATGATAACTAAGGGCCAACAATTACTCAAAAGCAAAGATGAGAAGATAAGGAGACGGGGAAACTAGAGTACTGGTATTGGAAAAAATAGAACACAATTAAAGGGAATGTCTGCACATCATGATAATGTAACTAATGTCAGTAAAAAAAATGTATGGAAATTGTCAAATGGAAACCTAACTTGCTGTATAAACTATTATCAAAAACTAAATAAAAAAAAAGAAAGATACAATTCCAGGATGGCGCCCAGATGTCTAACTTTATCTCTTGTTTGGGTGGTCAGGCTGGCAACTCTTGGCAAATCTTCAATTGTGCTTCTCACAGTGAATTGTATAGCCCTGGGAATGGCTGTATCAGGTATCTGGGATCCCTTTACCATGGACAACCCTCTCAAAACTGTATTTATTAAAACAACAACCATTTGTTATTCCTCACTATTGCATGGGTCAGTTGGACAGTTTTGTTGACCTTATATATGCTTGGCTGATCTTGCCTCACCTTATGGGAAAATCTATCAGGTCAGTTGATTTAAGAGGGTCTCATTCTCAGGTCTGGCCATAGACTAGACATCAGCTGGTATGATTGAAGAACTGGGCAGCTGGGCTATGTTTCTCCCATTAGCCAATGTTCTAGTCTCTTTATTCATTTATTTTTTCATATGGCAGTTTCACAGGGTTCCAAGAGAGTGTGCAAAAACATCAAAGCCTCTCAAAGTCCTGGAACTGGCCTCAGTGTCACTTTTGTCACCCCTGCTAGCCAAAACAATTCTCAAGGGTAGACTACATTCAAGGATTGGTCAAATTGATTCAACCACTAGATGTGTACAGCCGCAAAGAGTGATGGAAGGCTTGGGGAATTTGGCCTATGTTTTCATTTCACCATAATGAGTAGTAAATCTTTGTGAAGTAAAAGTTGTTTCTAAATATTAGCTTTTAGAAAGCAATCTACTTATGTTTCATGTGTTTTTAAAAATTATTTTTGATGAAAGATGGACATGAGAAATTGGCACATAACTGGGATGGAACTGAAAGAGTTGAGTGCAGTTGCTGTTACAACACAGTTTTCAAAAGATTCTATCCCAGTTTTTAATATGACCAAATAATCTCAGCATTTGCAACTATTAAAAAATCGGATTAGAATTGACACTGAATTTATGGACTTCTAGCATTGTTTTATTCTTCCATGGATACACTAATAAATCTAAATTAAAAATCCAGAATTATTCTCCTGATAAAAGCAAATATTTCGAAAAAAATTTTTTTTTTAATTTTGGTATTTTTTTCTAAATTTGAAGTTCACTTACTACTCCATAGTGTAATTAGTATTGTATTGTTATAAAATAAACTTACTTGAAATAGAACTTTCAATAACACTAAAAGCATTATAAAAAATTAAAAATAAGAATGTGATTCAAAACATACCAGTATCTATGAGGAAAGTTCAATTGAAATATGATTTTAGGAGAAGGAAAAAGGTAAACCTAATAGTTCAAAATGATCTTGTTCATATAGTTTGAATGAATCACAATGGGTAATGGAGATAACAGTTTTTTCTGATATTTAAGCTTATGATGAAATATTTTATATGTCAGATAGAATTCCTGGGGTATATACACATTTCCAAAACTAATTTAATGGTAGATGTACAACGAGTTTGGAAACACTATTCTTATATATTAATTTCAACTTACAGGCAAAAGGATCTGCCTTAAAGAACCCAGAATGTCACAATTTGAGAATGAAAGAACATGACATTGTATGAAAGTATTTACTAGAAAAGGTGTCTGCCAGTGCGGGTGGATTCTTAAATGAAACCAACTTAATTCAACTGTATGAGTCTCAATTTCATCAGAGTAAAAGCTAAATTGGCTGTTTCACTTCAATCACATAATGAGATTATCATTTCCCACAACAGGAGAGAAGTGAATGTTGTCTGTAAAACAGTATTGATTACCCATAATTGATTCAATTTAAGATAAACACCAATTATTTCCTAACATCAAAGATAATTATAAATTACATGTGTCAGGTATGTAGTGAAAGATAAATTTGTAAATACTCAGAGAAACAGAAGCTAAATAAATGAAAAACCATTATCTCATTAGACACTCTATTACTAAGACAATGTTTCTATAGTCTTTATATTTGCTTATACAATATTTAATTCACTCTTAATGAACTAATGCATGAAAAAACCCATTAGCATTCAATGCATTCCACCTGACAGTGACACTATAGAACTGCAAAATTAAAAATTAAAAAACTGATCATGATTTTAAAGTCATGATACCTCCAAGTAATTTCTTAGGCCATATAAAATTGTTCTGCACAGTATTTCTTTCTACATAACTAAAACACCTGACAAACCATTTCTCCCAATACATTTTTGTTTTATTTGGAATTTAATCTGGACATATTGAGTAGAGAAAAGAGAAGGATCTACAAGTTATTCAAGCAAAGTTGAGTTAATAAAACTGATACGCCTATTTGCAAATGATAGGCTGCATTTCATTTTATTTGAATAAGTTTAGGTGAATATTACTGTAGAACACATTTGGCAAGTTCAAATGATTTTTTTGGATTTTTTTTATGGTGGATGGGAGTCCTATTGAGAAGGACTCAGTAATTACACCCATGTTGGAAAAAATGTACAAAAATAAATTAATAAAGTATATACACCATTTTGATGTTTGAGTGAGGAAAATAATAGCATGAAACACAGATAGGGCAGGTACTCATTGCTGCTAATTTTTGCATATTCTTGTTTTCTCAGATCCATTTCTAAGCCTCTGGTACAGCCTATCAAAATTATCATTCAGTCACATTGGAGCTCTTTGGAAAACATGTTCAGGTTATAGACCAGATTTACTCAACTTTGCTTTAATGTGTATAAGACACCACATATACACACACACAGAGGCACGCACAGACAAACACATACAGTATTC
Source organism: Elephas maximus indicus (assembly GCF_024166365.1). NCBI lineage: Eukaryota > Metazoa > Chordata > Mammalia > Proboscidea > Elephantidae > Elephas > Elephas maximus. Next base: position 76,939,888 of record NC_064838.1, on the reverse strand, counting down.
ACTCAACAAAAATTGGTGGACTCAATATTACATTCCCATTTCCTTGAGTTTGTTTATTCCAGTCTGTCCTGAATAAAATGCCTTCTTCACTGAAATGTGTCTCCTAAAATCCTGCACATTCTCCATGCCAACTTCAATAATAGCTCTTTTATGAGGACGTAATTCTAATGTCTCTAAATTGATTCCAATTATTCCTTACCCCAAACCTTCTATGGTAATTGTTATTGTTGGCTTTATGCAATAGCCACTTTCTTTATTGCTCCAGTATCACCATTAGATTATACACATTCCTTGAAAGAATGTCTTACCTTTAATTCCGTTTGTGTGTGTGTGTGTGTGTATATATATATACACATATGCAAAAAAGGTGTATTTACTGAGAACCGACTCTACTCCACATGTCTTCTATGAAAGAGGTATAGAATTAATGTTTATTCAGATAATGCAAGATGTCCCACGTGATATCCATATTATCTTTTGACCTTCACCATCAGATTATGAGCTAGCTCGTGGTATCACAGTTTAAAAATCTAAAACTAAAAATGAAAGAGATTGTGGTCTTTTCTTGCAATTACAAGACAAGCCCAAGTTTAGTTCCTTTGATCCAGGGTCCACATCCTTTCTATTGTGCAATGTTACTTGTAATTTTTTTAAAGATATCTTTAGAAACATGTTTTTTGGACACACTTTATTTAAAAGTTAGGGACAAATACTACTGAAATAATATGTTCAACGAAAAAAAGAGTTTAATGCCTTTATCTTGCTGACTGTACTCTTGACATCCTTATTCCTCAGGCTGTAGGTCAAGGGATTCAACATGGGGATCACCACTGTGTAAAACACAGAGGCTACTTTGATGGTACGTCTGGAGTTTTTGGAGTTGGACACACAGTAGGGGAAGAGGATGGTGCCATGGAAGATGCTGATGGCAGTCAGGTGAGAAGCAAAGGTAGAAAACGCCTTCTGATGACCACTGGCTGAACACATTTTCAAGATGGTGACAACGATAAGCACATAAGAAGTGAGAATGATGAGTAATGTACTCACCTCATTAAAAGCGGCAAAGATGAAAAGTAGTAACTGGCTGAGAGAAGTATCAGAGCAAGAAAGAGAGAGAAGTGAGGAAAGCTCACAGTAGAAGTGATTGATTATTTTGAAACAATGGAAAGATAATTGGAAAGTAGAGCATGTGATTACCAAGGAAGCTACTACTCCCCATGCATATGATCCCACCACCAGCATAGCGCAGCGTCTCTGGGACATGGCAACTGTGTAGAGCAAAGGGTTACAAATGGCCACAAAGCAGTCATAGGCCATTACAGCCAATAGAAATGTCAGTCACCACAAAGGCACAGAAGAGAAAGAATTGCACTACACATCCTAAAAGTGAAACGGTTCTGCCTTCTACAACTAGGTTCACCAGCATTTTGGGAGCAATGACAGAGGAATAGAAGAAATCCACAAATGAGAGGTGGCTGAGGAAAAAGTACATGGGGGTGTGCAGCTTGGCGTTTATTTTGATGATTACAATCATCCCAATATTCCCTACAACAGTGACACTGTAGATGGCCAGAAATACCAAGAAGAGGGGAACCTGCAGTTCTGGGCTATCCGAGAAGCCCAAAAGAGTGAACGTGACACCACTTTTATTTCTTTCTGACAATGACATGGCTTCAGTTTGTCAAAATGCGAAAGTCAGTCCTAGGAATTAAAAAATAAATAAATGAATAAGGATAGTGGGGATATAGGAAGCTTAATAATTTCTGCTAGCCAAGACTGAAAAGCATATCTCTTTCAGAATTTATGTTTTTATTAACTGAAATATGGTAAATTTCTAAAATTTTAAAACACGATTACCATTTTTTAAAATTTTCTTAAAGGATTTAAAGATTGTATAGTAACTTTAAATCAAATTTTAACATTACAGTTTCAGTTCTTCTTCAATGTTACCAGTTCATAGAAGACAAGCCTGGCCTGATGCTGGATTATGTCAGCCTCACCGTCAATAACAAAAAATCAAAATTATATCATTTAATCAGTTCATAACATGTACACACTATGGACATAAAGAATGGACAGCCTTGACACTTCCCATTTGTGTTTTTATTGTTAATTCTGCGTAGTACTTTAATCTATAATTTTTTTTTTTCTGACACACTATAAACCTGATATCAAAACAAATCTCAATTACTTTTTAACAGTCTGTGTGGTAGCACTGTGTAATGCCCTTGGCTAGAAACCGAAAACTGAATGTTCCTGTCCACCCACAGGCACCTTTGGAAAAAGCACTGGTGGTCTAATTCTGAAAAATCAGACATTGAAAAATATATGGAGCACAGTTCTACTCAAAATTCATGAGATTACAAGCGGACTTGTCAACAACCTTTTTTTTGTTGTTGTTCTTCAAATCTGGAATTTCTGAGTTCCAATTCTCCCTCACTGTTTGAGGAATATAAAGACTAGAGCAGATGATAGACATAATCTAGTCTATACTCTTACTATAAAGGTGGCATAACAGGAGTCAGAACAAGCCTTGATTCTTACAATGACATGCAAATTAAATCCAGTCTCTGATCCACAGCCTTGTATCCATTTTTCCACCCCATACAATGGTCCATTTTAAGTCTATCTACTAATGTGTTTCCTTTGTAAATGATTACCTCCTTAAATTTTGAGCAAACTATAGACTCTAAAACTATGGGAAATATTCTAGTGACGCTGTTATGTGTCACTTAGATATAGAAGAGAGCAGCATCCAGATGAGACACAAGAGAATAGGATTTAAAGATTTTTTTCACACAGGAGTGACTAAAGACTCTTTGACTTAGAAATTCCCATTCCCACAGTCTCTCCAGTTCACTTCTCTTCCATCAACACACCTAGCATACTCATTCTCTCCCTTTATTACATATGTATAAGAATTCAAAACATGGAGTAGAAGGGCAAAATTAAGGCATTTTATGAGAAAACAGTAACACACACACAATTATTGTGTTTCTTAAATTGGTTACCAGCACCTTTCAGATCGCAACATACTGGGAAACTCTTTCTCTGTCTATGTTTTGTGGTAAGTTCGTCTCTGATTTTGAAACCCAACAAATCATTTTCAGACGGTCCAGAAATAAAGATGTCAGATCATGTGCTATACTGAGTCCCTCAATGGCCCCACCCTTTTCCTATAAAAACCTGAATGTTGAAGACAACCTCAAAGGCAACCCATTGCACAACTAGTCATTCTAATTATCACATTTTTTAACAACATATTTCATTTATTTAAGGCATTTAAAATTTAACTGTAATCAAATATATGTCTTTAATGTAATGACGATTTTCTGTCTCAAGTGTTGATATTAAACTGATGACAAATTTATTCTCTCATTTAGTCCAGAAAACAGGATAGCTAAAATCTCCTTCCCATTAATTTCCTCCCATTTTATTGTTCTTTTGGTCTCAGGGAACACTTGATTCCTCTGCTTTACGCTGTGTAATTGTTAAAGCTGGAAGCTTGGATAGAAAGATAGGTGATAGATGATGATAGATTAGATAGATGATAGATAGATGATAGATAGATAGATAGATAGATAGATAGATAGATAGATAGATAGATAGATAGATAGATAGATAGATAGATAGATAGATAGATGATAGATAGATAGATAGATAAATAGATAGATGATAGATAGATAGATGATAGATGACACATTGATGCTTTTTTCCAAATGATTCTATTCAATTTCTGTTTAAATACTTGTCTATTCTACTTTGACAACTGTTCCAGAAATTTACAAGAGGAAGAAAGCAATCTCAAGCCTCTCATGACTCCTCTATTCCCCTACTCCAGGTACCTGTCATCCAGGGCACTGTTATTCAAAACCCTCTGCCCCACTGCCGTGGAGTCGATCTCGACTCATAGCAACCCTATAGTGAGGAGCTTTGTAAATTTGATTCAACTGAACAGCAATATGTTAGGTTTTTTTTTTTTTTTAATGAGCCAGGTTCTCTATGCAAAGCTTGGCATAAAGAGTGCACATCCTGTTCCTTGCATGTTCAGATACGTACCTTTTGTTTTGACTCAATATTCTTCAAGAATTCTACTTCTAAAGGTTATGTTTTCCCCTTCGTATTGTTTCCTAGATATCATACATTGACGTTAATGTCATTCTGTCTTTAGAGATTTTATATACACCTGCTAATGGCAAAGAGAAGGCCTCTCCTGCCTCTGGGAAACTGAATGGGAGTGAAGTATATGGAACATTACATTTGTACTCACAACCTTGGGACATAAACCCTAGAGACTGTATGTTGCCAGATTCTCTAGAGGACAAAAGATAAACAATTAACTACCTTTCTTAGCTGTACTGGAAAACCTGGAGGAAAATTATATTATCATTAGGAACATTTTATAAGAAGCAATTTATATTTTAAAGTCATCTTCCCCAGCCTTCTGAACACTTCCATAATATCCAATAGTTACCAACTATATGTGACTATGAAAAAAAGAAAAAAAGTTTCCATTTAGTTGATTCCAATTCCTACTGATCTTATATGTAACTATAGGAGATATAATTACCAAATATTCGTTGACTAATTGCTAAGTACCCTTCTGATAGGGGAGAAATGATATCCTAGTGCACTTTTCAAATGTGCTTCTACTATTTTGACTCAGATTGAACAAACCTTCATATCTTTTGGAGCTATTTGTATTTCCTTAATGAAGACTCTTTAATCATATCTTACATCCATTTTTTACAAGACTGTCATTTTCTCCCTACTCAATGTAACATAAGTGGTAATTTTTTCCACATTTTTTCATTTGTGATTTTAATTTATGTTCTTTTATTTTTGCTACAAACTTTCTGTAGCAAATTTTAAACTTTGTTTTCAGAACCTAATTTCATGCGTGGAGTAAGAAAGAGATCCAATTTTATTCTTTGCTTGTATGGCTAAGGAAAGATGCGTATAAGGCTCTTGAGCATCTGTTTGCCCCAATAGTACCCTATTTTAATAATAGATACTTTATAATTTTTTCTAAGACTTTGCAGGATTAGCCTTCTTACTCTAATTTGGTTTATTATCTTTTTTACTCTTTTTTTTCCCCCAGGTATCTTTGATTTTTTGTTCTTTCATACGAACATTAAAGCAGAAATTTTAAAATATGATTCCTTGATATTACCAGATGAATCTTGTAGTACATTCTTCTTGGTCTTAATAAATGTGAGCTTAAATAAACAGACCTTAGAAAGATTTCTAGACCTAATATTACTGGTCGTGGAACATCTGAGTAAATTATATCCAGGCGTAATCTAGAAATACCAAAAGGGACCCAATGATTGTCCTTTCTGAAGGGCAAATTAATATTCATGACCTCTCATACTGACAGCCTTAGAGATAATAGAATGAAAGTGCAGTAGAATTGGAGACAATAGAGGTAAGTTCCTGTTCTAAACCAGTCACTTTTGTTTATACAAATTTGTGCGAATTACAAATTCCTTCAACTTCTGTATTATCATCTATGCACTGGTATATAATGGTCCTTTTCCTCTCTCCTTCTCAACATAAGCTGATCATTTAAACTGCAAGGTTGCTCATTCATAGGATCCACAGAACCAAAGGAACAAAGGTGTCAGACAAGATGATTCCCCTTTATCACCACTGATTCACTGATGGGCCAAACAAAAATACCAAACCTGGTGCTGTCGCTTTGATTCTGACTCAGAGTGACCGTAAGTGTAACACCTGTCAAAAACAAAGACACGAAGGCAGGAAGGGACATGAAACTGGATGAATGGGCACTGGGAACCTGGGGTGAAAAGAGAAAGGGGAAAAGAGAATGTGAAATGGTGGGTTTGCAACTAATGTCACAAAAATAATTAGTGTATAAATTTTTGAATGAGAAATTAATCTGTGTTGCAAATTTTTGCCTAAATCACTACAAAATGAAATGTAATAATAATTCAAAACTTTTCTTCACCAAAAGGCTTTACCAAAAAAGTGAAAAGATGAGCTAAAAAAACTGGGAGAATATCTTTGGAAATCATACATTAGGTAAGAATCAAGTAACCAAAATATATTTTAAACTTCAATAATTCAACAACAAAGAGGCAAATAATCCAATCACAAAACTGGAAAAGGACTTGAATAGACATTTCACCAAATGGCCACCAAACACATGAAAAGATGCTCAATGTCATTAGCCATCAGAGAGATCCCAATCAAAACCAAAATGAGATATAGTTTCATACCCACTAAGATGGCTAACGGAGCCCTGTTGGTGAAGTGGTTAACAGCTTCCCTGCCAACTAGAGTTCGGCAGTTTGAATCCACCAGCCTATGTTTGGAAACCCTATGGGGCAGTTCTACTCTATCCTATAGGGTCGCTATGAGTCAGAATGGACTCGACAGCCACAGGTTTGCTTTCAGTTTTAAGATAGATAATATTCAAAAAAAGAAAATCAGAAATGTTGGCAAGGATGTGGGGAAATTGGAATCCTTATCCATTGCTGGTGAGAATGTCAAATTGTACAGCCTTTGTGGGAAACAGTGTGGCAGTTCCTCCAAAGACTGAAAATAGAACTATCATATAACTCAGCAATTCCACTCCTCTGTACATACCCAAAACACTTGAAAGCAGAGACTTGTACACCAGTGTTTGCTGCATCACTATTCTCAATAGCTAAAAGCTGGAAACATCCTAAATGCTCATTAACAGATGAGTGGGTAAACTAAATGTGACACATACAAACAATGGAATACTAGTTAGCCAGAAGGAGAAATGAAGTCTTGATACATGCTGCAATATGGATGGAGCTGGAAGACATTATGCTGAGTGAAATTAGTCAGTCACAAAAGGACAACCATTATATTACCTGTATCATATAAAAAGACAAGAAAAGACAAACGTACAGAAAACAAAGTTTATTAGTGGTTATTGGGGGAGGTAGGGAGGAGGAAATATGGGTGAATGGTGATGGAAATATTGCTTGCTGAAGGGTAGAATTGTGCTGCAATTACTGTAATTGTGTCAATAATTTGAACACATGTAAAAATTGAGTTGGCATAAGTTGCCTAATAGAAATATTTACAATGACAAACAAACCAAAACAATAACAAGAGAGGGTATTTGCTGAGGTAGATTATGTACAAACAAAAACCTTATGGGATTTAATTCCGTTGTTTGGAGGTTGAGGGTCATGGTTACAAAGGAGGTTTCAGTTAATTGGCCTAATAAGGTATTTAATGTTTCCTATCTGCTTTCTGGCTAAGTGCACAGTGCCTGGGCTATAAAAAACTTGCATGTGGTCTTCCAAGTCATGACTGGTCTCTATTTGTCTGGAATAATTGGGTAAGAAAGAGTAAGGAAAAGGAGGAAGAAATGGAATCTGTGCCTGATTGCTTCCTTGAACAACTGCCTCCTTTGCTATGAGATCAAAAAACACTCTGGTTCTTGGCTACTATTACTGAATACGGTGATCAAAGATTGTATAGAAGAATTCTGATAAAAAAAGAGGGAAAGTTCAGGACAGAATTTTAAATTCTCAGGGACTCCAGCTTTCTGAAGCCATGCAGGCTGGATGCGCTCCTGAAACTATAGCCCAGAGTTAATTTATAAATCTTAAACCCAAATTATCCCTCAAAGTGTTCTTAAAACCAAAGGACAGTTCAGCTTAATTAGTAAAAAAAAATGTCTTCCTTGAGCATTAATCTCTTTTTAAGAATCATCTGCATGGAATCAAAAAATGCAGATAACAACAACTCAAAAGATTAGAGAGGAACCTTAGGGAGCAGTGTGTTTATGCCAATGGGGAAGGAACCACAAAAAAGGTATACAATTCAAAGAATATAAACTATGTCTGTCTTAGTTATCTAGTGTTGCTGTAGCAGAAATAACACATGTGGATGGCTTTAACAAAAGAAATTTATTCTCTCACAGTTTAGGAGCATAGAAGTCTGAGTTCAGGATACCAGCTTCAGGGGAAGGCTTTTGCTCTCTGTCAGATCTGGAGGAAGGTCTTTGTCATCAATCTTTCCCTGGTCTAGGAGATTTTCAGCACAGGGATTCCAAAGGATGCACTCTGGTCAGGGCACTACTTTCTTGGTGGTTTGAGGTCCTTCTGTCTCTCTGCACACTTCTCTCTTTTATAGCTCAAAAGTGATTGACTTAAGACACAACCAAATCTTACAGACTGTCTTCTGCTTCATTAACATAACTGCCTTTATCTTGCCTCATTAACATCATAGAGGTAGGATTCACAACACATGAAAATAACATCAGATGAGAAAATGGTGGAATATCACACAATACTGGTAATCATGGCCTAGCCAAGGTGACACACATTTTGGGGGCATAGTATTTAATCCATGATAGTCTACAATTTGGTCTCCCAAAATTCATGTTCTTGACACATGTAAAACACATACACTCCATCATACCATAGCAAAAGTCTTAAATAAACTCCAAGCCCAAAATTCCTCTTCATCTGTAAAATTGAATATACCTGTTATCTGCTTCCAAATTACAGTGGTGGAACAGGCACAAGCTAGACATTTCCATTGCTAATGACAGAATTTGAAGGGAAAAAGTAATAACAGGCACCAAGCAAGTCAATATACCACATTACACTAGCTCTCAGTGCTTAAAAATTATCCTCTCTTCTCTGAGAACATTTAGGCCATCTCCCTGCCCTCCAGACTCTTGGTTTTGGTCACACTCTCTGGGATTCTGGGTAGAATCCCCTTTGCCCTGGACTTCAGCTCCACCTTCCAGGCTCACTGAAAAGACAACGCTGCTCCCTCAGATTTGGGTAGCCATGTTCTCCTAGTCCATCTGAGTGGTGAAACTGCTTCCTTGGCCTCAGCAGGCCCCACCATTTTTCTACCCCTTGGGCATGGCAGTCTAATCCCTTCAGCTGTGGGCTGCAAATCCAACCCCATGCCTCTGACACTCATGAAAGGCAGCCTCCACACTGAAACTGGATTGGTAAATCTAGTTCCACCGATAAATGCCAAATGGCACTTCACTCCTCCAGAAAGCCTCCTGTGCAAAGGGCACTCAGCTCTTTCCCTACTTGGGGCTCTTCCAGACCTGTCTTGCATCAGTCTCCTGGTTCTGTTGCTGCTTTTTGCCTTCTGAGCCCTCTCCAGTGTAACAGCTCCCCTCATTTCCTTCTGAGTCCTCACCAGAATTGACTTTGATGTCCATAATTCTGCCAACAGTCTCTTCAAGAAAATCTAGGCTTTTACTATTACGGACTTTGAACTCTTCCAGCCTCTATCCATGCAGTTTCAAAACAGCTTCCCCATTTTAGGTATCTCTTAGAGCAGGTGGTTTACAGCAGCACTCCACTCTTGGTACCAATTTTGTCTTAGTTATCTAGTGCTGCTATAACAGAAATACCACAAGTGGATGGCTTTAACAAAAAGAAATTTATTCTCTCACAATATAGGAGGCTAGAAGTCTGAATTCAGAGTGTCAGGTTCAGGGGAAGGCTTTCAATCTCTGTTGGTCCCAAGGGAAGGTCCTTGTCATCAGTCTTCCACTGGTCTCTGAGCTTCTTAGCACAGTGATCCTGAGTCCAAAGGACATGATCTGTTCCTGGCACTACTTTCTTGGTGGTTTGAGACCCTTCTGTCTCTCTGCTCACTTCTCTCTTTTATGTCTCGAAAGAAATTGACTCAAGACACATCCCAATCTTGTAGTTTGAGTCTTGCCTAATTAACATCATTTCCTATGACCTAGCCTCATTAACATCACAGAGGTGGGATTTACAAGGCAGTGAAAAGGACATCAGATGACAAAATGGTGGACAATCATACAATATTGGAAATTATGGCCTAGCCAAGTTGATACACAATTTTGGGGGAAACAATTCAATCTGTGACAATGTCTGAACTCTACATATAGAAACTGTTGAACTGATGTATGTTTTGACAGGTATATTCTCAACAATAACACAACAAAATAAATTTTTTTTTAAATCCCTAAAATCAAATCAAAATGACAACACAAAATATGAAAGCCTTTGGGGCAGAACAAAAGCAGTACTCACAGGGAAATTTATAACAATAAATACCAGCACTGAAAAAGAAGAAAGATCTACAGTTATTAACTTAAACTGACAACTGGAACAAATAGAAAATGAAGCACAAAAGAAGCCAAAAGCTACCAGAAACAAAGGAAATAATTAAGATCAGGGTAGAAATAAACAAAATAGAAAAACAAAAGAAAGAATTGACTAAATTAGAAGTTTATTCTTTAAAGACATACACAAAGGAACAATAAAATAGACAAACCACTGGATAGACTGACAAAATAAAATAAAACAGAATAGTAAACTAACCAAATGAAGAAATGAAACACATTACAACCGATTCAACAGAGATAAAGATTATAACAGACTATTATGAAAAAATGTGCTCGATAAGATTTGAAAATATAGATGAAATAGACAAATTCCTAGAAAAACATACATACCCAAACTAAGACAAAGAGAGCGAGAAAATTTAAACAGACCCACTACAAAGAAGGGATAGATACCATATAGAAAAAAAAAAAAGGCCCACGACTACCAAACATTCAGAGAAGATATCAATCTTACTTAATCTTTTAAAGAACATAGAAGAGGAAGGGACACTATCAAACTCTTTCTAGGAAGCCAGCATAACTTTGTTACCTAAGCCACTCAAAGGCATCACAAAAAAAGAAAAAAAAAAATTACAGAGCAATATTCTTCATGTACCTAGACACACAATTTTTGTTCAACAAATTCTAGCCAACAGACTAAAAAACAAAGAAAGAAAAAAACCATACCCCATGATAATGTGGATTTCATACAGGATTACAAGGGTGGTTCAATATAGGAAAATCAATCAGAGCAATCCACCATGTAAATAAAAGAATCATATGGTCTTATCAATTGATGTAGAGAAGCCATTTGATAAAAATTCAACAACCCTCTCCTGATAAAAACTTTCAGTAAAATAGGAATAGAATGGAAATTTCTCAACATAATTAAGAACATATGCAATATATACAAAAACAACAGTCAACATTGTACTCAAAGGAGAACGGCTGAGAGTCTTCCATTTAGAATGAGACAAGATTACCATTACCACCACTCTGAAACACCATTGTACTGGAAATTCTAGCCAGAGCAATAAGAAAAGAAAGAGAAATAAAAGGTGCTCAAATCAGAAAGAAAAAAGGAAAAAGCTCTCTATTTGCAGATGACATGATCTATACATACAAGACCTTAAAGATTCCACAGGAAAAGTGCTGAAACTAATAGAAGAATTTAGCAACGTTGCAGTGTACAAGATTAACAAAAAATAAATCAATAAGTTGGGCTCCTTTACACTAATGAAGACTAAAAAATAAATCAAGAGAATACCATTTACAATAGCCCCAACTTGATAAAATACCTAGGAATTAACCTAACTAAAAACATAGAAGAGTTATACAGTGATAATTACAAAACACTATTACAATGGACTGCAAAGTCCTATAAAAATGGAAAGAAAACTCACTCTCATGTTTTGGAAGACTTAATACAATGAAAATGTCAATTCTACCTAAAATGACCTATGGATACGATGGAATCCTGATACAAATCCCAACACCATTCTTCACTTAAATGGAATAACCAATAGCTAACTTCATACGGAAAGGAAATAAACTGCAAATAGTCAAAGCAATAGTGTAGAAAAAGAACAAAGTAGGAGGTCTCACACTCCCTAATATCAAAAGATGCTATACAGTACTGTAATGGAAAAAGCCTAGTATTGGTTCAATTCACATAGATCAATAGAGTAGAATTAAGAACTCAGATTTAAACCCAGCCATTTAAGGATAACTGATTTTCAACAAGAGGTCAAAGTCCATTCAATGGGGTAGAAACTGTTTCTTTAATAACTGGAGCTGTCAAAACTGGATATTCACCTGCAGAAAAATGAAACAGGATCCACTCCTCACACCACATGTAAAATTAACTCAAAATGCATTAAAGATCTAAATGTTAAACATTAAACCATAGAATTTTTGGAAGTCTTCAAAGGAAGAAAACTATGGGATGTAACTGATTGTAATGATAAGATTACAAACATTATAACAATGTACTAATAGAAAAAAAAACAGATGATTGAGAGCTTATTAAAAAAAAGTGTGCTCTTCAAAAGGCTTTATAAAAGAGTACATAGACAGCCTATGACTGGAAAAAATCTTTGGAAACCAATAACCTGATAAAGGTCTAATGTCTAAAATATATGGAAAGCTGCAAAAACTCACCAGCAGATAAAAAAAACAACCCAATCACAGAATGGGCAAAGGACATGGACAGAACCTTAACCAAAGAGGTTACCCAAACAGTCAAACATATGAAAAGATGTCCACAATCATTAGACCTTAGAGACATAAAAATCAAAACCACAATGAGAATTCATCTTACCCTGGCCAAAATGGAACTGATTAAATAAATAAATACAAAGAAAGAGAATAGTATGCATTGGCAAGGATGTGGGAAGATTGGAACTATTGGCCATTGCTGGTGTAGAACGCTACATACATGATGGAAAATGGTATAGCACTTTCTCTAAAAAATAGGAATAGAACTGCTCTCTGATCCAGCAATCCAACTTCTAGATACATACCCTAGATGCCTGAAGATGATGACACGAACAGACATATACATACTTATATTCATTGCTGCCTTATTAACAATAGCAAATAAGTGGAAACAACTGAAGTGCCCATCAAAGAATGAATGGAAGAGCAAATTGTGGCACATATAGACAATGGAATACTATGTAACCATAAAGAACGATGATGACTTGCAAAACGTATTATAGCATGGGTGGCCACGGAGGGAATGAAGCTAACTGAAATAAGCCAAGCAAATAAGAACAAATATCTTATGATCCCTATTTTACAAGAGGACAAGAATATACACAGAGAGAGACTAATGTTCATTGGTGGTTACCAAGGAAAGGTGGGGGGAGGGGAATGTACAATTTAGATCATAGAGACTTGACACTTTTTTTTTTGGTGATAGGAAGTGTGGCACCAAATGTGAATGTAGTGAGCACAGCAGAACCAAAGTAAAAATCAGTGTTTGAGCACATGTGGGTGCATATAATCATATTGGCATTTGGGTAGATAGAGCTGTGTGTGTAGATGAGAACAGAAAGAAGTAAAAAGGTATGTGTAAATACAGATATGTGAGTGCTGTCAAATACATTCATTGACTCCTAAAATATAAGTACCTCACAGACATAAGCAAACTCCTTCCAAGACTGGTTTTCTGGATTTAAAGCTTAACACAATAGTCTCGTGGGACAATTCAGTAAACTGGCATAACATAGTTTACAAAAATCGTAATCTTCATCCTAGTGAAGTGAGTAGTATCTGAGGCCTTGAAAGCTTGTGAGCAGCCATCTAAGACAGAACCACGGGTTTCTACTCTGCAGGAGCAAAACACTAAGAAGCCATCCAAAACCTCAGGGAAGAAACACGTCTACAGGAACTATGACTTCATTTACCCCCGGGACTTGAGGAAGTACATGGTGCCCAGCTACCAACATCGAACAGGGTCAAAAAAAGATGATTCTGGATGGAGTTGGAGAAAAATGTGGAGCATAACACAAACTCTTATTTAAAAATCCAGACAAACTGGAACATAAGAGAACAAAGAACTCCCTGAGATTGTAACCCCGAGACACTCTTTAAACATATAACCAAGCTTGCACCTTGGCATCACCATATAAGAAAATAGTAGAGAGGCACACAAAATAAAGGTTATTACCCATAAGATCAGTGCTCTACAGAAAAACCATCAGTATGAGAACTAATGGTCAACAATTACACAAAAGCAAAGATGAGAAGATAATGGGGCAGGGAAACTAGAGTAATGGGTTTGTAACAAACATAACACAATTAAAGGGAATGTCAACACATTGTAATAAGTGTAATTAATGTCACTAAAAAAATTTGTGTGGAAATAGTCACCTGGGAACTTGACTTGCTGTATAAACTATGAACAAAAACTAAATTAAAAAAAAAAAAGGAAGATACAATTCCGAGATGGTGCCCAGATATCTAAGTTTATCTCTCCCTAGGTGGTCAGGCTGGCAAATCTTGGCAAATCTTCAACTGTGCTTCTCACAGTGAGTTGTGTAGCCCTAGGAATGGCTGTGCCAAGTATTTTGGGTCCCTTTCCCATGGAAAAACCTCTCAAAAAATGTATTTATTAAAACAACCACCATTTGTTTTTTCTCACAATTGCATGGGTCAGGTGGGCAGTTCTGCTGATGTCATCTATGCTTGGCTGATCTTGGCTTACCTTATGGGAAAAGCCATCAGGTCAGTTGATTTAAGAGGGTCTCATTCTCAAGTCTGGCGGTGGGCTAGACATTAGCTGGTATGATTGAAGAACAGGATAACTGGGCTATGTTTCTCCCATTAGCCAATATTCTAGTCTCTTTTTTTTTTTTTCATATGGCAGTTTCACATTGTTTCAAGAGAGTGTGCAAAAGCATCAAAGCCTCTCAAAGTCTTGGAGCTGGACTCAATGTCACTTTTGTCACCTCTGTTAGCCAAAACAATTCTCAAGAGTAAACTGTAAACTACATTCAAGGATCGGTCAAATTGATTCAACCACTCGGTGTGTAGAGCTGCAAAGTGTACTGGAAGGCTTGGAGATTTGGGGCTATGTTTTCAGTCCACCATAATGAGTAGCAAATCTTTGTGAAGGAAAAGTTGTTTCCAAAATATTAGCTTACAACAAAATTTGGAACGCAATCTACTTATGTTTCACGCATTTCAAAAAATACTTTGATGAAAGATGAACGTGAGAAATTGGCACATAACTTGGATAGAGTTGAAAGAATTGAGTGTAATTGCTCAATTCAATTACAACACAATTTTCAACAGTTTCTATTCCCGTTTACTTTTTTTTTTTTTAATTTTTATTAAGCTTCAAGTGAACATTTACCATTCCAATCAGTCTGTCACATGTAGGTTTACATACATCTTACTCCCTTCTCCCACTTGCTCTCCCCCTATTGAGTCAGCCCTTTCAGTCTCTCATTTCGTGCCAATTTTGCCATCTTCCCTCTCTCTCTATCTTCCCATCCCCCCTCCAGTAAAGATCCCGTTTACTTTTAATGTGACCAAATTATCTTAACATTTTCAGCTATTAAAAAATAGAAACAGAATTGAGGCTGAAT
This sequence comes from Elephas maximus indicus, assembly GCF_024166365.1. Lineage (NCBI taxonomy): Eukaryota > Metazoa > Chordata > Mammalia > Proboscidea > Elephantidae > Elephas > Elephas maximus. The sequence continues at coordinate 76,924,672 of NC_064838.1, read as the reverse complement.
TTATTGACTTCTAGGTAAGTTTTTTTTTTTTTTTTTAGGTAAGTTTTATTCTTTCATGGATACATTAATAAACCTAAATTAAAAATCAAAAGTATTCTGATGAAAACAAATATTCCCAATGATATTTTTTCAATTCTGATTAATTATATTTTTATCTAAATTTGCAATTCAATTACAACTCAATAGTGTAATTATTATTGTATTATTATAAAACAATCGAAAGAGAACTTTCAATAACACTAAATGCACTATAAGAAATTAAAAATAAGAATGTGATTCATAAAATGCCCGTATCTATGAGGAAAGTTAAATTGAAATATGACTTCAGGAGAAGAAGGAAAAATGTAAATCTGATTGTTCAAAATGATCTTGTTCATAGTTTGAATGAATTATAAAGTATAATGGAGATGATACTTCTTTCTGATATTTAAGCTTATGATGAATTATTTTATATGTCAAATTCAATTCCTGGGGTCTATATACATTTACAAAACTAATTTAATAGTATATGGGCACAAATTTTGAAAACTACTCTTACATATTAAGTTCAACTTACAGGCAAAGAGATCTGCCATAAAGAACCAGGAGTCACAATTTGAGAATGAAAGAACATGAGATTGTATGAAAGTAATTACTATAAAAGGTGTTTGGCGGTGTGGCTGGGTTCTGACATGATTGCTCCAATTCTGTCAACAAATGGTTTTTCAACCGTAGCCAAGTTAATTCAACTGAATGTGTGTCAATTGCATCAGAGTAAAAGCTAAATCGGCTGTCACTTCAACCACAAAATGAGGTTATCACTTCGCACAACAGGAGAGAAGGGAAAGTTCTCCATATAAAGGGATTGATTACCCATCATTGATTCAATCTAAGATAAATACCAGTTATTTCCTAAGACCAAAGAAAATTATACATTATGTAAGTGTCAGATATGTAGTGAAAGCTAAATTTGTAAATACCCAGAGAAACAGAAGTTAAATAAATGAAAAACCATTACCTCATCAGACACTCAACTACTAAGACAGTCTTTATATCTGCATGTACAATGACTGTTTAATTCATTCTTTATCAACTAATGCATTAAAAAAACCACTGACATCCAATGGATTCCACCTGACAGTGACAGTATAGAACTGAAAGTTAAAAAGTAGAATAATGATCATAGGTTTAAAGTCATAGGACTCTTTCAAATAATTTCTTTGGTCATATAAAATTGTTCTACAAATTATTTTTTCTCCCTCACTAAAAAGCACCTGGCAAATTAATTCTTCCACTATATTTTTGTTTTATTTGAAATTTAATCCAGACATATTGAGTAGAGAAAAGAGAAGGATGTACAAGTGAGTCAAAAAGATAGAGTTGTTATGTCTAGTTTCAAATGACAGCTTGCATTTCATTTTATTTTGAATAAGTTTAGGTGAACATTTCTGTGTAACACATTTGGCAAATTCAAATAATTTTTTTGGATTTTTCTATGCTGGATGGGAGTCCTGTTGACAAACATTTACTAATTATGCTCATGTTCCAAATATATATATGTATAAGTAAACAAAATAATTAATAAAGTATATATAACACTTGCGATGGTTAAGTGGGCAAAACAATAGCATGAAACAGGTCATGTACTCATTGTCTCTATTTTTTGCATATTCTTATTTTCTGAGATACATTTCTAAGCCTATCAAAACTATCATTCAGTCATGTTGGAGCTCTTTTGAAAACATGTTCAGGTTATAGACCTCACTTATTCAGCTTAGCATTCATGAATATAGGATACCACATACACACATACACACAGATGCACACACAGACATACACATACAGTACGCACTCAATAAAAATTGGTGGACGCAGTGCTACATTCCCATTTCCTTGAGTTTGTTCATTCTAGTCTGTCCTGAATAAAATACCTTCTTCACCGAAATGTGTGTCCTAAAATCCTGCCCATTTTCCAGGCCATCATCAAATGATATCTCTTTTATGATGACATATGTCAAATGTCCCAAAATTCATTTGAATTGTTCCTTGCTTCAAACCTTTTAGGATAATTATTATAGTTTGTCTTATGCGATAGCCACTTTATTGCTCCAGCAATAGAGAGTATGCATTCCTTGAAGGCATGTCTTATCTTTAATTCCATTTGTGTATATATATATACATATATATATACATATGCAAAAAAAGTGTGTTTCTTGACAACCTACTATACTCCATTTATCTTATAAGACAGAGGGATAGAATTAGTTTTTTTTTCGGGTAACGAAAGGTGCTTCGCATGATATCTGTATTATCTTTTGGTCTTTATCAGATAATGAGCTATCTCATGGTATCACATTTTCGTAGACTTTAAACTAAAAATGAAAGAGACTATGGTCTTTTCTTACAATTACAAGACAAACCCAAGTTTAGTCACTTTGAGCCAAAAATCCATATCCTTACTACTATGCAATATTACTTATAATTTTTAAAGATATCTTCAGAAACAAGCTTTTTGGACAAACTTCATTTACAGTTAGGGAAAAATACTACTGAAATACTATGTTTAACGAAAAAAGAATTTAATATCCTTTATCCTGCTGAATGTATTCTTGACATCCTTATTCCTCAGGCTGTAGATCAAGGGATTCAACATAGGGATCACCACTGTGTAAAACACAGAGGCTACTTTGAAGGTGTATCTGGAGTTTTTTGAGTTGGGCACACAGTAGAGGAAGAGGATGGTGCCATGGAAGAGGGTGATGGCAGTCAGATGAGATGCACAAGTAGAAAATGCCTTAGACGACCGCTGGCTGAACGCATTTTCAAGATGGTGGCAACAATAAACACGTAAGAGGTGAGAATGATGAGTAATGTGATCACATCATTCAAAGTGACAAAGATAAAAAGCAGTAACTGGGTGAGAGAAGTATCAGAGCAAGAAAGAGTGAGAACTGAGGAGAGCTCACAGAAGAAGTGATTGACTGTGTTGAAACCACGAAAAGATAATTTGAAAGTAGAGCATGTGTTTACCAAGGAACACACTACTCCCCATGCGTATGATCCCAACACCAGCATAGAACAGAGTCTCCGGGACATGGCAACAGTGTAGAGCAGAGGGTTGCAAATGGCCACAAAGCGGTCATAGGCCATTACTGATAATAAAAAGGATTCAGTCACTACAAAGGTACCAAAGAGAAAGAACTGCAATACACATCCTAAAAGTGAAATGGTTCTGTCTTCAACAACTAGGTTCTCCAGCATCTTGGGAGCAACAATGGAGGAATAGCAGAAATCCACAAATGAGAGGTGGCTGAGGAAAAAGTATGTGGGGGTGTGCAGTTTGGGGTTAATTTTGATGATTACAATCATCCCAATATTCCCTACAACAGAAACACTGTAGATGGTCAGAAATACAAAGAAGAGGGGTACCTGTACTTCTGGGTAATCTGAGAAGCCCAAAAGGGTGAATGTGACACCACTTTTATTACACTCTGACAACAACATGGCTTCTGTTTGTCAAAATCTGAAAGCCAATCCTAGAAGTTGCTATTGGGTGGAGTGTTCTGTATGTCTATGATGTCAAGTTGGTTGATTGTGGCATTTAGATCTTCCGTGTCTTTACTGAGCTTCTTTCTGGGTGTCCTGTCCTTCACCAAAAGTGGTGTGTTGAAGTCTTCTACTATTATTGTGGAGCTGTCTCTCTCACTTTTCAAAGCTGATAGAGTTTGTTTTATTTATCTTGCATCCCTCTTACTTCGTGTATAAATATTTAATATAGTTATATCTTCTCGGTATATTGTTCCTTTAATAATTATATAGCGTTCTTCCTTATCTTTTGTGGTCGATTTAATTTTAAAGTCTATTTTGTCAGAAATTAATATTGCCACTCCTGCTCTTTTTTTTTTTAAATAACTTTTATTAAGCTTCAAGTGAACGTTTACAAATCCAATCAGTCTGTCACATATAAGTTTACATACATCTCACTCCCTACTCCCACTTGCTCTCCCCCTCTTGAGTCAGCCCTTTCAGTCTCTCCTTTCTTGACAATTTTGCCGGCTTCCCTCTCTCTCTATCCTCCCATCCCCCCTCCAGACAAGAGTTGCCAACACAATCTCGAGTGTCCACCTGATATCATTAGCTCACTCTTCATCAGCGTCTCTCTCCCACCCGCTAACCAGTCCCTTTCATTTCTGATGAGTTGTCTTCGGGGATGGTTCCTGTCCTGTGTCAACTGAAGGTCTGGGGAGCATGGCCGCCGGGATTCCTCCAGTCTCAGTCAGACCATTAAGTTTGGTCTTTTTATGAGAATTTGGGGTCTGTATCCCACTGATCTCCTGCTCCCTCAGGGGTCCTCTGCTGTGCTCCCTGTCAGGGCAGTCATCGATTGTGACCGGGCACCAACTAGTTCTTCTGGTCTCAGGATGATGTAGGTCTCTGGTTCATGTGGCCCTTTCTGTCTCTTGGGCTCTTAGTTGTCGTTTGGCCTTGGTGTTCTTCATTTTCCTTTGTTCCAGGAGGGTTGAGACCAATTGCTGCATCTTAGATGGCCGCTTGTTAGCATTTAAGACCCCAGACGCCACATTTCAAAGTGGGATGCAGAATGATTTCATAATAGAATTATTTTGCCAATTGACTTAGAAGTCCCCGCAAACCATGTTCCCCAGACCCCCGCGCTTGCTCCGCTGAGCTTTGAAGCATTCATTTTATCCCGGAAACTTCTTTGCTTTTGGTCCAGTCCAATTGAGCTGACCTTCCATGTATTGAGTGTTGTCTTTCCCTTCACCTAAAGCAGTTCTTATCTACTGATTAATCAATAAAAAACCCTCTCCCACCCTCCCTCCCTCCCCCCCTAGTAACCACAAAAGTATGTGTTCTTCTCAGGTTTACTATTTCTCAAGATCTTATAATAGTGGTCTTATACAATATTTGTCCTTTTGCCTCTGACTAATTTCGCTCAGCATAAAGCCTTCCAGGTTCCTCCATGTTATGAAATGTTTCACAGATTCGTCACTGTTCTTTATCGATGTGTAGTATTCCATTGTGTGAATATACCACAATTTATTTACCCATTCATCCGTTGATGGACACCTTGGTTGCTTCCAGCTTTTTGCTATTGTAAACAGAGCTGTAATAAACATGGGTGTGCATATATCTGTTTGTGTGAAGGCTCTTATTTCTCTTGGGTATATTCCGAGGAGTGGGATTTCTGGGTTGTATGGTAGTTCTATTTCTAACTGTTTAAGATAACACCAGATGGACTTCCAAAGTGGTTGTACCATTTGACATTCCCACCAGCAGTGTATGAGAGTTCCAATCTCTCCGCAGCCTCTCCAACATTTATTATTTTGTGCTTTTTGGATTAATGCCAGCCTTGCTGGTGTGAGATGGAATCTCATCGTAGTTTTAATTTGCATTTCTCTAATGGCTAATGATCGAGAGCATTTTCTCATGTATCTGTTGGCTGCCTGAATATCTTCTTTAGTGAAATGTGTGTTCATATCCTTTGCCCACTTCTTGATTGGGTTGTTTGTCTTTTTGTGGTTGAGTTTTGACAGAATCATGTAGATTTTAGAGATCAGGCGCTGGTCAGAGATGTCATAGCTGAAAATTCTTTCCCAGTCTGTAGGTGGTCTTTTTACTCTTTTGGAGAAGTCTTTAGATGAGCATAGGTGTTTGATTTTTAGGAGCTCCCAGTTATCGGGTTTCTCTTCATCATTTTCAGTAATGTTTTGTATTCTGTTTATACCTTGTATTAGGGCTCCTAGGGTATCCCAATTTTTTCTTCCATGATCTTTATCGTTTTAGTCTTTATGTTTAGGTCTTTGATCCACTTGCAGTTAGTTTTTGTGCATGGTGTGAGGTATGGGTCCTGTTTCATTTTTTTGCAAATGGATATCCAGTTATGCCAGCACCATTTGTTAAAAAGGCTATCTTTTCCCCAGTTAATTAACACTGGTCCTTTGTCAAATATCAGCTGCTCATACGTGGATGGATCTATGTCTGGGTTCTCAATTCTGTTCCATTGGTCTATGTGTCTGTTGTTTTACCAATACCAGGCTGTTTTGACTACTGTGGCTGTATAGTAGGTTCTGAAGTCAGGTAAGGTGAGGCCTCCCACTTTCTTCTTCTTTTTCAGTAGTGCTTTGCTTATCCGGGGCTTCTTTCCCTTCCATATGAAATTGGTGATTTGTTTCTCTATCCCCTTAAAATATGACATTGGAACTTGGATCGGAAGTGCATTAAATGTATAGATGGCTTTTGGTAGAATAGACATTTTTACTATGTTAAGTCTTCCTATCCATGAGCAGGGTATGTTTTTCCACTTAAGTATGTCCTTTTGAATTTCTTGTAGTAGAGCTCTGTAGTTTTCTTTGTATAGGTCTTTTATTCCTAAGTATCTTATCTTCTTGGGGGCTACTGTGAATGGTATTGATTTGGTTATTTCCTCTTCGGTGTTCTTTTTGTTGATGTAGAGGAATCCAAGTGATTTTTATGTTTATTTTATAACCTGAGACTCTGCCAAACTCTTTTATTAGTTTCAGTAGTTTTCTGGAGGATTCCTTAGGGTTTTCTGTGTATATAATCATGTCATCTGCAGATAGTGATAACTTTACTTCTTCCTTGCCAATCCGGATACCTTTTATTTCTTTGTCTAGCCTAATTGCCCTGGCTAGGACTTCTAGCACAATGTTGAATAAGAGCGGTGATAAAGGGCATCCTTATCTGGTTCCCGTTCTCAAGGGAAATGCTTTCAGGTTCTCTCCATTTAGAGTGATATTGGCTGTTGGCTTTGCATAGATGCCCTTTATTATGTTGAGGAATTTTCCTTCAATTCCTATTTTGGTAAGAGTTTTTATCATGAATGGGTGTTGGACTTTGTCAAATGCCTTTTCTGCATCAATTGATAAGATCATGTGGTTTTTGTCTTTTGCTTTATTTATGTGATGGATTACATTAATGGTTTTTCTGATATTAAACCAGCCTTGCATACCTGGTATAAATCCCACTTGATCAGGGTGAATTATTTTTTTGATGTGTTGTTGGATTCTATTGGCTAGAATTTTGTTGAGGATTTTTGCATCAATGTTCATGAGGGATATAGGTCTATAATTTTCTTTTTTTGTAACGTCTTTACCTGGTTTTGGTATCAGGGAGATGGTGGCTTCATAGAATGAGTTGGGTAGTATTCCGTCATTTTCTATGCTTTGGAATACCTTTAGTAGTAGTGGTGTTAACTCTTCTCTGAAAGTTTGGTACAACTCTGCAGTGAAGCCGTCCGTGCCAGGGCTTTTTTTGTTGGGAGTTTTTTGATTACCGTTTCAATCTCTTTTTTTGTTATGGGTCTATTTAGTTGTTCTACTTCTGAATGTGTTAGTTTAGGTAGGTAGTGTTTTTCTAGGAATTCATCCATTTCTTCTAGGTTTTGAAATTTGTTAGAGTACAATTTTTCATAATAATCTGAAATGATTCTTTTAATTTCATTTGGTTCTGTTGTGATGTGGTCCTTCTCATTTCTTATTCGGGTTATTTGTTTCCTTTCCTGTATTTCTTTAGTCAGTCTAGCCAGTGGTTTATCAATTTTGTTAATTTTTTCAAAGAACCACCTTTTGGTTTTGTTAATTCTTTCAATTGTTTTTCTGTTCTCTAATTCATTTAGTTCAGCTCTAATTTTTATTATTTGTTTTCTTCTGGTGCCTGATGGATTCTTTTGTTGCTCACTTTCTATTTGTTCAAGTTGTAGGGACAGTTCTCTGATTTTGGCTCTTTCTTCTTTTTGTATGTGTGCATTTATTGATATAAATTGGCCTCTGAGCACTGCTTTTGCTGTGTCCCAGAGGTTTTGATAGGAAGTATTTTCATTCTCATTGCTTTCTATGAATTTCCTTATTCCCTCCTTGATGTCTTCTATAACCCAGTCTTTTTTCAGGAGGGTATTGTTCATTTTCCAAGTATTTGATTTCTTTTCCCTAGTTTTTCTGTTATTGATCTCTAGTTTTATTGCCTTGTGGTCTGAGAAGATGCTTTGTAATATTTCGATGTTTTGGAGTCTGCAAAGGTTTGTTTTATGACCTAATATGTGGTCTATTCTAGAGAATGTTCCATGTGCGCTAGAAAAAAAAGTATATTTTGCAGCAGTTGGGTGGAGAGTTCTGTATAAGTCAATGAGGTCAAGTTGGTTGATTGTTGTAATTAGATCTTCCGTGTCTCTGTTGAGCTTCTTACTGGATGTCCTGTCCTTTTTTGAAAGTGGTGTGTTGAAGTCTACTACTATAATTGTGGAGGTATCTATCTCGCTTTTCAATTCTGTTAAAATTTGATTTATGTATCTTGCAGCCCTGTCATTGGGTGCGTAAATATTTAATATGGTTATGTCTTCCTGATCAATTGTCCCTTTTATCATTATATAGTGTCCTTCTTTATCCTTTGTGGTGGATTTAAGTCTAAAGTCTATTTTGTCAGAAATTAATATTGCTACTCCTCTTCTTTTTTGCTTATTGTTTGCTTGATATACTTTTTTCCATCCTTTGAGTTTTAGTTTGTGTCTCTAAGTCTAAGGTGTGTCTCTTGTAGGCAGCATATAGATGGATCGTGTTTCTTTATCCAGTCTGTGACTCTCTGTCTCTTTATTGGTGCATTTAGTCCATTTACATTCAGGGTAATTATAGATAAATAAGTTTTTAGTGCTGTCATTTTGATGCCTTTTTATGTGTGTTGTTGACAATTTCATTTTTCCACATACTTTTTTGTGCTGAGGCGTTTTTCTTAGTAAATTGTGAGATCCTCATTTTCATAGTGCTTGACTTTATGTTAGTTGAGTCCTTACGCTTTTCTTGGTTTTTATCTTGAGTTATAGAGTTGTTATACCTTTTTGTGGTTACCTTATTATTTACCCCTATTTTTCTAAGTAAAAACCTAACTTGTGTTGTTCTATATCGCCTTGTGTCACTCTCCATATGGCAGTTCAATGCCTCCTGTATTTAGTCCCTCTTTTTGATTCTTGTGATCTTTGACCTGTTGACTTCCATGATTCCCTGTTATGTGTATTTATTTTTTTTATTAATTAATCTTAATTTGTTTGTTTTTGTGATTTCCCTATTTGAGTTGATATCAGGACGTTCTGTTTTGTGACCTTGTGTTGTGCTGATATCTGATATTATTGGCTCTCTGACCAAACAATATCCTTTAGTATTTCTTGTAGCTTTGGTTTGGTTTTTGCAAATTCTCTAAACTTGTGTTTGTCTGTAAATATCTTAATTTCGCCTTCATATTTCAGAGAGAGTTTTGCTGGATATATGATCCTTGGCTGGCAGTTTTTCTCCTTCAGTGTTCTGTATATGTTGTCCCATTCCCTTCTTGCCTGCATGGTTTCTGCTGAGTAGTCAGAACATATTCTTATTGATTCTCCCTTGAAGGAAACCTTTCTTTTCTCCCTGGCTGCTTTTAAAATTTTCTGTTTATCTTTGGTTTTGGTGAATTTGATGATAATATGTCTTGGTGTTTTTCTTTTTGGATCAATCTTAAATGGGGTTCGATGAGCATCTTGGATAGATATCCTTTCGTCTTTCATGATGTCAGGGAAGTTTTGTGTCAGGAGTTCTTCAACTATTTTCTCTGTGTTTTCTGTCCCCCCTCCCTGTTCTGGGACTCCAATCACCCGCAGGTTATCCTTCTTGATAGAGTCCCACATAATTCTTAGGGTTTCTTCATTTTTTTTAATTCTTTTATCTGATTTTTTTTCAGCTATGTTGGTGTCGATTCCCTGGTCCTCCAGATGTCCCAGTCTGCCTTCTAATTGCTCGAGTCTGCTCCTCTGACTTCCTAGTGCGTTGTCTAATTCTGTTATTTTATTGTTAATCTTTTGGATTTCTACATGTCTCTCTATGGATTCTTGCAACTTATTAATTTTTCCAGTATGTTCTTGAATAATCTTTTTGAGTTCTTCAACAGTTTTATCAGTGTGTTCCTTGGCTTTTTCTGCAGTTATCCTAATTTCATTTGTGATATCATTAAGCATTCTGTAAATTAGTTTTTTATATTCTGTATCTGATAATTCCAAGATTGTATCTTCATTTGGGAAAGATTTTGATTCTTTTGTTTGGGGGGTTGGAGAAGCTGTCATGGTCTGCTTCTTTAAGTGGTTTGATATGGATTGTTGTCTCCGAGCCATCACTGGGAAACTAGTTTTTCCAAAAAATCCGCTGAGTCCAGTCCAAATCCCTGCGGGACGGTTCCCTGGCTCGGATGCTGCTCTTTCTGCTCCAAGACCAGTCACTGCCTCCCGGGGACTTCTCCTACCGGCTGCGTCCCACGCCGCCCGTGGAACTGGCTGGTCCCCCTCCCAGGGTTAGTTCAGGGGCGTGGAGCAGGTCTCTGTGCTTGTGCCGTACCTGACTGGTACGCTGGCTCCAGGCTCTGGAAACAATCGCTGCTTCCCCGTATTAGTTCGTTCTCCGTCTCTAAATCTGTGTTTGTTGTTCAGGGTTCATAGATTGTTATGTATGTGATCGATTCACTTGTTTTTCCGTGTCTTTGTTGTAAGAGGGATCCGAGGTAGCGTCTGCCTAGTCCTCCATCTTGGCTCCGCCTCTCCTCTCCTGCTCTTTTTTGATTGTTGTTTGTTTGATATATTTTTTCCATCCTTTGAGTTTTAGCTTGTTTGTTTCTAAGGTGTGTCTCTTGTAGGCAGCATATAGATGGGTTGTGTTTTTTAATCCATTCTGCCACTCTCTGTCTCTTTATTGGTGCATTTAGTCCATTCACGTTCATTGCAGTTATGGATATTTATGAATTCAGTGCTATCATTTTGAGGTCATTTTTTTGTGTGCTTTTGGCAGTTTCTTTTTCCCACTGAATTTTATTTGTTAAATAGGTTATCTTTACATATTGTCCATTGCTTATATCAGTATTTTTTTATTTTATTTCTACTGAGTCTCTATTTTTTTCTTGTATTTTAATTTGGTGTGTAGGATAGTTTGTCTCCTTTGCGGTTACCTTATTATTTACCCCTATTTTTCTAAATTTAAACTTTTCTTTTATTTCTTTGTATTGCCTTATCTTCCTCTCCATATGGAAGCTCTATGACTACATTTCTTAGTCTCTCTTTATTGTTTTAATGTCATCTTCTTTTACATGATAACTTCACTGTTACACTGTTTTTGAGCATTTTTTTTTATCTTGATTTATTTTTTTGATTTCCTTGTCTGGGTTGACATCTAATTTTTCTGCCCAGTATTCTAGTCTTGGGTTGATGCCTGATATTAATGATTTTCTAACCAAAGAACTCCTTTTAGTATTTCTTAAAGTTTTGGTTTGATTTTTACAAATTTCCTAAAATTCTGTTTATCTGGAAATGTCCTAATTTCACCTTCACAGTTGAGAGACAGTTTTGCTGGATATATGACTCTTGGCTGGCAATTTTTTTCCTACAATTTTTGTGTAAGTTAGCCCATTGACTTCTTGCCTGTGTGGTTTCTGCTGAGAAGTCTGAGCTTATTCTTATTGGCTCTCCTTTGTAGGTGACTTTTCATTTATCCCTAGCTGCTCTTAAAATTCTCTCTTTATCTTTGGTTTTGGCAAGTGTGATTATAATATGTCTTGGTGATTTTCTTTTAAAATCTACCTTATGTGGAGTTCGATAAGTATCTTGGATCTTCTCATCTTTCATGACAATAGGGAATTTCTCTGCCAACAAATCTTCAACAATTCTCTCTGTGTTTTCTGTTATCACTCCCTGTTCTGGTACTCTAATCACTTGTAGGTTATTTCTCTTGATAGGGTCAACATGATTCTTAAGGTTTTTTATTTTTTTTTAATTCTTTTATCTAATTTTTCTTCAAATATATTAGTGCCGAGTGCTTTATCTTCAAGCTCAGAAATTCTGCCTTCCACTTGCTCAAATCTGCTTCTCTGACTTTCTATTGAGTTTTCTACTTCTGGAATTTTATTGTTAATCTTCTGAATTTCTGACTGCTGTCTCTCTATGGATTTTTCCAGCTTATTAAATTTTTCATTATGTTCCTGAATAATCTTTCTAATTTCTTCAGTTGCTTTATCTGTGTGTTCCTTGGCTTGTTCTGCATATTGCCGTATTTCCTCCTTGATATCTTGAAGGGCTCTGTATATTAATCTTTTGTATTCTGCCTCTGGTAATTCCGGGAGTGTACTTTCATCTAGAAGATCCATTGATTCTTTGTTCTGAGAGTTTGTTGAGGTAATCATGGTTTGTTTCTTTACGTGACTTGATATTGACATTTGTCTCCAAGTCATCTATAAGTTATTGTACTAGTTCTTTTTATGTTTGCTTACTATGTTGTAGCTTCTTGCTTTGTTTTGTTTTGATATGCCCAAATAGTTTGCTTGAGTGACCTAGCTTGATGATTTTCACCTTTGGAGCTCTGATGTCCTGTCCCCAGATGTTTAGAGCTGTTATCAGGTATATCAGTCTAGGAGTCCATTCACTTTTCTTATATGAATTCAGCTCAAGTGTCCAGGTATCTGATTGGGAAGTGTGTGCTACAGGCTCTGTCCTACAGTCTTAGAGGGACAGGGGTGGTTGGTGTAGGTAGCAGTATCTGGTTGCAATAGGGGGTCACACTCTGAACAAGGCAGGGGCTGAGAATCAACCCCTCTGTGTCTCTGAGGAAAGTGTGTCCCTGTTCTCTAGGGTGTACAGGTAGGTGGGTTCTACAGAAGGACCATGGGCACCCAATTTTTTTGGTCATAAGGACTGGGAGGTATCATTTATCCTTGGACACCTGTCGTGGGTGGCTGTGTGACCTGAGTGGAGCTACCAGTCCTTAGGCCTCTGGTGTGGGTAGGTGAGGACCCTGTTTAATAGGCAAGGCAATGTCAAACAGGAAACACTCACCGCTTCACCACACAACTGAAATGGTTGGAATCTAGTCTCCTGAAATAAGCCCACACAGGTCCATGTAGAGGGGAAAGGTACTCAAAGTCCATGGACCATTTATGCCTGGACAGGAGCAATTTCTGTCCTGAACTCCCCCAATTAGTGGATCTGGCAATTTATTTTTTCCCACAGTTGCAAACTTATTCCTTCTCCATGGCCAGGAGGATGGCTGTAGGCACTCAACTAGGCGTTTCTCAGGCCCAGGCAAGTCAGCCACTGAAGCCATCTTGGGAACGGGGGGGGGGGCGGGGAGCTCAGTAAAATATACTCAAGTACTCAGCTTTTGCTGAGAGCACTGTTCTGTTTCTGTTCCAGAGGTGTGAGTAGGCTGTGTGGCTGGCTGCTTCTCCTGAGGAAACTGCAGCCAAATGCTATTACCAGCCCACCAACACCACTAACTGGAATGGTGCCTGAGGGCTCCCCATGATTGATCCTTCTTTTTTAAGATGACAAGAATAGATAAATATAAAGAGACCAATGTCCAGTGTTGGTTTCCAAGGAGGGAAATGGTGGAAAATTAACACGCTAGTTATTTTGGGTACAGAGAAAAATGGCAGTGAATGTGGAGGTAGTGAGCACAGCACAACCAAAGCAAAAAAGACTGAGCACATAGCGATGGAAATATGCAAATCATTATATGTGTAAGCATAGGTTTGTACGTAGGTGAGAACAGATAGAAGTATCTATAGGTGTGTGTAAACACAAATATTTGGGTGTAGGCACATATATTCATTGAAGACACAAATAGGGGAAATCCTCATATATAACCAGACAACTGCCAACATTGGTGTCCTGGATTTGAAGTTTTAGGACCATAATCTCATGGGACAATTCAGTCAATTGACATAACATAGTTCACAAAAATAATGATCTGAATCCTAGAGAAGTGAAGATGTCTGTGGTCTTAAAATCTGTGATTAGCCATCTAAGACACAAACTACAGGTCTTTACTGACCAGGAGCAAAACAGTCAGAAAGTAACCAAAAGAGCAGAGAACAACCAAACCTACATGAACTACAACCTCACCCACCCTGAGACCAGAAGAGCTAGATGGTGCCAGGCTACCACCATTGACCATTCTGAATGAGGTCACAATAGATGGTAACAGATGGAATGAGAGAAAACCATGGAGCCAAACTCAAATTTTTACTAAGACACACACACACAAACAAAACTGCAAAACCAGACAACTTGGAACAACAGAAAACAAAGGATTCTCTGAGACTGTCATCCTGAGACACTCTTTAAACCTAGAACTGAATCTATCCCCTGAGATCAACTTTTAGCTAAATAACAGAGTGTCACACAAAATAAAGGATATTACCTGTATGATCAGTGATCTGCTAAAAAATCATCAGTATGAGACCAAAAGGTCAACAATTATTCAAAAGCAAAAATGAGAAGGTAAGGGGGAAGGGAAACTAGAGTGCTAGAAGTGGAACAATCAGAACACAATTAAGGAGAATGTTAATACATTGTGATGAATGTACCTAATGTCACTGAATAAATTTTCTACTGACCAGGATAAAACAGTAAGAAAATTTAAAACAGAAACCTAAGTTGCTATGCAAATTTTCAGGAAAAAAATCAATAAAATAATAATAATAATAATAGATACAATTCTGGAATATTGCCCAGAGGTCTACGTATAGCTCCTCCTTCCTTGAATAGGCTGGCAAATCTACAAATATGCCTCTCACAGTGAATCACATAGCCCTTGGATTATAGGATGACTGAGGCAAGGAATTTGGGGTCCCTTTACCATTTTTTTCCACGGTGCATTATGGGAAATGTTAAAGATATTTTCATTCATTTGAACGTTCTCCAAATTAAAAAAAAAAAGTGCATGATTGTATCAGACAAACGTATATCATTCCCTAGATGAAAAAAGACGTAAGTTCATTAAAAATTATTAGAAGTATTAACGGTGTTGAAAAGTTAAGTGTCTTTATGAGCATTTTGTTAGAAAATCACAAAACAAAACAAAAAAAGTAAGGACTAATACAATCCCACAGACTCAACCAAAACACTTAGCATTTAGAGATAGGGGGGAAACAGCAGATGCATTTGAATTACTTTCTGTATGATACTGGAAATTTTATGCTAAGCCTTAAAGCTCAGTAGAAAACAAAGAAGTATGAATAGTACCCTGGATCCTCCTCCCTTGTCCGTTTCATTCATTTCCTTCCAAATTCAAACCCCTCCTTAAAGGTCCCTTTTGAAACCCTAAGTCCAGTGAAGAAAATGTTTCCTCCGAAAGTAAGTTGAATTCCACCATTTTCTTGACAGCTTTTTTCGCATACTTGTTTCTCAGGCTATAGTCAGGGGGTTCAACGGGGTTATCATTGCAGTATGGTACACCGTGGCCTCCTTGTCAGTGTCCAGACTGCTGCCAGGGTTGGGCCTGAAATGAATGGAAAGTATTGTTCCATGGAAGACAACGATGGCTGTGAGGTGGGGGGCACAGGTGGAAAAGGCTTTATGTCTTCCCTTTGCAGAGCACATCCTCGAGATGGTGATAAGAATAAACAAGTAGGAGGTAAGGATGGTAATGATAGTGATGATCTCATTGACAGCAGCCACAATGTACAATGGAAACTCTGGTAGCATAGTGGTTAAGAGCTACGGCTGCTAACCGAAAGGTTGGCCGTTCGAATCTACCAGATCCTCCATGGAAACTCTATGGGGCAGTTCTACTCTGTCCTATAGGGTGGCTATGAGTCGGAATTGAAAATGTCCAACAGCAGTTCATTTATAGAGACAGCAGACCAAGCAAGTGATAAGGAAAGGGTTTGATTGCAGAAGTAGCGTTTATTCATGTTTGAGAGCTAGGACAGGATCTCAAGAGCTAAACACATGCAAATCAGAGAACATGTGGCTCCTCAGAAGTATCAGCCAGGCAACAGCTCTTTACAGAGTTTCTGGGACATGAGGACCATGTACAGCAGTATGTTGCAGGTGGTCTCAAATCAGTTGTAGGCCATCTCGGCCAGCAGGATGACCTCAGTGTTTGCATAATTACAAAACAAATAGAACTGCACAATGCATTCTAGGAAGAAAATGGCTTTATCTTTGTTATGCATATTTCTTTCCATGGAAATGATTGCTATTAGACACATGTTTTAACCCATATGATGATACGTTGGATTCTGATATATAATAAATGACAGTACTTGTTTACTAGATTATTTTTCCAAAGTTCAACCACAAACTATTGTTACAGAATGCATGTCTCCTGAGAAAGAGGGTCTAATGATAGCAAAATTCTACAAGAATGTGGAAAAAAAAAAAAACATAACTGGCAGTGATTCCTTAAATCTTGTAGGCAAAACACGACAAAGCTATCTTGTTTATGTATTTATCTTAAAGAGATGGGACGTGTGCTTAAAGGTTGATTAAATTTAAAATATTGAATGAGATTCATGTCATGATCACAATCCATGAATTGAATAATCTCAATGTGAATCTCCAAGCCCTGGATGTAAATGAATTTAAAGCATACAGGATAATTTCATTTTATAAAATATTATCAATTTTCAATGAAATTATAATATTTTAATATTTTCTGAATGTTTTAATTGCATTATCTTAAGCAAGGGGTCTCTAAGTGGAAGAATAACCAATACCCTAAATTGTCATATGATAAACCATGGGAATATGTTTTTGGTAACCTTGCCAGAACCTGAGAAAGTGAGTGACTCTACCGACTATACAAAGAAAACATGCAAAAACGTATTTATTAAAACAACAATCATTATTACTGCTCAGTATTATACAGGTCAGGGGGGCAGTTCTGCTGATTTGGTCTGTTTGGTTGATCTGAGCTCAGCTTACTTAGGTCTATGAGATCAACTGGCAGGTCAGCTGACATAAGAGTTTCTCACCCTTGAATCTGGTGGTGGGCTAAGTGTCAGAGAGTATAATGGAAGGAGTGGGCAACTGGGTTATTTTTCTCTCTTTACTCAATATTCTAATCTGTGTTTGTTCATACGGCAGCTTCCCAGGTTTCAATAGTGGGTGTAAAATCCCGAAATCTCTCAAAGGTTTGGAATTTGCTTCAATGCCTTTTTTGCCACCTCTGTTAGCCAAAATAATTCACAAACGTAGGCTGCGTTGGCAAACTGGTCAAATTGAGAGTTCTGTTGAGCAGGATTCAGTAATTACGCCCATGTTCAAAAAATAGATAAATAAATTATACATAACATTTGCGATGGCTGGGTGGGCAAACTAACAAACAAATAGGGCAGGCACTTGATGTGGCTACTTTTTGCATATAATGGTTTTCTGAGATCCATTTCTAAGCCTGTGGTGCAGCCTATCAAACTTATCATTCTGTCACACCGGAGCTCTTTTGAAAACACAGGGTATAGACAATATTTATTCAACTTTGCAGTCATGCCAAAATAACCTGAATATAACATCCTACACACGAACACACGGGTGCAAGCACACACATACATTACACAGTATTCACTCGATAATAATTGATTGACTCAATGTTACATTCTTATTTCCTCGAGATTGTTTATTCCATTCTCTCCTGAATAAGACGCCTTCTTCACTGAAATGTGTCTCCTAAAATCCTGCCCATTCTCCAGGCCAACTTCAAATAATACCTCTTTTATGAAGATTATTTCTAATGTCTCTAAATGGATTTGAACTATTCTTTGCTCAAAACTTTTAAGATATTTCTTCTAGCCTGCCTTTTACAACAGCCCCGTTCTTTATTGCACCAGCATTACCACCAAATTATGCATTCCTTGAGGACAAAGCCTATGTCTTACCTTTACTGCCATTTGTAGATATGTCATCAAAAAATGTGTGTTTGCTGAGAAACTACTATATTTCAAGTACTTAATGAGAAAGTGGGATGAAATTAATGTTTATTCAGATTATGCAAGGTGCCCCACATATCTATATTATCTTTTGTTCCTCACTATCAGATTATGAACCAGTTAATGTTCTCACAATTTGCATAGGTTTAAAACTAAAGATGAGAGAGATGCTGAACTTTTCCTGCAATGAAGAGACAAAGCCAAATTTAGTCTTTTTGAAACAATATCCACGTACTTGCCATTGTGCAAAATTAAGTATTAATCTTAAATGTATCTTCTAAAAAGGCCTTTTTGGACACACTTTATTTAAAGGTTAGGGACAAATTCTACTAAAATAATATGCTCAATGAGAAAAGACTCTAGTGTCCATTAACTTGCTGACTGTATTCTTGACATCCTTATTCCTGAGACTGTAGATCAAGGGATTCAACATGGGGATCACCACTGTGTAAAACACAGAGACAATTTTGACCATGTGCCTGGAGTTTTTGGAGTTGGGCACACAGTAGAGGAAGAGGATGGTGTCATGGAGGATGGTGATGGCAGTCAGATGAGAGGCACAGGTAGAGAATGCCTTACGACGCCCACTGGCTGAACTCATTTTCAAGATGGTGACAACAATAAACACATAAGAAGTGAGAATGATGAGTAATGTACTCACCGTATTAAAAGTAGCAAAGATGAAAAGCAACAACAGGCTGAGAGAAGTATCAGAGCAAGAAAGGGAGAGAAGCGAGGAGAACTCGCAGAAGTGATTGATTGTGTTGGAACCATGAAAAGATAATTTCAAAGCAGAGCATGTGAGTATCAAGGAACACCCTACTCCCCAAGTATATGATCCTGCCACCAGCATAGCACAGAGTCTCTGGGACATGGCAACTGTGTAGAGCAGAGGGTTGCAAATGGCCACAAAACGGTCATAGGCCATTACAGCTAATAAAAAGATTTCAGTCACCACAAAGGTACAAAAGAAAAAGAATTGTACTACACATCCTAAAAATGAAATGCTTCTGTCTTCTGCCACTAGGTTCCCCAGCATTTTGGGAGCAATGATGGAGGAAGAGCAGAAATCCACAAATGAGAGGTGGCTGAGGAAAAAGTACATGGGGATGTGAAGTTTGGGGTTAATTTTGATGATTACAATCATCCCAAGATTCCCTACAACAGTGACACTGTAGATGGCCAGAAATACCAGGAAAAGGGGAACCTGCAGTTCTGGGCAATCTGAGAAGCCCAAAAGGGTGAACGTGGCTGTGCTTCTATTTCTCTCTGGCACTAACGTGACTTCAGTTCATTGGAATCCAAAAGTCAATCCTGGAAATTAATAAATAAATAAATAAATAAACATAGTAATGATACAGGAAGCTTAGTCAACTATCCTTTGCTAAGACTGGAAAAGATGTCTCTTTCAGAATCTATGTGTTTATTAACTAATAAATGCTAAACCAAAATTTTAAAACATGATAACTATTTTTTTAAATTTTCTTAAGAAAAACTATTGAACCAAATTTTATTTATTTAAGGTCTTGAGTCTAGTTTTTTGTATTTATGAATATATAAGATGAGATTTAGGGATTGTATAAAAATTCATTGCCATCAAGACAATTTTGACACATAGTGACTCCATAGGACAGATTGAACTGCCCCATACAGTTTCCAAGGAGCAGCTGGATTCAAACTGCCAGCCTTATGGTTAGCAGTTAATCTCTTAACCAGTATACCACCAAGCCTCCTGGGATTATATGGTAATTTTAAATCACTTAACATTTTCAGTTCTCCTTGAATATTATAAGCTCATAAAAGACAAGCCCCACCTGATGCAGTGACAAATTATGTCCGCTCCACAGTCAATAACAAAAATCAGAATTGTCTAAATTATTTTATCAACTAACACAGTACATGTACACACTATGACATAAAGAATGGACAGCCTTAACACTTCCCATTTGTTTTTTTTATTGTTAATGCTGCACGGTATGCTAGCCTTTGTTTTTTCTTTCTGACACAGTAAACCTGATACCAAAATAAATCTTAATTAATTTGTTTCATCAGCCTAAGTGGTGCCAATGGTTAATGCCCTTGGCTGCCTATCCAAAAGTTTGGAGGTTCCAGTCCACCCAGTGGAGCCTTTGAATAGAGGGATAGTGACTTCAGAAAAATCAGCCTTTGAAAACCTTGTGGAGGATAGTTCTACTCTTACACATATGGGGTCATCATGATTCCAAGCTGGCTTTTTTTTTTCTTTTCTTTAATGTTTTTCCAATTAGGAAATCCTAAATTCCAGTCAGGACCCTGGGCAGCTCAGTGATTAAAAGTACTCCCTGCTATCCAAAGTCTCAGGGGTTTGAACCAAGCAGCTGCTCTGCAGGAGAAAGCTATGGCGCTCTGTTCTGGAAAGATTTACAGCCTTGGAAACCCAATGGGGCACTTCTATTCTGTCCGGTAGGGTATTTTTTCTTTTTTTAAGTTCCTATTCTTTCTCATTGCTTCAGGAATAGAAAGAAATTAGGACAGATGATAAAGTAAAAATATTCTGGTCCACATACTTACTCTAGAGGTAGCATAATACAAACCAGAAGAAGCCTTGACTTTCCCAGTGACCTGCAGATCAAGACCAGCCTATGACCCCCAACCATGTATGCATTTCCCGACCCAAACACTGGTCCGTTTTATAGATCTACCTACTAATATATTTCCTTAATCAATGATCACTCCCTTTAATTTGTGAGCAAACTAGGGACTCTAAATATGGTGAGTATTCCACTGACATTGTTATGTGCCACAATGATATACTTGAGGGCAGCATCCAGATGATACACAAATAATGGGATTTAGAGATGTTTATACACCAGGAATAAAGACACTTTGACTGAGAAATTCCCATTCCCAAAGTATCTCCAACTTACTTCTCTTCCTTCAACACACCTAGAATACTCATTCTGTCCCTATATTATGTCTGTAGAAGATAAAAGCATGGAGTAGTAGTGCATGTTTAAGTCATTTCATGTAAAAACAGTGATATAAAGGAATCATTGTATTTCTAGAATTGGTTGCCAGCACCTCTCACATCCCAACATACTTGGAAATTTTTTCTGTCTATGATTTCTTATAAGTTTATCTCTTATTCTGAAACCTAACAAATCATTATCAAATGGCCAAGAAATAAAGGTATCAGGTCTTGTGCTGGACTGAGATCCTCAATGATCCTATCATGTTCCTGTATAAATCTGAGTGCTCAAAAGCCAAAGCATCACACATACAGTAATTTTAATCATAACATTTTTAACACCATATTTTATTTATCTAAGCCATTTAAACCTTAATTTTGATCAAACTCATGTCTTTAACATCATTGCCCTTTTTTCTCCTAAATATGGATGCTAAATTAATAATAAATATATCCTCTCATTTAGTCCAGGAAATAAAGATAGGAGAGCTAAAATCTTCTTCCATATAATTTCCTCCCATTTCATTGTTCTTTTGGTCTCAGTAGACACCTGTTCTTCATGACATGCTTTATAATCTTAATTAAAGCTTGAAAGATAGATTGATAGGTAGATAGATAGATAGATGACAGATAAGTTGATTGATAAATTGCTAGATAAATACCATTTTTTTTAAAAGATTCTGTCTAATCACTGATTATTCCATTCTGCTTAAATGCCTGTCTATTGTACCTTGACGACTGCTCCAAAAATTTACAAAAGTAAGAAAACACACACTCCCAAAACTGTCAGGGCACATCTATTCCCCCACCTCAGGTATCTGTCATCCAGGGCACTATTACTGAGGGGTCAAGTCCTCTACGCACAGCTGTGCATAAAGAGTGCACATTCTGTTCCTTGTATGATCAGATATGCACCTTTTGCTATGGCTCTATATTCCTCATGAACTCTCTACATCTAAAGGTTACATATTACCCATTAGTTGTTTCCTAGATACACGACATTGAAGTTAATAACACTATGACTTTAGAATTTTAAAACAAACCTGCTAATGGCAAAGGGAAGGCTTCTCCTGCATCTGGGAAACTTGGATGGGAGTGAAGTGTATGCCGTATTACATCTGTACTCACAACCTTGAGTCTTGAACCCTAGAGACTATCTCTTGCCTCATTCTCTAAAAATAAACAATTAAAACTAACTACCTTTCTCAGCTGTACTAGAAAACCTGGAGGAATATTATAGTATCATTAGGGACATTTTATAAGCAACAATATATATTTCAAAGTCATCTTCCCCAGTCTCCTGAACATTCCCATACTCTCCCACAGTTATCAGTTATGTGTATCAGTGTTGTTATTTTGTTGTTATGTGCCGTTGAGTCAGTTCTGACTCATAGCGAATCTATGCACAGCAGAACGAAACACTGCCTGGTCCTGCGCCATCCTTACAATTGTTGTTATGCTTGGCTCATTGTTGCAGCCACTGTGTCAATCCACTTCGTTGAGGCTCTTCCTCTTTTCCACTGACCCTGTACTCTGCCAAGCATGATATCCTTCTCCAGGGACTGATTCCTCCTGACAAAATGTCCAAAGTATGTAAGACACAGTCTCGCCATCCTTGCTTCTAAGGAGCATTCTGGTTGTACTTCTTCTAAGACAGATTTGTTCATTCTTTTGGCACTCCATGGTATACTCAATATTCTTCGTCAACACCACAATTCAAAGGCATAAACTCTTCTGCAGTCTTCCTTATTCATTGTCCAGCTTTCACATGCATATGATGTGATTGAAAATACCATGGCTTGGGTCAGGCACACCTTAGTTTTCAGGGTGACATCTTCGCTTTTCAACACTTCAAAGAGGTCCTTTGCAGCAGATTTGCCCAGTGCAATGCGTCTTTTGATTTCTAACTGCTGCTTCCATGGTTATTGATTGTGGATCCAAGTAAAATGAAATCCTTGACAACTTCATTCTTTTCTCCATTTATCATGATGTTGCTCATTGGTCCACTTGTGAGGATTTTTGTTTTCTTTATGTTGAGGTGTGATCCATACTGAAGGCTGTGGTCTTTGATGTTCATGAGTAAGTGCTTCAAGTCCTCTTCACTTTCAGCAAGCAAGTTTGTGTCATCTGCATAACTCAGGTTGTTAATGAGTCTTCCTCCAATCCTGATGCCCCGTTCATCTTCATATTGTCCTGCATCTCATATTATTTGTTCAGCATACAGATTAAATAGGTATGGTGAAAGAATACAACCCTGATGCACACCTTTCCTGACTTTAAACCAATCAATATCCCCTTGTTCTATCCAGACAACTGCCTCTTGAACTATGTAAAGGTTCCTCATGAGCACAATTAAGTGTTCTGGAATTCCCATTCTTCCCAGTGTTATCCATAGTTTGTTATGATCCACACAGTCAAATGCCTTTGCATAATCAATAAAACACAGGTAAACATTCTTCCGGTATTCTCTGCTTTCAGCCAGGATCCATCTGACATCAGCAATGATATCCCTGGTTCCATGTCCTCTTCTGAAACTGACCTGAATTTCTGGCAGTTCCCTGTTGATGTACTGCTGCAGCCATTTTTGAATGATCTTCAGCAGAATTTTGCTTGCGTGTGATATTAATGATATTGTTCTATAATTTCCACCCTCAGTTGGATCACCTTTCTTGGGAATAGTCATAAATATGGATCTCTTCCAATCAGTTGGCCAGGAAGCTGTCTTCCATATTTCTTGGCATGGATAAGTGAGCACCTCCAGCGCTGCATCTGTTTGTTGAAACATCTCAGTTGATATTCCATCAATTCCTGGAGCCTTGTTTTTTGCCAGTGCCATAAGAGCAGCTTGGACTTCTTCCTTCAGTATCATCGGTTCCTGATCGATCATATGCCACCTCTTGAAATGGTTGAATATCGACTAATTCTTTTTGGTATAATGACTCTGTGTATTCCTTCCATCTTCTTTTGATGCTTCCTGCATCATTTAATATTTTCCCCATGGAATCCTTCACTATTGCAACTTGAGGCTTGAATTTTTTCTTCAGTTCTTTCAGCTTGAGAAACCTGGGCGTGTTCTTCCCTTTTGGTTTTCCATCTCCAGCTCTTTGCACATGTTATTATAATACTTTATTTTGTCGTCTCAAGAGGCCCTTTGAAATCTACTGTTCAGTTCTTTTACTTCATCAATTCTTCCTTTTGCTTTAGCTGCTCGACGCTCAAGATATGTGTATCAGTAGGAGAAGTAATTATTAAATATAAGTTGACTGAATGCTATGTGCTATTCTAATAGGTGAGAAATGATGTCTAAGTGTAGTTTTCATTTGTGCTTCTATTATTATGAGTCCAGTTGAACAACTCTTGATACCTTTTAGAACTATTTGTTTTTCTTTAATGTGGACTCTTTAATCGTATCTTATGTCCATTTTTCTATAGGACTAATTTTCATTTTCTGTTCAACTCTGTGATTGAGTTGGTGATTTCTCATTTTTTCTTTTTTAATTTTAATTTATTCTCTCTTGTTTTTGTTATGAAGTTTCTGTATATTCACATAATCTAAATTTTAAACCTTATTTTCGTAACCTGTTTTGATGTGTGGAGTAAGAAAGTGATCCAAATTCATCTTTTCCTCATATGGCTAAGGAAAGGTCGCCATATGGCTCTTGAACATCTCTTTGTCAAAAGACAACACTATTTTAATAATAGACACTTTATAAGATGTCCAAAATCCTGGTGGTGGAGTGGTTAAGTGCTGTGGCTGCTAACCAAAGGGTCGGCAGTTCAAATCCACCAGGCGCTACTTGGAAACTCTATGGGCCAGTTCTACTCTGTCCTGCAGGATCGCTATGAGTCAGAATTGACTTGACGGCAATGGATTTGGTTTTTTGATTTGGTTTATAAGATGTCTTTTGCAGAAGATTGTCCAATGCAATTTGTCATTTGATTTCTTGACTGCTGTTTCCATGGGTGTTTATTGTTGATTCAAGTAAAATGAAATCCTTGACAACTTCAATCTTTTCTCCATTTATCATGATGTTGCTTCTTGTTTATACAGTGGCATAATGATCCTTTTCCTCACTCTTTCTCAACATTTTCACTTGTTTCAAGTGCAAAGGTGCTCAATCATAAGATCTGCACAATCCAATGACAAAACCTTCAGACAAGAATTATTTCCCTTTATCACACAACACATCCACCTGTGTCTCCCAACAGAGACTGAATGCTTCCTCCACATGTTTGGAAATCACTAGCGACATACAACAGAATAACTTTACAGTCAAGTTAACAAATCAGAAAGACCTTTTCTAAGATGAGTTGGCAGCATTGCTCACATTGAACTGAGAGAGAAAAAAATCACACTATCATAAAATTTATTGATTCTGAAAGTGACAGTTTAAACAGATTCATTACAAGCATCCTCAGATGAAACAGAATTAAGTGGTTTTCTTAAGGCAGAAAAAAAAGAGACAAGGCATTGTGTCTCATAAAATAAACTAGCCTTCATGATACAGGTTTATTACAAGCCCAGTGCCAACGTTTTGGGATTTAATTCATTCCAAAACAATTATTTTCGAAATAATTTCAAAATAACTTTGACTAGCAACAAAGTGCTGTCAACTTATTGCTTTGTCAAGTATACTATCCAAACACAATAAAAATAAATTCATTAATTAAACACACCCACACTCATAAGCAAACAAAAATACAATCTAATGATATAATTATTCCAAGCCAAAGCAAATGTTTCTGGAGCCGGATCAAGAACTCCAGACAGCATCTGAGGTATAGAAGAGTTGGGTTAAGTCTAGACATGGGGAAGAGGAGGTGCAGAGAGAGCATAGAACCTGGGAGAAGCTACACACTAACATTTGAAATGCTCACTCTTTGGAGTCATTTTGGGATAGAGCTGGGAAACAGCCCTAACAGGAATCACAGAAAAGGGACTAATATGAGGAAGCAGTAGCCTAATTTTTTAAAAGGTGCATAAAATGCCTTTGGGAGTTCTCTGGAGAAGCAATTGGAAAGAGGCAAAGGGAGACCATGGTGAAGTGAGAAAGTGCTGTTGAATCTCAATGAGCCCCAACATGGGCAGGAACTACCTATGACCAGAGGAACAGCAAGTGTGGTAGGGCTAGAGGAATTCTTCAGACTGACAGGGAAAAACAGAAAGAAAATTGTTCCACTGTGGGCAGGTGCACTCATGGGGGAAATATACAGAGAGCCCATCTTTGCCAAAGACACTCAAACTCCACCACTTACATCAGCATCTGAGGACAGCTAAACAACTCCCTCCCACACATGATTATTGAATTCCAGAGTTCAAGCATTCAGAATTACTGGGTCAGCAATGAAAAAAGCCTAAGGATAAGAGTGCTGTCTAGCAGATTTCAGAAGACAATGCCAAGCCCACTGCTGATGAGTCAATTCTGACTCATAGCAATATTGTGAGGCTGAGTGGAGCTCCACTATGTCATTTCCAATGCTGTAAGTCTTTGTAGAGGCAGGCTACTACACCTTTGTCCCAAGGAGCAGCTGGTGGTGAGGGTCCTGGTCTTCTGTTTGGTGCACTTGGCCCTGGGACACCAGTGAGTACAACCAAAAAGTTTTCCCATGAAACAAAAATAAATATTTAACATAAAATAACAAAGATAACCAAATGGTGCAAGTTCAACAAAAAAAATAGTAAAACATCCAAAATCATAAAAGAAGAAAAACCAGTCAAAAGCAAAACAAGAAGAAAAGGGAAATTCTACTGTGGAGGCCAGACTAACACAAAGAATTGATAATCATCAGTCTATGGTGAAAAATATGTTTAAAGAAAGCAAAAAGCACACAAAAAAAATGAATTAGCAGAGACAGGGAAACAAATGGAACAACAAGTCCAAGACTCAATGTGGAAACCGAAAACATCAAAAAAGAAAACTTCTGGAACTGAAGAATAAAACAAATAAATCACGAAAAGCAAGAGAAACCCTCAACAATAGAGTTGAACATATGGAAGATAGAATAAATGAATTAGAAGACAAATTAACTGAACTTACCAAGTCTCAAGAGAAAAGAGCAAAGAAAAGTGAACAAACACTAAAGGAAATATGAGATTCAGTTAAGAAATCTAAAATTAGAATTATTTGAATACCAGAGCACCATGACAACAATACATGGAAATGATTTTCCGAGATGTAATTTGAGAGAATTTTCCAGATCTGAAGAGAAAACCAAGCCTCTACATACAGAAAGCTACACAAACCCCAACTAAATGAGACAAAAAAAAGAGCAACTCCACACCATATCCTAATAAAATTCTTGAAAACCAAGTACAAGGAGATAATTCTGAAAGCAGAAAGAGAAAAGCATAAAATAACATACCAAGGTGCTTTCATGACAATTATTGCAGATTTCTCCCCAGCAACTCTAGAAGCCTGAAGACAATGGAGAGACAGACATACAGAAAATACTGAAAGGAAACAATTGCCAACCAGGAATTCTTTTTTTTTTTTTTTTTTAATTGTGTTTTAAGTGAAAGTTTATAGATCACATCAGTTTCTCATACAAAAACTTATATGCACATAGTTATGTGACCCTAGTTGCTCTCCCTGTAATGTGAGTGCACATTCCTCCTCTTCACCCTGTATTTCCTGTGTCCATTCAACCAGCTCTCTTATTCCTCTGTCTCCTCATTTTGCCTTGTGTCAGGAGCTGCCCACTTAGCCTCATGTGTCTACTTGAGCTAAGAAGTACACTCTTCACCAGTAGCATTTTATGTCTTATAGTCCAATCTAATCTATGTGTGAAGAGTTGACTTCAGGAATGGTTTTAGTTTTAGGCTAACAGAGAGTACAGGAGCCAAGTCCTCTGGGATCCCTCCAGTCTCAGTCAGACCATTAAGTCTGGTCTTTTTACCAGAATCTGAATTTGAGTTCTGCACTTCAAATTCTCCTGCTCCATCAGGGACTCTCTGATATGTTTCCTGTCAAGGAGGTAATTGGTGGTAGCCAGGCACCATATAGTTCTTCCAGTCTCAGGCTGATGGAGTCTCTGGTTTATGTGGCCCTTTCTGTCTCTTGGACTCATCTTTTCCTTGTGACTTTAGTGTTCTTCATTCTTCTTTGTTCCAGGTGGGTTGGGACTAATTAATGCATCTTAGATGGCCACTTGCTAGCTTTTAAGACCCCAGGTGCCACTCCCAAAGTGGGATGTAGAACATTTTCTTAATAAACTTTGTTATGCCCCCTCAAACTCTGGAATACTCCACTGAAACCTGTGAACCATGGGTAATCCTGCTGGTATTTGAAATACTGATGACATATCTAGCAGCATCACAGCAACATACAAGCTAACGCAGTAGGACAAATTGACAGATGTATGAAGGAAAAAGAAAAGGGAACAACATGCTTGACATTTCTCAAGATGAAGGAACTGAAGAAAAAAATCAAGGCTCTAGTTGCAGTAACGAAAAAGTCTGTGGGCAAAATACTGAACTACACAAGAAGCATTAAAAGAAAACTGAAGAAATACACAGAATCACCATATCAAAATAATTGGCCAACATTCAACCATTTCAGGAGGTAGCATACGCTCAAGGACCAATGAAGGAAGATGTCCAAGCTACACTAAATACATTGGCAACAAACAAAGCTCAAGGAATTGATGGGATACCAATTTAGAGGTTTCAACAAGAAGTTTCAACTATAGAAGCACTAATTCACCTGTGCCAAGAAATTTGGAAGATAGATAATTGGTCAACCAAGTGGAAGATATTCCTATTTGTGCACATTCCAAAGAAAGGTGATCCAATTAACTGTGGAAATTATGGACCAATATCATTAATATCACACACACGTAAAATTTTGCTGAACATATTTCAAAAATAGTTGCAGGGGCTCAGGGACAGGGAACTGCCAGAAATTTAGCCGGATTCAGATGAGGACTTGGAACAAAGGCTATCACTGCTATTGTCAGATGGAGTTTGACTGAAAGCAGAATACGAGAAAGATATTTACCTTTGTTTTACTGACTATGCAAAGACATTTTATTGTGTGGATAATAACAAATTATGGGTAAAATTGAGAAGAATGGGAATTCCAGAACACTTTGTACTCATGGAGAACCTGTACATAGACCAAGAGGCAATTGTTTGAACAGGACAAAGTGATACTGGGAGGTTTAAAATCAGGAAAGGAAGGTGTCAGAGTTGTATTCTTCCACCATATTTACTCAATCTGTGTGGCAAGGAAATAATCTGAGCAACTGGGCTATATGTAGAAGAACAGAGCATCTGATTGGAGGAAGCTCATGATACACTGATGACACAACCTTGCTTGCTAAAAGTGAAGAGGGCCTGAAACACTCAGTGACTGAGATCAAAGACTACAGCCTTCAATATGGATTATACCGTACCATAACATAAAGAAAAAGATTCATGATACATCTTTCAACAGGGATAAATCTAGAAGGCATTATGCTGAGAGAAATAAGTCAACACAAAATGAAAAATACTGTATGAGACCACTATTACAAAAAAATAAGAAAAGGTTTGCACATAGAAAGAAACTAACTTTGATTGTTACAAAGGAGGCCTGGGTGGGGAGGGAAAAATACTAAATAGACAATAGATAAGTGATAACTTGGTAAGGGTAAGACAGTACACAATATTGGGGAAGTCAGCACCACTTGACTAAGGCAAGGTCACAGAAGTTTCACAGACACATCCGAACTCCCTGAGGGACTGAATTACTGGGCTGAGGGCTGGGGACCACGGTCTCGGGGGACATCTAACTCACATGGCAAAAGACAGTTTATAAAGAAAATATTCTACATCCTACTTTGCTAAGTAACATCTGAAGTCCTAAAAGCTTGTGAGGGGCCATCTAAGATACTCCAATGTTCCCACTCTGTCTGGAGCAAGGGAGAATGAAGAAAACCAAAGACACAGGAGAAAGATTACTCCAAAGGACTAATGGACCACAATTACCAGATCCTTCACCGGATTGAGTGCAGCACAACTAGATGATGCCTGGCTACCACCACTGACTGCTCTGACAGGGATCACAATAGAAGGTCCTAAATAGAGCTGGAGAAAAATGTAGAACAAAATTCTAACTCACGAAAAAAGA
Source organism: Elephas maximus indicus (assembly GCF_024166365.1). NCBI lineage: Eukaryota > Metazoa > Chordata > Mammalia > Proboscidea > Elephantidae > Elephas > Elephas maximus. The sequence goes on along the minus strand of NC_064838.1, from coordinate 76,894,891 downwards.
CCAGACTTATTGGTCTGAAAGAGACTGGAAAAGCCCGAAGAATATGGCCCCCAGACAGCCTTTTAACTCAGTACTGAAGACACTCCTGAGGTTCAGCCTTCAGCCAAAGATTAGACAGGCCCATAAAACAAAATGAGACTAAAAGGGCACACCAGCCCAGGGAGAAGGACGAGAAAGTAGGAGGAGACAGGATAGCTGGCAGTGGGGAACCTGTGTTCAGGAAGTGGAGAGTGTTGACATGTTGTCAGGGACCAGTGTCACAATACAATATGTGTATTAATTGTTTAATGAGAAACTGCTCTGTAAATAATCTAAGACAGAATAAAAATAATAAAAAAAGATCCTCACAACTGGACCAATAAGCAATATCATGATAAACGAAGAAAAGATTAAATCGTCAAGAATTTCATTTCAATTTCATTTTTCAATTCCACAATCAATATCCATGGAAGCAGCAGTCAAGAAATCAAAAGACACATTGCTTTGGGTAAATCTGCTGCAAAAGACCTACTTAAACTGTTAAAAAGCAAACATGTCACTTGGAAGACTAAGGAGTGCCCTACTCAAGCATGGTATTTTCAATTGCCTCATAGGTAAGCAAATTCTGGACAATGAACAGAGAAGACTGAAGAAGAGTTGATGCATTTGAATTATGGTGTTGGTGAAGGACATTGATTATACCATGGACTGAAAAAAGAATGAACAAATCTGTCTTGGAAAACTTACAGCCAGGATGCTCATTAGAAGCAAAGATGGGGAGGCCTCATGGCATTTACTTTGGACATGTTGTCAGGAAGGACCAGTCCCTGGAGAAGAACATCATGCTTGATAAAGTAGAGGGTAAGTAAAAAGAGGAAGATCCTCCACAAGACGTATTGACACAGTGGCTTCAATAATGGGGTCAAACATAGCAACAATTGTAAGAATGGTTCAGGGCTGAGCAGTATTTCATTCTGTTATACATGGAGTTGCTATGAGTCAGAACCAACTGGACAGCACCTAACAAAAACAACAAGAGCAGCTCTGTATGTATTATTCAAGAGAATACTCCAAATAGAAAGTCAAGAACGTTAAATAAATACTTGTTTCTATATCTAGGAGGAAAATTAAAAAAATAAGAAAGAGAGTTCTCCAAAAAAATGCAACAAGAAATGCAATCATTAGGACCAAGTATATGATATTTTTAGGGAATAAATTCAATGATTAAATCCTTCAAACAGCACAACATCAAGTTTGTAAGAAGTAAGTACAAAGTAAACTAATAAAAAAAAATTTGTATATTGATGTTAATGGAGACACACCAACATAAATGCAGGAGGGAAGTGCATACCAGGAACAGATTTCCTAGTTTAAGGCTATATGTTAAACGTTATTCATATGTTAAATATTATTGTAATTGTAAGTTGTGTAATGTAATATGTATGGCAACCAAAAGGAAACATTGAGAATAAAGAAGGAAGAAAACAAAAAGTCTCATCACGTAAAATAGACAAACCGCTGGCTAGATTGACAAAAAATAAAAAGAAGAGGGAAATAACCTAATGAAGAAATGAAATTAGTGACATTATAACAGATCCAACAGATATAAAGAAGGTCATTACTATGAAGGTGATTACTATGAAAAATTGTACCACTAAAAATTTGAAAACATACATGAAATGGACAAATTCCTAGAAAAATGCTACCTACCCAAACTAACAAAAAGAGAGGTAGAAAATTTAAACAGACTCATGACAAAAAAAGAGACAGACGATATCATCAAAAATCTGCCAACAGAAAAAGGCCCATGACTAGATGGCTACACTGGAGAATTCTACCAGAAATTCAGATAAGAGTTGACACCAATCCTACTTAATCTCATTAAAAACATAAAGAGGTGCGGGGCCAAGATGGCTGAGTAGGTAGGACTACCTCAGGTCCCTCTTGCAACAAAGACTTGGAAAAACAAGTGAATCCAGCACAAACATGACAATCTACGAACCCTGACCATCAAACACAGAACTAAGGAGCTGACCTGAGTGACAGGGGAGCAAAAAGCCGCACCTTGAAGAAGCGACCGCTTCTGGAACTGTCATTCCGCGCCACAGCCTTGAGCCCTCGCAGTTCCCTGGTGCCAGAGTGGTGGGGCTGATTGCAGCTTCCTGAGACAGGGCAAGCATGGGACACAGCCCTAACCCCTATCCCCCTGGAGTAAACTCTGTAGAGACTCAGCCAGAGCAAGCAGGCTGCACACTGATGTGGCTGACAAGAGAATGAGCAACCACGGGGAAGCAGTGACTGTTTTTGGAGCCTGTAGCCAGCATCCCAGTCAGAAAACCTTGGCGCTGGGCTTTGGACTAAGCACAGAGGAGCTGATCATGGCTTCCTGAGACGCTGCAAGCTTGGGACGCAGCCCTAGCCCCATGAAGTAACCTCAGCGGAAATCCAGCCAGTGCATGCAGGCTGCACAACGACGCAGCTGACAGGGGAAGGAGAAATCATGGGGAAACAGCAACTGGTTTTGGAGCCTGGGGTGCAGCATCCCAGCCAGAAAACCTTGGTGCTGGGCTTTGGACTAGGAGCAGAGGAGCTGATCACGTCTTCCTGAGAAGGCGGAAGCACAGGATGCAGGCCTGACCCTCAGGGGCAATCTTGACCCAGCCAATGCACACAGGCTACATGCCCCTCTGGAATCTCAGATAAAACAGTCATCACAAAGCAAGATAAGTAACTTTGTCTATATTGCCCTACTTTCTCCTATCTATCTAATGCCCCCCCTCCCTGCCCCAGGTGGCTTCGTTAAAATTGGAATTTCCTGGGCCAGCGAGGGAAGTGCTCTGCAGGTTTTTTTTTCTTTTTCCCTAACCGATTCTCCTGGCCTGAGAGAAGAAGCAATTAACAACCCAGGGGGGAAAAATCCTTCCCCGACTTCCCTAAACTGGAATAAAAATACAGAACGAGCTCCAGCCAAGCATAAGAGATCCACAGTCTTTGGCTTTCATCCCTACAGACAGCAAGGTGGCTATTATACTGCAAAGGCAATTCTGATAGAGATCTGACTGTAATTGTTTTAGCTGAGCAGTGGAAAGACAAGTTCTGGACGTCTGATACCTCTCTACCTATTAAACAGAGCCCTCACTGATCCACAGCAGGGAACTGAGGGCTGAAGCTCCACCCAAACCACCTAGTGAATATAAATGGACTAAACGCACCAATAGAGAGACAGAGAGTTGCAGACTGGATAAAAAAACACGATCCCTCTATATGCTGCCTAAAAGAGATACACCTTAGACTTAGAGACACAAACTAAAACTCAAAGAATGGAAAAAAATATTTCAAGCAAACAAAAATCAAAAAAAAAAGTGGGAGTGGCAGTATTAATTTCTGACAAAACAGACTTTAAAGTTAAATCCACCACAAAGGATAAAGAAGGACACTACATAATGATTAAAGGGACAATTGACCAGGAAGATATAACCTTATTAAATATTTATGTACCCAATGACAGGGCCGCAAGATACATAAAACAAACTTTAACAGAATTGAAAAGTGAGATAGACACCTCCACAATTATAGTAGGAGACTTCAACACACCACTTTCGAAGAAGGACAGGAATTCCAGTAAGAAGCTCAATAGAGACACGGAAGATCTAAGTGCTACAATCAATCAACCTGACCTCATAGACTTATACAGAACACTCCACCCAACAGCGGCAGAGTATACTTTTTTTTTCTAGTGCACATGGAACACTCTCTAGAATAGATCACATATTAGCTCTTAAAACAAACCATTGCAGAATCCATAACATCAAAATATTACAAAGCATCTTCTCAAGCCATAAGGCCATAAAAGTAGAAATCAATAACAGAAAAATCAGGGGAGAGAAATCAAATACTTGGAAACTGAACAATACTCTGCTCAAAAAAGACTGGGTTATAGAAGACATTAAGAGGGAATAAAGAAATTCATAGAATGCAATGAGACCAAAAACACTTCCTATCAAAACCTCTGGGACACAGCGAAAGGAGAGCTCAGAAGTCAATTTGTATCAATAAATGCACACATACGTAAAGAAGAAAGAGCCAGAATCAGAGAACTGTCTCTACAACTTGAACAAATAGAAAGAGAACAACAAAAGAATCCATCAGGCACCAGAAGAAAACAAATAATAAAAACTAGAGCAGAATTAAATGAAATAGAGAACAGAAAAACAATTGAAAGAATTAACAAAGCCAAAAGCTGGTTCTTTGAAAAAAATTAAAAAAATTGATAAACTATTGGCCAGACTGACAAAAGAAATACAGGAAAGGAAACAAATAACCTGAACAAGAAATGAGATGGGCCATATCACAACAGACCCAACTGAAATTAAAACAATCATATCAGATTACTATGAAAAATTGTACTCTAACAAATTTGAGAACCTAGAAGAAATGGGTGAATTCCTAGAAACACACTACCTACCTAAACTAACACGATTAGAACAATTAAATAGACCCATAACAAAAAAAAGAGATGGAAAAGGTAATCAAAAAACACCCAACGAAAAAAAGCCCTGGCCCGGAAGGCTTCGCTGCAGAGTTCTACCAAACTTTCAGAGAAGAGTTAACACCACTACTACTAAAGGTATTTCAAAGCATAGGAAAGGGTGGAATACTCCCTAACTTATTCTATGAAGCCAGCATATCCCTGATACCAAAACCAGGTAAAGATACCACAAAAAAAAAAAAAAAAAAAAAGAAAATTACAGACCTATATCCCTTATGACCATAGATGCAAAAATCATCAACAAAATTCTAGCCAATAGAATTCAACAACATATCACAAAAATAACCCATTGTGACCAAGTGGGATTTATACCAGGTTAAAAAAAAAAATTTTATTGAAGGTTGGTTCAATATTAGAAATATAATTAATGTAATCCACCATAATAAACAAAGCAAAAGACAAAAACCACATGATCTTATCAATCGATGCAGAAAAGGCATTTGACAAAGTCCAACACCCATTCATGAGAAAAACTCTCAGCAAAATAGGAATTGAAGGAAAATTCCTCAACGTAATGAAAGGCATTTATACAAAGCCAACAGCCTACATCACCCTAAATGGAGAGAGCCGGAAAGCATTTCCCCTGAGAATGGGAACCAGACAAGGATGCCCTTTATAACCACTCTTATTCAGCATTGTGTTGGAGGTCCTAGCCAGAGCAATTAGACTAGACAAAGAATTAAAGAGCATCCAGATTGGCAAGGAAGAAGTAAAATTATCTCTATTTGAAGATGACGTGATTTTATACACAGAAAACCCTAAGGAATCCTCAAGAAAAATACTGAAACTAATAGAAGAGTTCAGCAGAGTTTCAGGTTACAAGATAAACATAAAAAAATCAGCTGGATTCCTCTACACCAACAAAAACAACATCGAAGAGGAAATCACCAAATCAATACCATTCACAGTAGCCCCCAAGAAAATAAAATATTTAGGAATAAAGCTTACCAAAGACGTAAAAGACCTACACAATGAAAACTACAAGGTACTACTTCAAGAAACTAAAAGGGACCTGCATAAGTGGAAAAACATACCTTGCTCAGGGATAGGAAGATTAACAGTAAAAATGTCTATTCTACCAAAAGCTATCTATATATGCAATGTATTTCTGTTACAAATTCCAACGACATTTTTTAATGTGATGGAAAAACAAATCACTGACTTCATATGGAAGGGAAAGAAGCCCCAGATAAGAAAAGCATTGCTGAAAAAGAACGAAGTGGGAGGCCTCATTCTACCTAATTTGAGAACATATTATACAGCCACAGTAGTCAAAACAGCCTGGTACTGGTCCAACAACAGGCACATAGACCAATGGAACAGAATTGAGAACCCAGATATAAATCTATCCACATATGAGCAGCTGATATTTGACAAAGGCCCAGTGTCAGTTAATTGGGGAAAAGATAGTCTTTTTAACAAATGGTGCTGGCATAACTGGATATCCTTCTGAAAAAAAAATTAAACAGGACCCATACCTCACACCATGCACAAAAACTAACTCCAAATGTACCAAAGACCTAGACATAAAGTCTAAAACAATAAAGATCATGGAAGAAAAAATAGGGACAATGTTAGGATCCCTAACACAAGGCATAAACAAAATACAAAAAATTACTAAAAATGACGAAGAGAAACCAGGTAACTGGGAGCTCCTAAAAATCAAACTCCTATGCTCATCTAAAGACGTCACCAAAAGAGTAAAAAGACCACCTACAGACTGGGAAAAAATTTTCAGCTATGACATCTCTGACCAGCACCTGATCTCTAAAATCTGCATGATTCTGCTAAAACTCAACCACAAAAAGAAAAACAACCCAATTAAAAATTGGGCAAAGGATATGAACAGGCACTTCACTAAAGAAGGTATTCAGGCTGCTAATAGATACATTAGGAAATGCTCTTGATCATTAGCCATTAGAGAAATGCAAATTAAAACTACGATGAGATTCCATCTCACTCCAACAAGGCTGTCATTAATCCAAAAAACACAAACTAATAAATGTTGGAGGGGCTGCAGAGAGATTGGAACACTTACACACTGCTGGTGGGAATGTCAAATGGTACAACCACTTTGGAAATGGATCTGGTATTTCCTTAAAAAGCTAGAAATAGAACTACCATACGACCCAGCAATCCCACTCCTCAGAGTATATTGTAGAGAAATAAGAGCCTTTACACGAACAGATATACGCACACCCATGCTTATTGCAGCACTGTTTACAATAGCAAAAAGCTGGAAGCAACCAAGGTGTCCATCAATGGATGAATGGATAAATAAATTATGGTATATTCACACAATGGAATGGTACGCATCGATAAAGAACAGTGATGAATCTATGAGACATTTCATAACATGGAGGAACCTGGAAGGCATTATTCTAAGTGAAATTAGTCAGATGCAAATGGACAAATATTGTATAAGACCAATATTATAAGATCTTGAGAAATAGTTTAAACTCAGAACACATTTTTTTGTGGCTATGAGAGGGCTGAGGAAGGGAGTGTGGGAGAGGGTTATTTACTGATTCGATAGTAGATAACTACTTTAGGTGAAGAGAAGGACAACACTCAATACAGGGGAGGTCAGCACAACTGGACTGGACCAAAAGCAGTTTCCTGAATAAACTGATGCTTCGAAGGTCAGTGGAGCAAGGGCAGGTGTTTGGGGTTTATGGCTTCAGGGGACATCTAAGTCAATTAGCAAAATAAATTCTATTAAGAAAACATTCCGCATCCCACTTTGAAGTGTGACGTCTCAGGTCTTAAATGGTTGCCAGCGGCCATCTAAGATACATCAATGAGTCTCAACTCACCAGGATCAAAGGAGAATGAAGAACACAAATGTCACAAGGTGATTAAGAGCCCAAGAGACAGAAAGGGGTACATGAACTAGAGACTACATCATCCTGAGACCAGAGGAGTTAGATGGTGCCTAGCCACAACTGATGACTGCCCTGACAGGGAGCACAACAGAGAACCCCTGAGGGAGCAGAACAGTGGGATACAGACCACAAATTCTCATAAAAAGACCAGACTTAATGGTCTGACTAAGACTAGAAGAATCCCAGCAGTCATGGTCCCCAAACCTTCTGTTGGCCCAGGACAGGAACCATTCCCTAAGCCAACTCATCAGACATGGATTGGACTGGACAATGGGTTGGAGGGAGATGCTGATGAGGAGTGAGCTACTTGCATCAGGTGGACACTTGAAACTATGTTGACATCTTCTGTCCGGAGGGGAGATGGGAGGGTAGAGGGGGTTAGAAACGGTCAAAATGGTCACGAAAGGGGAGACTGGAAGGAGGGAGCGGGCTGACTCCTTAGGGAGAGAGTAAGTGGGAGTATGGAGTAAGGTGTATATAAGTTTATATGTGAGAGACTGACTTGATTTGTAAACTTTCACTTAAAGCACAATAAAAATTATTTAAAAAAAATAAAGAGGAACACTATCAAACTACCAAACTCTATGAAGCCAGCATTACCTGATACACAAACTGTGTAAAGAAATCATGAAAACTGAAAATTACAGATGAATATCCTTATGAAAATATATACAAAACTTTTCAACAAAATTCTAGTCAGCAAACTTAAGCAACATATAAAAAAAAAATCATAGACCATGATAAATTGAGATTTGTACTAGTATTACAAGGGTGGTTCACCATTAGAAAATCAGTTTAAACCACAACATAAAAAAAAAAAAGGAAAATAAATACATGATCATATCAATTTATGGAAAAAGGCATTTGATGAAATTCAACATCCTTTTTCTGATTAAAAAAAGCTTCAGAAAAATAGGAAAAGAGATATTTCTCAACATAATTAAGGGCATATATGCAGCAACAACAGCCACCTTTACACTGAAAGAAAAAAGCCTGAGTCTTCTCTTTCAGAAAGAGAATGAGACAACGATGCCCATTATCATCACTCTTATTCAACATTCTACTGGAAGTCCTAGCCAGTGCAATAAAACAAGATTTGAACTGCTGACCTTTTATTAGCAGCCAAGCTCTTAACCACTGTATGTACCCTGTTGTTAGGTGCAGTCGAGTCGATTCCAACCCATAGTGACCCTATATACCATAGAATGAAATACTGCCTGTGCCTGTGCCATGCTCACAATCATTGTTATGCTTCAGCCCATTGTTGCAGCCACTGTGTCAGTTCATCTTCCTGAGGGTCTTCCTCTTTTCCACTGACTGTCTAATTTACCAAGCATGATGTCCTTCTCCAGGGACTGATCCTTCTTGACAACATGTCCAAATATGTAAGTTGCAGTCTTACCATCCTTGCTTCTAAGGAGCATTCTGGTTCTACCCCTTCCAAGGCAGATTTGTTCATTCTTTTGGGAGTTCATAGCATAGTCAATATTCTTCGCCAATGCCACAATTCAAAAGCATCAATTCTTCTTTGGTCTTCCTAATTCATTGTTCAGCTTTCACATGCATATGATGCGATTGGAAATACCATGGCTTGGGTCAGGTGCACCTTGGTCTTTAAGGTGACGTCTTTGCTTTTCAACACTTTAAAGAGTTCCTTTGCAGCAGATTTACCCAAAACAATGCATCTTTTGATTTCTTGATTGCTGCTTCTATGGATATTGATTATGACTCCAAGTAAAATAAAATTCTTAACTTCAGTCTTTTCTCAGTTTATCATGATGTTGCTTGTTGGTCCACTTGTGAGAATTTTTGTTTTCTTTATGTTGAGGTGTAATCCATACTGAATGGTGTGGTCTTTGATCCCTAAGTGCTTCAAGTCCTCTTCGCTTTCAATAAGCCAGGTTGTGTCATTTGCATAACACAGGTTGTTAATGAGTCTTCCTCCAATCCTGATGCCCCGTTCTTCTTCATACAGTCCAGCTTCTCAGATTATTTGCTAAGTGTACAGATTGAATAGGTATGGTGAAAGGATGCAACCCTGATGCACACCTTTCCTGACTTTAAACCACTCAGTATCCCCTTGTTATGTCCAAACAACTGCCTCTTGATCTATGTACCGGTTCCTCATGAGCACAATTAAGTGTTCTGGAATTCCCATTCTTCCCAGTGTTATCCATAATTTGTTATGATCTACACAGTCCAATACCTTTGCAGAGTCAAGAAAACACAGGTAAATATCCTTCTGGGATTCTCTGATTTCAGCCAGGATCCATCTGACATCAGCAATGATATCCTTGGTTTCATGCGCTCTACTGAATCCAGCCTGAATTTCTAGCATTTCCCTGTCGATATACTGGTTTTGAATAATCTTCAGCAAAATTTTGCTTTCGTATGGTATTAATGATATTGTTCTGTAATTTCCACATTCTGTTGGATCACCTTTCTTGGGAATAGGCATAAATATTTATCTCTTCCAGTCAGTTGGTCAGGTAGCTGTCTTCCAAATTTCTTGGAAGTTAGAGGAGTGAGTGCTTCCAATGCTGCATCCGTTTGTTCAAACATCTCAATTGATATTCCCTCAGTCATTGGCTCCTTGTTTTTCGCCAATGCCTTCAGTGCAACTTGGACTTCTTCCTGCAGTGTCATCAGTTCCTGATCATATGCTACCTCTTGAATCAGTTGAACATCAACCAATTCTTTTTGGTATAATGGCTTTGTGTATCCCTTCGATCTTCTTTGGAGTCTTTCTGCATCGTTTTACATTTTCCCCATAGAATCCTTCAGTATTGCAACTTGAGGCATGATTTTTTTCATCAGTCCTTTCAGCTTGAGAAATGCCAAATGAATTCTTCCCTTTTGGTTTTCTATCTCCAGCTCTTTGCACATATCAGTATAATACTTTTTATTCTCGAGTTGCCCTTTGAAATATTCTGTTCAGTTCTTTTACTTCATCATTTCTTCCTTTTGCTTTAGCTGCTAGACATTCAAGAGCAAGTTTCAGAGTCTCTTCTGACATCCATTTTGGTCTTTTCTTTCTAACCTGTCTTTTTAATGACCTCTTGCTTTCTTCAGGTATGTGTCCTTGAAGTCATTCCACAACTTGTCTGCTATTCATCTGTTAGTGTTCAACGTGTCAAATCTATTCATGAGATAGTCTGTAAATTCAGGTGGCATATACTCAAGGGTGTACTTTGGCTCTCATGGATTTGCTCTAATTTTCTTCAGTTTCAACTTGGACTTGCATGTGAGCAGTTGATGGTCTGTTCCGTAGTTGACCTCTGGCCTTGTTCTGACTGATGATATTGAGCTTTTCCATCATCTCTTTCCACAGATGTAGTCAATTTGATTCTTGTGTATTCCATCTGTGAGGTTCATGTGTATCATCGCCATTTATGTTGGTGAAAAAAGACATTTACAATGAAAAAGTCGTTGATCTTGCAAAATTCTATCCCAGGATCTCCAGCATAATTTCTATCACCAAGGCCATATTTTCCAAATATTTATCCTTTTTTTTTTTTCCAACTTTTGCATTCCAATCACCAGTAATTATCAGTGCATCCTGATTGAATGTTCAACCAATTTCAGACTGCAGAAGCTGGTAAAAATCTTCAATTTCTTCATCTTTGGCCTCTGGTTTTTGCATAAGTTTGAATAATAGTAATATTAACTGGTCTTCCTTATAGATGTATGGATATGATCCTATCACTGACAGCACGGTACTTCAGGATAGATCAGGAAATGTTCTTTTTGACCACGAATGCAATGTCATTTCTCTTCAAGTTGTCATTCCCAGCATAGTAGACCATATGATTGTCTGATTCAACATGGCCAATACCAAACCATTTCAGTTACTAATGCCTAGCATTTTGCTGTTTATGCATCCCATTTCATTTTTGACAATTTCCAATTTTCCTAGATTCATACTTCTCTTATTCCATATTCCAGATATTAATGGCTGTTTGCAGTTGTTTCTTCTCATTTTGAGTCATGCCACATCAGCAAATGAAGGTTCCAAAAGCTTGACTCCAGGTCATTAAGGTCGACTCTACTTTGAGGAGGCAGCTCTTCTCCAGTTGTCTTCTGAGTGTCTTCCAACCTTGCGGTCTCATCTTCTGGCACTATACCAGAAGTGTTTTGCTGGTATTCATAAGGTTTTTACTGGCTAATTCTGTTCTGAAGTAGACTGCCAGGTCCTTCTTCCTAGTTTGTCTTAACCTGGAAGCTCAGCTGAAACCCGTCTGACATGGATGACCCTGCTGGTATCTGAATACTGGTGGCATAGGTTCCAGCATCACAGCAATATCCAAGCTCTGACAGTCCGACAAACTGACATGTCGGGGGCGTGTACCATACAAACTTAAAAATAATGGCACAAGTAGATATATGCACAGCTCCGTTCATTGCTGCTTTATTCAAAAAGCAAATAAATGGAAACAACTGAATTGCCCAACAAAGGATCCATTGATAAACAAATCGTGGCACATACATACAATGGAATACTGTGCAACCATAATGAAAATGAGTCCATGAATCGTATTATAGCATGGATGGATCAGGAAGTTATAATGCTAAGCGAAATAAATCAAGCATATAAGAACAAATATTGTATGGTCCTTCCTTTATAAGATGACAAGAACAGATAAATATAGTGAGACCAATATCCATTGATGGTTACCAGGGAAGGGGTTAGGGAAAATAAGGTTTATGTAGCAGAGACTAGTTATTTTCAGTGATGAGAAAAGTGGCCTTGAATGTGAATATAGTCAGCACATTACAACCAAAGTAAAAAAGAATGTTTGAGCACATATGCTAGATATAGGAAAATTGATGTATGAGTACGTATATGTGTGTACATACATGAAAACAGATAGAAGTGTCTATAACCCACTGCTGTTGAGTTGAGAGGTATCTATAAAAAAAAAAATAGGTATGTGTAAATACAAAAATGTGGGTGCAGGCACATATATTCATTGAAGACAAAAATATGAATACTCCACACACATAACCAAACACCTTTCAACATTGATTTGCTGGGTTTTCAGGCTTAGGACTATAGTTTCCTGGGACAACTCAATGAACTGGCGTAACATTTCACAAAAATCGTGATCTGAATTCTAGTAAAATGAGTAGTGTCTAAGTTTTTAAAAGCTTGAGGTGTAATAGTGAGTGGTGCCATTCTTATACCCACTCCTTGATTCTTGGAACTGTGAATCCTGGCTATGGGAGAAACACCATCATATATCGAACACTGGCTTAGAGCATATACAGCCTCCTGGAGAACATTGCCTTAGCCTCTGGCATCTAAAAGGGTGAAGTTACAGTCTCTTAGGTTTTAAAGAGTAAGGTCTTCACCAACTTGGTTCCAGAGTGTGGGGCCACTGTTCACTTGTCCCAGCAGGATGGAGGTGGGTGTGCTGCCCAAATCTGAAGGGGCAGGGATGCCATGCCCAAGGGGCAGAAGAATGAGGCCTGCCAGGGCTGAGGGGGTAGTGTCACCACTCAGAAGGACTAGACAAATGAGGCCACCCACAGTAGAGGAAGCAGAGTTGCTGTTCCAATGGGCCTGAAAAGTGGAGCTAAAGCCCAGGGCCAAGGAACGTCCTCCCAGAATCCAGAGAGTGTTGCTAACACCCAGAGTCTGGGGTGCAGGACAGGTGTATAAATGGACTCAGAGAACAGAGGATTATTTTTAAACCTTGAGAACTAATGTAATGTATTCTGCTGGCTTGCTTTGTGCCTGTTACCCTTTTTTCCCTCCAATTCGTAACGGAAATGTCTACCTTGTTCCTGTTCCACCATTGCATTTTGGAAAGAGAAATGGTCAGGCATTTGATTATGTTTTGATTCATGGGCTGAGGCCATTGGTTTGCCTGGATGGTCAGGGAATTGGAAGGAACATGATTGGAAAATTGGAGACAAGGAGTTATGGGGAGGAGATATGCAGATAGGCCTATCTGAATGGGTCAAAGTAGTGAAGATATTTGTGCCTCATGTGAATGTTCATCAAAGGGTGACCTCAGCAGAGGAGGATTTTAATGTGAAGTGGATTGGAAGACATGTTCTGTGAAAAAGTCTTCATTTTTTCCCCAGCCACTCCCATCATTTCCCAATGGGCTCAAGAAAAAGTGGCCTTGGTGGCAGGGATGGAAGTTATATATGGACTCAGAAACAGAATTCTATTCACCAAGTTTGACTTGGCTACAGCCACTGCTGAGTGCCCAATCTGCCAGCAGGACAAAACAACACTGAATCCCTGATATGGCATCATCCCTCGAGGTGATAAGCCAGCCACCTGGTGGTAGGTTGGTTACTTTGGACCACTTCCATCATGGCAAAGGCAGTGTTTTGTTCTTACTGGAATAGACACTCTGGATATGGATTTCTTTCCCTGCACGCAGCGTTTCTGCCAAAAATACCACCCATGGACTTACAGATTATCTTATCTACTGTCTTGGTATTTCACATGGTATCACCTCAGATCAAGGGACTCACTCCACAGCACATGAAGTGCAACAATGGGCCTGTTCTCATGGAATTCACTGGTCTTACCATGTTCCCCATCAAACTGAGGCAACTGGCTTGATAGAATAATGGAATGGCCTTCTAAAGACACAATTATGACACCAGCTAGGTGGCAATACCTTGCAGGGTTGAGGCCATCTTCCCCAGGAGGTTGTATATGCTCCTAACCAGCATCCAATACATGGTGTTGTTTCTTCCACAGCCAGGATTCATGGTTCCAGGAATCAGGGGTGGAAATGGGAGTGGCACCACTCACTATTACCTCTAGTGACCCACTCACAAAATTTTTGCTTCCTGTCCCCAGGACAGGAATGCTCCCACCTGGAGACACATCACTGATCCCATTGAACTGGAAGTTAAGAATGCCAGCTGGCCATATTAGTTCTCCTTATGCCTGTGGATCAATAGGCAAAAAAGGGAGTCGCCGTATTGTCTGGTGTGACTGATCCTGATTAAGGAGAGAAAATTGCATTGTTATTACATAATGCAGGTAAAGAAGAGTATGTCTAGAATGCAGGAGATCTGTAAGGGCATCTCTTAGTACTACTATGCCCCGTGATTAAAGCTAATGGAAAACTATGGCAACCCAATTCTGACATGACTATGAATGGCCCAGACCCTTTTGGAATGAAGATTTGTGTCACCCCACTAGGCAAAGAACCACTACCAGCTGAGGTGCTTGCTGAGGGCAAAGGGAATATTGAAAGCAGAGTGGAAGAAGGTAGTCCTAAATACCAGTTACATTCACTTGACCAGTTGCAGGTGAAAGGATACAACCCTGACATGCACCTTTCTTTACTTTAAACCATGAGGTATTCCCTTGTTCTGTTTGAATGACTACCTCTTGATCTATGCACAGGTTACTCATGAGCACAATTAAGTGTTCTGGAATTCCCATTCTTCACAGTTTTGTCCATAATTCGTTATGATCTACGCAGTTGCATGCCTTTGCATAGTCAATAAAACATAAGAAAACATCTTTCTAGCATTCTCTGCTTTCAGTCAGGACCCTTCTGACATCAGCAATGATATAATTCATTCTGTATACTCTTCTGAAGGTGGCTTGATTTCCTGCAGTTACCTGTTGATGCACTACTACAAACACTTTTGAAAGATCATCAGCAAAATTTTACTTGTATGTGATATTAATGATAGTGTTCCATAATTTCTGCATTCACTTGGATCCTCTTTTTTTGGAATAGGCATAAATATGAATCTTTCCCAGTTGGTTGGTCAGGTAAGTGTCTCCCAAATTTCTTGACTTAGACGAGTGAGTCCTTCTGGTACTGTATCTGTTTGTTGAAATATTTCAATGGGTATTTTGCCAATTTCCTGGAGCCTTGTTGTTCGCCAGTGCCTTCATTGCACCTTGAACATCTTCCTTCAGTACCATGAATTCTTCATCATATTCTGTCTCCTGAAGTAGTTGAATGTTGACCAATTCTTTTTGGTATAGTGACTGTGTATATTCCTTCCATCTTTTTTGATGCTTCCTACGTCATTTAATATTTTCCCTGCAGAATCCTTCAATGTTGCAACACCAGGCTTGAATTCTTTCCTCAATTCTTTCAGTTTGAGAAATGCTGAGCTTGTTCTTCCCTTTTGGTTTTCTATCTCTGGGTATTTGCACGTTTTATTATACTACTTTAATTTTTTTTTTTTTAATTTGCCTTCTTGAACCATCCTTTGAAATCTTCTGTTTAGCCCTTTTATTTCATCACTTCCTCAGCTTACTTAGCTACTTGATGTTCAAGAGTAAGTTTCAGAGTCTCTTCCGACATCCATTTTGGTCTTTTCTTTCCTTCCTGTCTTTTTAATGACCTTTTGCTTTCTTCCTATATGATATTTTTGACGTCACTCCACAACTTGTCTGGTCTTCGGTCATTAATGAAAACTAAGAATAGCTTATTCTTGGGATAAGTACATTCTCACGAGAACACAGTAACCAGGAAATATAGTAAGGAGGCTTATTTCACAGAAATAAAGGAAAAATGGTAACAAGTTTAGAAAATTCATACATTCAGGATGCATCACCTAATACAATGCTCAATCTACATAGTAATGAGCCTCCAACTCTGGTTTCTTGAATTTTACATATATCAAAAGGCACTCATCTTGAGGCTAAATGCACTAAAGCTGGTAGACCACTTTACCAAAGAACTCCATAGGCTTAAAAAGTAGGTGCTCAGCCATGTATTCTACAGATCATGAAAGGGATTTATGAACTCATAGAATACAACACATAGAAGTAAAAATGTTTGCATGTACTCTCCAGAACATCTTGAGGTTATGTTGCATTAAGTAAATGGTCTTTCAGAATAAATTCTTCTTTGAGATTTCACCGTCTCTTACTGTTAATGTTGTTGTGTCAATTTTGATTATTAGGAACCCTGTAGGATAGATTATAACTGCTCCATAAGTCTTCCTAGCATTGTAGAAAAGAACTTGAATGCTGCTTCAAGTTAAAACAGAGAGGTTTAAGGGTTTAAAACAATTGCAATTAGGGAATTCCATAGCTTATTGAAAATGGAACCAGGTAGTCCTGGGGCAGGTTCTTTATACATGTATTCTTATGGGGTAAAAAGAGGAACTAAACCATAGGGAGGGCAATTACAGGACAGTCAATAAATATTGTAATAACCACATTCTGGTTGGTTATTGATTATTACTAATATAGTTAGTGACTACAAATAGTTTCACAGGATGCTTAGATCATGGTCACAGGATGCTTACATGTATTTTCTTTGTCTGTCTTGCAAAAGTATCTTGGTAACAGCACCCAGACAGCACTCTTCCTGAGTACATGTGTTCTGAGGGGTGCAGACAGTCACTTGGTTAAAACCGCTCGGGGCATATGGTTTCACATCCCTGTTTTGACCATCAAGGAAAAACATGTTTTTCCTCAAAACCACAGCTGTTAGTCTAGAAATCCAGATAAAAACTAGGTAGCATAGTCAGCATATTACGCCTCTGTCTCACTGACTGCCCTGAAAGTTGTCTTTTCCTGAAACATAGGCTCTAATCTTTACAGGAGTAGATTGCCATATCTCTTCTTCCACAGAGCCACTGGTGGGTTTGAACCACTGACCTTTGGGTTAGGGCCGAGTGCTTAACCATTGGGGTATATAGTATTGAGGAATTTAACCTCTAAGAGTTTTTGTTTCCTCATATATGAAACAGGATATTGATAGTATGCTATGTTATGTAATTACTTGGGTCTTAAATGTGATAAAGTTTGTCAAAACAACTCAGTGTCTATCACATAAAAAGCATCAAAGAAATATGTTATTATTAATAATAGTATCATATTATTATTATTGTTATTTGTCTTTATTGTGATTTGCAGTATTTGGTTAGTTTTCAGAAAATTTGAAGAAGCAGATAGATACTCCATGGATCAAAATCCTGTGGAGTTCACTCCAGAATTAAACTTCTTTGGCATATTCAAGGGATTTGAACTTCTCAATTCACAATATATTAACATGACAAACATTCATAAACATCTTGTACAAATACATCCTACAGATTTTAGAAGCATTGTAGGCTCTGGCCCAGTTGCTCATTGGGACTCCAACCGTGTTTTGAGTTTGGGTCAGTGAAATAGGACTTCTACACCTATTGACTTCCAGATGGCATCTTTCACGTCTTTGTTCCTCAGGCTGTAGATGAGGGGGTTCAGCATGGGGTTGACCACTGTGTAGAATACAGAGGCCACTTTGACTGTCTGCCGAGAGTTTTTGGAGTTAGGCACACAGTAGAGGGAAAGGATGGTCCCGTGGAAGATGGTGATGGCAGTCAGGTGGGAGGCACAGGTGGAGAAGGCTTTGCGACGTCCACTGGCAGATCGGATTTTTAGTACAGTCACAAAATAAAAACATACGAAGTGAGAATGATTGGTAGTGTACTCACCTCATTGAAGGTGGCAAACCCAAAAAGCAGAAGGTGAGGAATGCATTTATCAGAGCTAGAGACAGCTATGAGAGCAGTATACTCACAGAAAAAGTGGTTGATTTCATTGTGTCCAGAGAAGTCTAGAAGGAGAGCATAGCAAAGGAGTACCAAGGGGCCAAACATCCCCCCCAGATATGAGCCAGCCACCAGCAGGGCACAGAGTCTTTGTGACATGGCCACTGTATAGAGCAGAGGATTGCAGATGTCCACAAAGCGGTCATAGGCCATCACTGCCAGCAAGAAGGACTCAGTCACCACTGCAGTGCAGGACGGGAAGTACTGGAGCATACAGCTAAAGTAGAAGATGTTTTTATCTGCCATGACCAAGTTTTCAAGCAGCTTTGGAGTAACGATAGAGGAGTAAGAAAAATCAACAAAAGAAAGGTGACTAAGGAAAAAGTACATGGGGGTGTGAAATTTGGGGTTAATCTTGATGATCACTATCATCCCAAGATTCCCTACCACGGTGACAATGTACGTGATCAGAAACACAAGGAAGAGAGAAAATCTGAAGCTCTGGATAATGTGTGAATCCCAAGAGGGCAAAGGTTGTCTCCACACTCAGGTTTCTTTCAGCCATCACCATACTTCCTTGGAAGGGAAAGGGGTGGGAGGAGAGCATTGTTCCTGTCAAAGGAGAAGGTTTATGGGGGTGAATGACAAATACGTTTTGTTATGGTAGAGAAAAGAAAGTGAGAATAAAGAGTTATTGGAACTAGTTCTTTCCATGAGGAACACTTTATGCAAATAGCTGCTATGTGTATGCCAAACCAAGCTGAAGTCTAAATCATTTATGAATTTGCATTGCCCTTTGAAATATTAGAATACGGGTTTCCATAGAAATACTTGTGATATTGAGTGTGTAGGAGTTATATTTACACGTAGGTTAGCTCTTTTCTTGCATGCACACCTTGCATAGTACCATCAAATGCACATAACTGACACTAAGCAAATACATACGTACATATAGTACATACATACAGTACATAAGCTAGCAAGATTCTGTGAAAAAAATGTAAAATGTTTGTCTCAAAGAATAAAATATACTGCTGCTATATTTTGCCTGTATTCTCAAATCAATTAAAATATTTAAAGGAATATGCTTGTATTTTAAGGAGAAAATAAAATACTAAAGAACCTAGGAAAAAAGCAGTGCAATTTCATTAGCACTTTTTATTCCATGAAGGCTACTACTCCTTTCGAATATCTTGATTGCCCAGTGGTTGAGGCTAAGGGGGATAATGACTTCCTTTTGACATGAGTGGAGTGCCCACTTTGTTAGGGTTTATGGCTTAGCTTGATGTAAGGCTTATCTTCTGTTACAACCCAGGCATTATACATATATATAAAAAAAATACGTATATGTTTATTTTATATATATATTTTATGTAAATAAATAAATATATATATATATATATGAGTAGAGTAGAGGTGGCACGGTGGTTGAGTTTGGCTGCTAACCAAAAAGATGGGCTTTTTGAATCCACCAGTTGCTTCTTGGAAATTCTATGGGACAGTTCTACTCTGTCCTATAGGGTCGCTATGGGTCCAAATCAATTGGATGGGAATGGGTTCAGTTTTGGTTTGAGTAGAGTAGTGGTTAAAGTGCTCGGGTGCTAACTGAATGGTCAGCGATTCAAAACTCCAGCTTCTCCATGGGATGAAGATATACTTGTCAGCTTCCATAAAGATTTACAGCCTTAGAAATCATATGGGGCAGTTCTACTCTGCCCTACAGGGTTGCTATGAATTGGAATCGACTCAACAGCAGCTGATAAATATATATGTATATGCACACATACATGTGTACATGCACACATGCACACATGTATCATGTATACATGCATGTATATATATATTTTAGCGGTTCCAAGATTTATCAAATTAGAGTTATAACAGGATTAACTAGAAATTTATGTTTGCATATGAATTATAACTTGTTAACTCAATTCTTAGAAAAATTTATATACCAATTTAAGGTGCATTATAAAGAGGATAAGGATAAATATCCATTTTTAAACAGAAAGCTTTTCCTATTTTTTTTGTGTGTGAAACTGCTGTCAATGGATAATAAATATAAATATTTCCATATTAACTTCTCTCTTTAATATGATGGGGCTCGGACTTAGCAGTTACAGTGACGTAATATTAAAAGAAAAATCAGAGAAGATCACAGTTATCACATCAGGAAAATAATATTTTCACCGGTTCATTAAAAAACCTGAGGCAACTCACCTGCTGCAGAGAAACAGGCCACCACTGTCCTGTTTCTTGGTAAGCCGAGTATTTCGGGAGCATTGCAGCTATTACGTCTACCTCTACAGCCCTTGGGACTCCAACTCTGGGGAATCCCTAGCGTCTGTGCCTCAAGCCAATTAATTAAGGCAAGTGCCAGGTTCTTTGTACCACTGTTAATGACTGAAATTTCCTTGTAATCACATAGAAAAGTTGCAGCATGAAGTTGCCTACCAGGCTTTATTTGCACATTACTAAATGTCCTATGGGATTAATAAAACTAAGCTAAGGCAGGATTTCTCACATCAAAGATTCTTACCACATCTATAATACAATTGCCTAGAATTCTAGGTTATGAACTTTCCTAGGCTCAAATCAGAATTCCAAGGAATGAGACACAATCATACCCACATTTAAGAAGGAGCTTGGGTGACACGTATAAACATTGAGGTGTAAAAACCACTGCTAAGTGCTAAAACCACATTGGTAAGATGGTAAGATCTGGTGCTTTTTTTTTTTTTTAACAATCTTGGTGGCATAGTGGTTAATAGTTTCGCTGCTAACCAAAAGGTCAGCAGTTCGATGCCACCAGGTGCTCCTTGGAAGCCCTGTGGAGCAGTTATACCCCGTCCTATAGGGTCACTATGAGTCGGAATTGACTTGACTGGCAACGGGTTTTTTTTTTTTTTTTTTGGTATATTTAATTCGTTTAACTCATTCATCCATTAAGTCAACACATGTTTTAATATCTTATCATGCTGGTTATTTTACATTTGCCTCTACATGTCCATTTTCTGCTTTTCTGTCTCTTTCAGTGTGTTTCTTTGCTCTGATATGTATGATATCAGAAGGTCGATATCAACATTTAAGGTTCTATGTGTTTAGTAGCTGGTATTCTTTCTAAAATGATGTTACTAAGAGGCTATTGGTGTTAGGAAGGAGAGAGTTTGACACATCAGACTGTGAGGTTCATAATTATGATTTTTAATTTTTGTTACCCATCAGGACCGTCACATAAAAATCAACATTTTGTCTTCACACTCAGTGATATCATGTTTACCATCACTTCCTGTACGATAACAAACATGTGTGCAGCCTTGGGGAAAAAGGAATAAAGAACTTGGTTGAAGTTTAGGGATAGTGCCTCCAGGCTCTTATTGCTAATTCTTCTATATGCATACCCCTAGTCAGTTATAATTTTTCAGGATTTCTCTGTAACTATGACACCCATATTGCTTAAGTCGGATTGAAGAACTTTTTTTGTGTTTTAATCATTTACGATGTCAATATGTGAATCAAGGAATTTGAGTTTTACAGTTTGAAGTTTACTTATTGTATTAGTTTCTTAGGACTGCCAAAAGAAATCACCACAAGCTTCGTAGCTTAAAACAACAGAAATTAATTTGTTTGCAGTTCTGGAAGCCAAATGTTTGAATTCATGGTACTGGCAGGGACATGCTCTCTTTGAAGGCATTAGGAGAAAATTCTTCCTTGACTCTTCCAGCTTCCGATGGTTCCTTGTGTTCCTGGGCTTGTAGCAGCATAACTCCAAGTTCTGCCCCCATCTCCATATGGCCTTCTTCCCTATGTGACTGTGTCCTTGGCTACTTCTCATAATGAGATTCTCACTGGATTTATGGCCCAGCCTAAGAGAGTATGAAGGATTCCTGGTGGCACTGCAGTTAAGAACATGGCCCAAAGGTTGGCAGTTTGAATGCACCAGCTGCTCTACAGGACAAAGATGTAGCAGTCTGCTTCCATAAGGATTACAGCCTTGGAATTCCTATAGTGCAGTCCTACTCTGTCCTATAGGGTTGGTATGAGTGGAAATTGATTCCGTGGCAATCAGTTTTTATTTTAAGGAGATACGATTGTATTTTAATCTTAAGCTTAACTATGTCTTCAAAGACCCTATTTCCAAAAAGGTCATATTCTGAAGTTCTAGGTGAATATGAATATTTTGGGGGGAGACACTATTCAATCCACTACACTTGATTCACTTCACATATGATTCAAAACTATTTTACTAAAGATTCAAGTGATTAGAAATCAAATTATCAGATAACTGGTATATTGCAATAGATGTAAAATTTAGATGGGTATATTGACTAGATAATCTGAATTAGCATCTCTTCTAGGGACACTGAACAATCAATATACAACATCATAGAGCAAATTCTCTCCAGAAATAAATCAATCTTCAAGATTGTATTGTGTAGCTCATTAACTTTCTGACAGTCTCCTTCACATCTTTGTAGATCAGGGGGTTCACCATGGGGATGACCACTGTGTAAAACACAGATCCTACTTTGACCTTGAGCCATGAGGTTTTGGAATGGGGTACACAATAGAGGAAAAGGACAGTCCCATGGAAAATGGTGATGGCGGTCAAGTGGGAGGCACAGGTGGAGAAGGCTTTTTCGGCACCCCCCGTCGGAAGGCATTTTTATGACAGTAATGAAAATGAAAATATAAGCAGTGAGGATGATCACCAGGCTGCTCACCTCATTGAATATGGCAATGACAAAACAAAGCACCTGGCTGATGTAGGAATCAGAGCAGGAGACAGAAACAACGACAGAGTGCTCACAGACAAAGTTATTTATGATAGTAGAACCACAGAAGGATAATGCCAGAAGAAAATAAGTGAGTGTCAGGGAAGCAACTACACCCCATGCATAGGGCCCACTGGCTGATGATGCCCAGAGCTTTTGGGACATGACGACAGTGTAAAGCAGGGGGTTACAAACTGCCACAAAATGATCATAGGCCATCACTGCCAACATGAATGTTTCTGCAATTGCAAATATACAAGCCAAGAAGAATTGCATGATGCACCCTGTGAAGGAGATGGTTCTGTCTCCCACAACCAAGTTTTCTAATAGTTTAGGTGCAACTATAGTGGAGTAGCAGAAATCAACAAAAGACAAGTGACTGAGGAAAAAGTACATGGGGGTGTGGAATTTGGGGTTGATCCTAATGCTCACAATCATGTCCAGGTTCCCCACCACAGTGATCATGTAGATAGCCAGGAACACTGTGAAGAGGGGCACCTGGAGGTCTGGGTATTCTGAGAAGCCCAAGAGGATGAATGTGGCTCCAGTACTCTGATTTCCTTCGGTTAACACCATGATTGTTACTAAAGAAATTCTGAAGTAAAGATAATAAAAATTAGTAACAATATTAATGATGATAACATACTTATATAACATTTACCATTTCAAACATTGAGCTAAAACATTAAAGTGTATTAATTAATTAATTTACATCTCCAAGTAACACCATAAACTATAAAACAAGTAGCCCCATAATTTCCATAAGAAAACTGAGGTATATGTAAGTTAAGGAGCTTGTTTGAGATTACACAGTATAGTCAGTGATGAGCTGGATTTTGAACCCAGGAAATTGTTCTCGAGTGACAGAACTTAAGTAGTTTTCTTCAGGATAGCAGTTTCAGAAAACATGGGCATTTCACCATTCTGTCATTCTAAAAGTTCATGTTTATTAATAGCACTAAGAAAACAATGAATGTAAATTTAGTGCTAAAAGGAAAATTATAAAGGTAAGATCTGGAGAGGTAGGAGACATAAGACCACCATCATTAGAATACTGAGACTGAGAATCATAAGAGATAGCCTGGCTCGGGAAAACAGCATTTGTAAATGCCTACAATATTGTTTGAATTTTGCAAAAAATACATGGATGTTTAAGGGGATACACAGATCGCATATTGCTGTCGAGTCCTATTCATAGTGACCCTAAAGGACATAGTAGAATGGCTGGCACAGGTTTTCAGAGGCTGTCATCTTTAAGGAAACAAACTGTCCTATCTCTTCCTGCTGTTAGGCTTGTGAGTTCGAACCACTCACTTCTCAGTTAGCACCCAAGCACTTAGCCACTGCTGCACCAGACCTGCTTAAAGGAGATACAGCCTTGTATATCTACAAGTTATTTTTGATTCTCTCCTGAATGTACAACTACTTTAGGGTTCTAAAATTAATGTAATACCCTGGTAAAAACAATGAGCTTACATTTTTTTGGCATATTGCTCTTTCAGTCCTGTGTTTTCGTTCTCATTTTAGTCCTTTCTTATTTAGTCATCTGATACCCTTCAAATACTCATGCAGTCCACTTCAGCACCATTTTTAACTCTCCATTATTTATTTATTTATAACTGACAACAATACCGGGAATATGATCTCATTCAATGCTCATACCCAAACCAAAATCAAACCCCGTGCTGTCGAGTCGATTCCGACTCAGAGAGACCTGTAGGACAGAGTAGAACTGCCACATAGAGTTTCCAAGGAGTCCCTGGCAGATTCGAACTGCCTACCCTTTGGTTAGCAGCTGTAGCACTTAACCACTACGCCACCAGGGTTACCTCAATGCTTATAGATTCCCTGAATAAGAGGGGAAGGTACAGTGTATTTCCCCATGTTCTTCATATTTTCCAGAGCACGTTTACCAATAGTTATATGCTCATTGCTAACCAGTCCACTCTGACTCACAGGAATACTACTTTTATAGTTATTTTTCAGGGATTTTGACTAAAGCTACATTTGTGATAATCTTTTTTTAGGTAATCTTTGTAAGTGTTATTTTGAAAGAAAATGAAATATCTTGTAACCACAGTTTATAATCGAAACATGGAATGGGCCAATAGTAATTTAAAAAAAGAGTAACCAAGAAGAAACACACCTCTGAAATTTCCAGGTTAATAAGAGATTCTTAATGTGAATTCCGTAAATAAAGACAGCATGCCAGTGTTTTTGTATAGCTCAAGGTTGAAAGGAATTATTATATTCTTTAGAGTTAAAAGATTATTTCTGACTCAAAAAAAAAAAAATGTATTCCCTATATGAGGAAGAGGAATAGGCTGGAGATTGACAAAGAGCCCCTGAGTCAGCATAATGGAAAAAGGATGGGCTTTGGAAAAAAATTAATTTCAGGTTCAGAATTGCCATCAGCTTTTTTTTTTATGTGATCTTTTATGAATTACTCAAATTTTCTGAGCCTCAGTTTCTTTACCAGTAATATTAAAAAAAAAAAAGATTAAATAATACATAGCTCATAAGAGTGAGAGTGTTAAATTGGAAAATAGTGGTAAATACTTAACTCAGTGTAATAGTTGTGGAATTCAATAAATCTAGGCTCCCCACTTTCTCCATTTGTTTAATTTTTAGTGTTGTTATGAATTGATATGATTTTTAAACTTTTATATTATTATAAAACTGATTAGAAATAGAGGAAAGGCCAAAGTTTCTAGCAATAGACAAGAGGGTACAATTTGGACTTTTGGCCTCTATAACCTTAAGTCAACAATTCCTACCCTTCAATATATTTTCCCTACTCTCCCCTTTGATTTCGTATCACTATCTGGCTCTCTCTGGTCCTCCTTTTCTCATCTCAGGTTGGTTCCTACAGTAGGGATATCAAACATCAACCACTCATCTGATGCATTGTGGTAGCTGATGCACGGTCCAACTCCCTGTAGTGATCTTACCCAACACTGTGAAATCATCAGTTTCTCTCGCCCTGGATTACTGTGGTTATTATGAGAGTCTATGGCTCGGAAGACCTCACTTGTTCTTTATTACCTATCACAACAAATCTGACTTTCTCTGCTCTATTTACCTAAAGCCTTACTCTAGCTCTTCCCCACTATTCGTCCTTTTGCAGTCATGCCAATAGTATCAGGCCGGCATCAACAACACATACTCATTCATTCATTTGCTTATTTTATTATTCTTTTTTAGTTTGAAAAGTCTCTTTTCTGGTCTACTACTGCAGCATTTGTAACAGATAAAATGTTACATCAAAATGAATACCACAAGGAGACGTTCTGTCTTTAATCCAGAAATATTTTCCATGTTCTCTACATACCTCCAGACATTACTTTTAGGAAAACAAAATTTTATGATGTATTATGTTCATGATTCTTTTATGCATAGTATTCTTTTCTTTACAATATAGTGAGGTTTTGAGAACATATCCACATTTTGATTTTTTTGGTTTTAACTATATTTTCAGTGTGCCTGTATTATGTCAGGCATATGATGGATAGTTTTAAAGAAGAATTCAGAATGACACCTCAGGGAAGGAGGAAGGGAGTAGAGCTTAGCAACCTGAATCTACAGGTACATGGACCTGGTAGATAATATGGCATTTAAAATAACACAGGGAGTTCCTTGTTTCACAGGTTGCAGAACCTCAAAGCCCCCCATGCACTTCTGAAAGATAACACAGGATACATCACCCGACCTGAAGACAGTTCATCTGAAGATCCAGATCCTATTACTAATACTCTCCAGGACAGCCCCCACTCAGAATTCAAGCATTCTTAAAAATATTAAGTAGGTAAATACAGCAGGAGTCCACAATAGATTTCAATGAATTTTCCAGGAATATGATTTTCCTTTCTTAATACCCAGAAAAACTCAAGAGAGCACAGAAAAAGAGAGAGACAGGGAGGATTAGAATCTGAACTCTATGAACAAAATGTAAGGCTTATGTATGCTTCCAGAGCCTTGGTAATTTAGGCACTAGAGAGTATTTACTGATATGCTTGTTCTCAGAACATAAACCCATCAATTAGATGAAATACTCTCCCATGAGCCATTCTGGAAGAACAGAATTTCCTCCAAATCACTGGAAACAATGCCACGTCAAACGTGCTTCATGAATTTCTTTTAAAAAATCAATTAAATAAAATACGCCAGTTGACTTAGAATACGTGGTAACTACAGTAAAACACAAAAGAAAGTAAAAATCAACTGAAATGCAACAATTCAGATAACTGCTGTTGATATTTGTTGAGTGACTTTTCTGTCTTTGTGTGTGTGTGTGTTTGTATGTATGTTGGGATGTATAGACAAAGCAAACTGCATTCTAGCTTTTCAATTTAACATCAGATAATCATCATTATCCTTGTAAACCCTTGATCCACTCACTTGGAATTAATTTGTGTCTCTTCAAAACATGGACTCACATTTTCCAAGATTATAGTGGTATAATGGAATCATAAAATCTTTTGATGTCCACACCTTCTTTAATTTCAAAAAAGAAAAGCAGCTTAATTAATTCTGTTGTTGTTAGTTGCCCTCAATTCACTTCTGGCTCATAGTGAAGAGAAAAAAATGTTGCTTTGTCCTCTGCCATGCTCACAATAGTAGGTATGTTTGAGCCCATTGTTGCAGACACTGTGTCAATCCATCTCACTGAGGGTCTTTCTTTTTTGCTGACCCTCTACTTTACCAAGCATGATGTCATTCTCCAGGGATCTGTCCCTCTTGATAATATACACAAAGTAAGTAAGACAAAGTCTCACCGTCCTCAATCCTAAGGAGCATTCTGTCTGTACTTAGTTCTACTGCTCCCAAATGCCACCCCAGTTAGAGCAAATTATGCTTTCTGTGGACTCCTGACACTCAAACTAACTCTTGTCAGAGTCTCTACCACAACCCATTAAGATGACAGGAATTATTTCTCAAAAGGTATGAAATTCTTTATTGTAGATAGCATGGGCTTGCTCCGGAATCCTAGGAACCTGCACTGTTATTCTCCCACTAGGATTAACATCAGCTCCACACGGTGACTCATCTCACCACTGACACTTCTACAACCTGGTCCAGCCATGGAGCCCTTTCCTATACTGGGTCCCACTCAAAGTTGACAGCCTTCTGTGTCACTGAAGGTACTAGTTTTCTATGCTGTATAACAAATTTACACAAACTTAATGGTTTCAATCAACACATATTTATGACTGCATAGTTTCTGTAGGGCAGATGTTCATGCACAACTTAGCTGGGTTTTCTTCCTTAACAACCTACAATGTGGGTGTTAAGAACTCTCCTTCCCTGAAAAAACCGTCCTTTTGATTCTAACTCATGGCAACTCCATGTCTTACAGAGTAAAACTACTCCATATGGTTTTGTTGACTGCAATGTTTATGGAAGCAGTTTGCCAGGTCTTTCTTCCATGAGCTGCTAGGTAGGTTTAAACTGCCATCCCTTAGGTTAGCAGTCAATGACAAATCCAGACGTTTCCTTATATGCTTCTTCATTTTGATCCTTTTTGCTGTAATGAAACTGGAATTGAGTCCTGTGTGTCAGTTTAGCAAATTCTCGAAACTCAGGGAGCTGTGGGAGTTAACAGGTTAGATGTGAGGGGCCTGCAGACCCCCTAACTTGCTGCTGATATCTGAGGTCTTGAGGAGACATGGAGTCTGGAGGACTGTGCTCTTTATCTTTGAGACCTGACCTAACTCTGAGTGGTTAGGGTCGGAAGGAAAAGTGGGTCATAAGAAACTAGTATCACCACAAAAATGAACCGATCTGATTTTTTTTCTCTTTTCTTTTCAGGCATCTTTTTTTACTCCAGTGGACCTTGTAATACTTTTATGAGTGATTGCTGTTCTAAATTCTGTCCGTTTAAAAGCAAGAATTGTTTTTCTTGTCCTGATCCAAACATTGAGTTATATAGGTGTTCTGTCTTATATCAGAAGTAATGGCAATTGAAAAGCCATCCCTTTTTAGACAAACCACAACTCCACCTTTGATCTCAACAAGACACTTACATCAGAGGGGAATTATACCTCATCAGTACAGTTCCCAAAACTTCTTAACCTAGATGAATTTGAATTATGAGAAGATCAAGGTCAGCAAAGGCACAACGCAGGTGCAGATTTACCTATTATAGACATATATGTTATTTATGTGTGTGGAAACCCTGGTGGCATAGTGGTTAATGACTATGGCTGCTAACCAAGAGGTCAGCAGTTTGAATCCACCAGGTGCTCCTTGGAAACTCTATGGGGCAGTTCTACTCTGTCCTGCAGGGTCGCTATGAGTTGGAATTGACTCGACAGCAGTGGGTTTGTTTTTTTGGTTTTGGAGGCATTGTTGTTGTTGTGTGCCTTCCAGCCACTATATTTCATTTTCCCTGGATTAAAATGACTAGAGGTTGTCTTATCCTTCCTGCCTTCTCCTGTTTGTGCTTGATAACTCATCATGAAAGAAAATGTACCTCTTGTTGAAATATCACTTAAGAAAAGAGTAAAAAATATTCATAACAGGAAAACAAACACACATACACACACCTACAAACACACACACCACGGTATTTTTTTTCCTCCACTATATAATTGCATACATTAACAAGAACCATTTTCTCCTAAGTTAAAATATTTGATTTCATTTCTCTTAGGTAAATAAACACCTAGGGAAGAAACTGCTCAATTTTATGTAAAGTACCTGTATAACTTCGTAAGATACCACTAAACTATTTTTCAAATACATTTTACCTGCTACATTTCCATCTGAAGCACATGAATATTCCACCTCATCCGTGTTCACAGGAATGTTTGACATTTCAATCTTTTTAACTTTAGCCATTCTAATGGGTAAGTAGTGGTGTCTCATTTTAGCCTTAATATGCGTTGCACTGATGACTAATGATGCCGAGTAGCTTTTCAAGTGCTCATTGGCTGGTTGGATAACTTCTGTATATGTTCTGCATATATATCAATCGTCAGGCTTATATATTGCAAGTATTTTCTCACAGTTTGTGGCCGATCTTTCCTTTTTCTTAATGGTGTCTTTGAAGAGCAGTCATTTTTCAAGTTGATAAAATTAATTTTATCAATTTTTAATTCATTCTTTTTGTTCTGTGTAAAAAAGTCCTGACACCAAGTGTTCAAAAATTTTCCCATATTTCTGCCATTTTTTAATTTCTGTTAAGTTTTAGCTTTTATCTTTGTGTCTATGACCTATAACTTTTAATTCAAATTAATATTTGTGTATGGTGTGAGGTAAGACCTAAGGTTAGTTTTTCAATAGGAGTATCTCATTGTTCCAACACTATTTTGTTGAAAAAGTATCCTTTCTCCTTTGAAATTTAAATGAGAAAGAATATATGAGTATATTTGGACAGTATTCTATTCCATTGATCTATAGGTATCTCCTTACTCCAATAGCTTACTCTTTTAATTATTCAAATACTTTCTTTAGAAAAAAAATGATAAAATGAATATTAGGCTGGCAAAACAATACTTTCATTAAATTGGGTTTCCTCGTGAGCAGGCCATATTTTTTTGTTTAATAAAGATGAATTCTGCTATTCAGTGTAATAACCATCAAAACGTTGCCTTGTGTACAAGACACCATAAGCTGAAGCACTTGTTAAAGCCACCTCTAGAGGATAGAATTTCTGTTTAGAATTTAAGGGGAACATCCTGGATTTGTGCATATTTGATAAACTAGGAATTTGATTTACTTTGGGAACACACATAAAAAAATTACACCATATATGGTTAAGTATTTTAAAATAATTCACATATATTGCAACAAATTGAGAATTTTATTTTATTATTTTTTTTAATTTTTGGTTTACATGTGCTTTAGAGCTATTTCACTAAACATTGATGTATGGGAACATCAGTCATCATGAAATCATACATATACTACTGTAGATGTATTAACTCACAGGCTACTGGGTAAAATAATCTGAATAGTAAATTATACTACACGAGTTGAACAATCTTTAGCACAATGAATCAAATTATTTTTGGAATGTAAAATACTGAACCTAGCAATATCACGGTGATTGAAAAAGGAGTTTTGTTTTAACTAATTTTCTGAATGTGTCCTTCACATCCTTGTTCCTAAGGCTGTAGATCAGGGGATTCAACATGGGAATCACCACAGTATAAAACACAGAAGCCACTTTACTATGAGCCAGGAAGTTTGGGGTGAGGGATACAGTAGAGGAAAAGGATGGTCCCGTGGAAGATGGTGATGGCAGTCAGGTGGGAGGCACAGGTAGAGAAGGTTTTATGGCGTCCACTTGTAGAAGGCATCTTCATGACAGTGATAAAAATGAATACATAGGAAGTAAAGATGATCCTCAGGCTGCTCACCTCATTGAATATGGCAACAATAAAACACAGCATCTGACTGATGTAGGGGTCCGAGCAGGAGACAGAAACAATTACAGAGTGGTCACAGATAAAATTATTTATAATGCTAGACTCACAATAAGATAATGTGAGAAGAAAGTATGTGAGTGTTAGAGAGCACACTATACCCCATGTGTAGGACCCAGCCACCAGCAGAACACAAAGCTTCTGAGACATAGTAGTAGTATACAGCAAGGGGTTACAAACTGCCACAAAATGGTCATAAGCCATTGCCGTTAGCATGAATGTTTCTGTCACTCCAAACATGCAAGCAAGACAAATCTGCATGATGCAACCAGAGAAAGAGATAGTTCTGTCTTCCACAATCAAGTTCTCCAGCAGTTTGGGTGTAACTACAGTAATCCACAAAAGACAAGTGACTGAGGAAAAAGTACATAATCGTGTGGAGTTTTGGATTGATCCTGATAATTATCATGCCTAGATTCCCCACCGCGGTGACTGTGTAGGTGGACAAGAAAGTCAGGAAGAGTGGAACGTGGAGTTCTGGGTATTCTGAAAAACCCAACAGTATAAACGTGGGTATGATACTTTGATTTCCTTCCGATAACATGATTCCCATTGGAGAAAAAACACAAGTTGACTAGGAAGAAGCAGAGAGAGGAAAGAGGTTTCATGCGGTTCTGTGGGGAGTGATATGAAACAGTGAGTCTCAAAGTGTGGCCCCCAAATCAGCAACATCAGAATCATTTGGGAACTTATTAGGAATGCAAATTCTTCAGCCCTACTGCCAACCTCCTAAATAAAAACTCTGAGATGGGACTCATAATTTGGGGCAAAATCAGGCCTCCAGGTGATTTTGTTGCATGCTAAATTGTGAAAAACACTGGTGTGAAAAATATATAAATGAAAAAAACCTGTTGCCATTAAGTTGATTCAGATTCATAGTGACAATATGGGACGGAGTAGAACTGCCCCTTAGGGTTTAGCAGCCGATCTCTCAACCACGACACCAAGGAAATCCAAAACCAAACCCTTTGCCACTGAATAGATTCCAACTCATAGCGACCCTATAGGACAGAGTAGAACTGCCACATAGAGTTTCCAAGGAGAGTTTCTAAGGTCAATCATTAGACCACCAAAGTTTCCACTACAACAACAGGGCTCTCTCTCTCTCTCTCTATAACTTAGGAAGCACTGGTGGTATAGTGGTTAAGTGCTACAGCTGCTAACCAAGAGGTAGGCAGTTCGAATCCACCATGCACTCCTTGGAAGCTCTATGGGGCAGTTCTACTCTGTCCTACAGGGTCACTATGAGTTGGAATTGACTCGACGGCAGTGGGTTTTTAATATATTACTCCTTATTATATGTTACTATATAAATTACATATACATATAACTATTTAAAAGCTAGTATTTGTTAGTATTATTAATATGAAACTAACATATACATATAGGGCATATAAGAAAATTAAAGAAACCAGAATCAAGGGTGGTATAACAAAAGCACAAAGAACCTTTATAAATTTTAGAATTATTTACTTTTAAATTTTCCACCTTGTCTAGGCATAGCATGGAATTAAATACTTATAGAATTTTTGAGTTGAAATATACCTTAAAATGTATCTAGCCCAACTTTTCACTTAATAGTTCAGATTTCTACACATAATCTCATCCCTGAGATGCTCATGTAGTCTCTGTCATCAAAACCTCCATCAGTGGTACACTGACTCCTGAATATTTTATGGGGTTTCTATTGATTGTTGTGCTTAACTTTTATTATTAATTAAATTTAATTAATTAAAATTTTATGAGTAGTAAAAATTAATTAAAGTAATTTCTTTCTTATGCATATGCATATGTGTGTATACACATACATATATACATAGTTTCAAGAAAGCACATCTATCTTATATTCACCAACAATAATTCCATTAAAAAAAATTCTATACTGCAAATTATATATTTTCTTAACCAATAAGAAGCAAGCCCTCTTTTATGATGAGACAAACTTGGCAAAGGGAACAGTAACATCACAAAATGACTGTCCCCAGGATATAGACATGAGGCTGGAGCAAAAACGCATCAGTGATCTGTCTCAACTTTATAGCTTTGCCTGGACTCAGCCCCAGGAGTGCCTACTTTACATGCACTACAAGTAGCCCCGACACAGAGTATTTGTCGTGAGCATATTCTTCCCAATAACAAAAGGGACTGGGCAGATACATTTTAAACATCCATTATTGTTCATGCTATTTTAATAATTACGCTCTCCCTCAGCATTTGAACATGTACCCTATTTTAACTAGGCAAAACCCTGGCAAGTTAGGGAGATGGCTACTATCCCTGCTACTACTTAAAACACTTATTAGGTCCATAACAAAAAGATACACAGAGAAAACTTTGACATTGTGCCCTAGCAATTTCAAATAAACTTGTTGAAAACCCATGGATTAGAATTAGGATTTTATTCAAATTGAAACTAGGACGAGGGGAGTTCAAAATCAGCAAACCTCTCCAAA
The DNA here is from genome assembly GCF_024166365.1 of Elephas maximus indicus. Lineage (NCBI taxonomy): Eukaryota > Metazoa > Chordata > Mammalia > Proboscidea > Elephantidae > Elephas > Elephas maximus. Next base: position 76,861,333 of record NC_064838.1, on the reverse strand, counting down.
GTCTTCTGCCACTTTTCTCTATTAATTCTCAATAGTGTCACCACTGCCAGTTTCTGCAACACACAGTATAATTCTCAGGACCATTTCATGCCCTGTTAGTGAAAATTCAATCAGGTCCAATCATAAAAAGGGATCTATTACATTTTTAATCCATATAAGCTGGAGTTCCATGTTTTCTACCTTAACAGAAAAATACCAGAAGAGAACTGAACTGACCTGAAACCAGGAGCTTTTGATTAATTATGTTAATGAGGATTTCCTTTTAAGATTAATGAATTTCAGGCATTTTTCTTCTTAGTAATCGAACATTCTTTAAAAAACTAACAGACCTGAGGTTTGTAATACAAGTGACAGTACATTTAAATGAGTGTGCCAGGAAAACGGCATTTTATTTCCCAGATATAAGAAATATCAGAGATTAAAAAGAAAAAAAAAAAAAAAAACTGAACCCAAATCCACAGTCCAAAACTTCCCAGTCTCTGGGATTTATATCTGCTGCCATGACCGTGGGTCACTATGAGTCGGAATTGACTCGATGGCATGGGGGGTTTGGGTTGCCATGACCATGGAGATATAGACCCTAGAGAATCATAACTAAAACATTACTCAGTGAGCCACAAACCAAGCAATTAGTTGAAATTCTCTCTTGTGTCCTTGTGGTGGATGTATTTTCTTTAAAATAATTAAGGATAATTACTGAATCTATTCCATTAGTCTTCCTTTAGAAATTAAATTATTAAAAGAATTCATATTTCCTTAAGAAAACATGAACTACAGAGTTTGAAAAAAGAACATATAAAAAATAAATAGCTGCTATTAACTGTATTGCATTTGAAATTCTACATTTAAGTTTATAGTGGAGAAATGTGGCAAAACAACCTTAACCAAATGATGAAGGTTACCATCATGAGTGATGCCATGAGCATATCATGCACTCCCTGATATGATGTGATGATAAAGGCACTTAACCTCTGTGAAAGTCTTCCTCAAAACTCAAAATCCCAACTTAATCACAGAAAGCCATCAGACAAACTTAGATTTGGGGACATTCTATAAGATATCTAGCCAGTGCTCTTTAGGATTTTCAAAGTCAAGAAAAATGAGAAAAAAGTTAGAAACTGTCACAGACCAGATGACACTGGAGAGACTATAGCTAAATGCCATGTGATACGCTGAACTGGATCATGAAACAGAGAGAGGACATTGATGGAAAAACTTGAGAGATTTAAACACAGTCTGGAGTTTAGTAATACTAACACACCAACAATCAATACCCATGGAAGCAGCACTCAAGAAATGAAATGACGTTGCATTGGAAAAATCTGTGGCAAAACATCTCTTTAAAGTTTAAAAAGCAAACATATCACTTTGATGACTAAGGTACAATTGAATCAAGCCATTCTATTTTCAATCTATTCATATGCATATATTCCATGTGTCTGTCATTTGTCATACTGTGGGGGCTTGCCCATTGATCTGTTGTTGGAAGCTATGCCACCGGTATTCGAATACCAGCAGGGTCACTCATGGCTGACAGGTTTCAGCTGAGCTTCCAGACTAAGACTAGGAACAAGGACAAAGCAGTCTACTTCTGAAAAGATTTAGCCAGTGAAAACCTTATGAATAGCAGTGAAACATTTTCTGATATAGTGCCCATAGGTGAGCCCCCCAGGTTGGAAGGTACCCAAAATACGACTGGGGAACAACTGCTCACTCAAAGTAGAGTCAACCATAAAGATATAGATGGAGTCAAACCTTTGGGACCTTCATTTACTGATGTGGCCTGACTCAAAATGAGAAAAACAGGTGCAAACATCCATTAATAATTGGAGTATGGGATGTATGAAGTATGAATCTAGGAAAATTGGAAATTGTCAAAAATGAAATGGAAAACATAAACATCAATATCCTAAGCATGAGTGAGCTGAAATGGACAGATATTGGACATTTTGAAGCAAACAATCATATGGTCTACTATGCCAGGAAGGACAACTTGAAGAGGAATGGCTTTGCATTCATCATCAAAAAGAGCATTTCAAGATCTATCCTGAAGTGTTGTCAGTGATAGGATAATACCCATAAACCTACAATGAAGGCCAGTTTATACAACTGTTATTCAAATTTATGCACCAACCACTAAGGCCAAAAATGAGGAAATTGAAAAATTTTACTAGCTTCTGCAGTCTGAAATTGATCGAATGTGGAATCAGGATGCATTGATAATTACTGGTAATTGGAACGAAAAGTTGGAAACAAAGAAGGATCGGTGGTTGGAAAATATGACCTTGGTGAGAGAAATGATCCTGGAGATTGCATGGTAGAATTTTGCAAGACAAATGACTTCTTTGTTGCAAATACCTTTTTTCACCAACATAAACAGCTACTGTACACATGGACCTTGCTAGATGGTGTACACAGGAATCAAGTTGACTACATCTATGGAAAGAGATGAAGGAAAAGCTCAATATGAGTGTGAGCTTTATTTTTGTGTAGATTGAGCATTGTTTTAGGTGATGCCTCCTGGATGTGTGAATTTTCTAAACTTTTGACAGGTATGCATTTATTTACTTGAGATAAGCCTCTTCACCATGTTTCCCATTTACTATGTTCTTGTGAGAATGTACTTATCACAAGAATAAGCTATTGACAAACTTCAGTCATAGTGGTCATTTTCTCCTTTATGCCATTCATCGTTTCCAGGTACTACTGGCTCCTTTCTTTTCTACATTATGAACAGTAAATAATGACTTTCCAATAAATAATAATGCATTGCAGTGGTACTTTTCAAGAGATTGGAATGCCTATAAGTTATTCTTACCCTACATTTAATCCTAAGGCCCAATCATTGCTTCCACATGTAACAGATGGAGTAGATTTTAGTATTCCAGGACAGTTGTTTCTGCTGCTTATCTGTTAGTAATGCTTTTGCTATGGGGAAGAATACATAGTAGTGGTAATTTTCCTGAAATTCAAATTCCTACAGCATTATTTATTTTGCCTCTAAGTACTACTTTTGTATTAACGAAGAATGCATTGTAGTGGTAGTTTTCCTGAGATAAAAAAAAAAAAAAACCTTGGTTTTATGTATTTGGGCTGTAAGTATTGCCTTTGCAGTAAGAAATGCATTGTACCAAGCTTTGAAAATTTTCACAAAAAATAAAAAGGCTGAGAAGGAGACTAGAATAAGATGTATATGCAGTCACTGCCAGGTATCTTCATGTTTTACCTCTTGTTTTCCAAATTTTCAAGAAATAAAATTTAAAAAATGATTTTATCATTGGCTCATATCAGCAAGATTTATGTCATCCAGAAGCCACTGGGACATATGTGATTCAAGATAATGGATATCAAAATCTGTAACTCATAAAAAATATTCTGAATTGGTCCTTTAACCAACATCCCTTCGTTAGTGAACACACATAATATCAACAAAAAATTTAAAGGAGAAAATAATTAGACCTTAAATAGGTTAAACATGGATAATTCCCTTTACCCTTACATCTTAGTTCCCTTATTTATTAAACAAAGCATGTAGTTGTTCTCTTATGTCTTGCAAATTAAATATTTGTACATATATACGCATACACACATACATATGCATGCAAAATGCTTACATTTTCTCCCACTTATTAACGATCAATAATTATAAGATACTACTATACTTACGTAAATTACATTTTTAAAGTCAATTACATTGAAAAGAGGAGTAAGAGGAAAATATACCTTAGTTCAAGGCAATAGAACAGATTATAACAGAAATCACTCAACAAAGCTTGCCATGGTGACTATTAACAGTGTGTTTCCATCCTGGAGTTTCTTATTTTTAAAATAATGAAGAGAAAATAGCAGCAGTAAATTTCCTCAGAGAAAAAAGATTCTGAGAAGTCATTCCCAATTCTGTATGACTATTTTTAAAGTGTTAACTTTTCTAAGAATACCTGTAGTCAAAAATTCATGAAATGCTTGACTTGGACAGATCAATGTTCAAATTGTCTAGTCTGTGTCCCCTCAATGTCCCCCTATGACAATCTCTAAAGATTCCAAAAGTTAACTAACAGCCTCCTGAGGAAGTATGGTTGGGATTTTCTTAATTTTTTTTTTCCTGTGTGTGTATTAGTCTGGTATTAGTCTATCTACCTATTTCTATCTACCATCTATCTATATCTACATCTGTATCTATGATAAAAGTAAATATCATCTGCTTATTTTATCTACTTTTCTATATTTAAGAAGGAAAAACAATATTGTACTTATCAGAAATTATGAACTGTAAAATATGCAATATTAAGAAAACAGAAATAAAGAATACAACAACAAAAAGCTACCTTTCCTCAGAGGATAAATACAAAATAAAATGACATAAACATAATCTCAAAGTACTGAACATTGGAAATCAGCCTGCAGTCACAATAGAAATGACCCTACCACCTTGAGCATATTGGAAAAACTGGCACAATTTTAGCCTTGCCTTTTCTGTATACTCTTAATATTTATGTTTACACTGGCCTGTCGGAGCTTGAATGTAGCACTGAGAACAAAACATACTCTTCCCTGTAAAATTACAACTTGTAAGCAAATATTAGAAGCAGATAGAGTTTAGTTACCTGACACCTCTAAGTCTTTTTGCTGTGTTGCTAGTAAGCTACAACCCCAGTAGTGTTTATACATTTAGGTTTTTTGACAAAGGTTTTCATTTTATGTTTATTCCTATTACATTCAAAGTCCTATTTGAATCGTCTCATCTGTTCAAGTTTATATCTCACTTCTTTCGGCACAAATTCTTCTTTTAATTGGTTCTGTGGAATTGAACTGTTGACTGAACATGTAAATCCTTGTGTTTGCTCAGGTCAGTGGAACAGAATTGAGCACCCAGATATAAATTTATCCACCTACAGTCTGCCGATCTTTGACAAAGGACCAAAGTCCATTAAGTTGGGAAAAATAGTCTTTTTATCAAATGGTGCAGGCAAAACTGGATGTCCATCTGTAAAAAAAATAAAACAGGACACATACCTCACATCATACGCAAAAACTAACCCAAAATGGATCAAAGACCTAAATATAAGACCTAAAACAATAAAGATCATGGAAGAAAAAACAGGGACAAAGCTAGGGGCCCTTATACACGGCATAAATACAATACAAACCATAACCAACATTGTACAATGCACCAGAAGATAAACTAGATAACTGGGAGCTCCTAAAAATTAAACAATTATGCTCTCTAAAATACTTTACCAAAACAGTAAAAAGAGAACCTACAGACTAGGGGAAAAAAAAAGTATAAAATACTTCAATACCTCAACACCAAAAAGGCAAATAGTCCAATTAAAAAAATGGACAAAGGGTATAAACAGACACTTCACCAAAGAAAAAACTTCAGGCAGCTAACAACAGACACATAAGGATATGCTCGTAATTATTAGCCATTAGAGAAATGCAAATCAACACTACCCCTAGCGTTACTGGCACTAATCAAAGAAAAAAAAAATGTTGGAGAGCTCTCAAAGAGATTGGAACTCTTATGCATTGTTGGTGGGAATATAAAATGGTACAACCACTATGGAAGGAAGAAAAAAAAACACACACACACACACACACAATATGGCACCTCCTTGAAAAGCGAGAAACAGAAATACCATACCATCCAGCAATCTCATTCTTAGGAATATAACCTAGAGAAGTAAGAGCCATCACACAAATAGACACATGCAAATAGACCCATGTTATTGCAGCGTTATTCACGATATCAAAAAGATGGAAACAACCTAAATGTCCATGACAGATGAATGGATATACAAATTATGGTATGTACACACAAACGAAATACTATGAAATGATAAATGAAACATCTCACATTATGGATGAATCTGGAGGCATTATGTGGAGTGAAATGAGTCAATCATGAAAGGACAAATATTCTATGAGACCATGTTATAAAAACTTAAAAAAGGTTTACACACAGGACAAAAAAAAATCTTTGATGGTTATGAATGGGGGAGGGGTGGGGCTGGGAAATCACTAACTAAATAGTAGGCAGGTTAACTTTGGGGAAGAGAAAGGCAACACACTATACAAGGGAAGTCTGCACAACTTGACCTAAGCAAAGTCATAGAAACTTCCTAGACACATCTAAACACCAAGCTACTGGGGCTGAGGGCTGGGGACCATGATCACAGGGGACATCTAACTCAATTGGCATAACATAGTTCATAAAATGTTCTACATCCTACTTTGGTGAAGTAGCATCTGAGATCTTAAAAGCTGGCCACTTGTCATCTAATATACATCTATTGGCCTAAACAGTATGAAGAAAGCCAAAGACACAAGGACAGTATTAGATGAAAGGACTAATGAACCAAGCATGAACCACAGCCTCCACCAGTCTAGCCCTGAAAAACTAGATGATGCCTGGCTACCACAACTTACTGCTCTCACAGCGATCACAATAGAGGGTCTCTGAGAGCAGGAGAAAAATATAGAACACAATTCAACCCCCCCGCCAAGACACACACAAAAGACCAGACTTACTGGTCTGATAGAGTGGGGGAACCTCCAAGACTGTAGCCTGCAGACACCTTGCTAACTCAGGACTGAAACCACTCCTGAAATTTACCTTTCAGTCAAAGATAGTTGTTAGGTGCTGTCTAGTCAGTTCCAACTCATAGTGACCCTATGTACAACAGAAGGAAACATTGCAGGGTCCTATGCTATCTTTACAATCATTGTTATGCTTGAGTCCATTGTTGCAGCCAAAGATTAAAACTCATAGTCATCAAGTGGATTATGACTCAAAGCAAACCTGTAGGACAGAGTAGAACAGACAGGGGAACTCCAGAATCTTTCTGAATCTGAAACTCACCACCCCCCTCAATATTTATAGATACTTCTCAATAATATTGGGCTTTTGAAAATTAATCTCATTATACCCTTTATATCTATGAGGCTAGTTGTTCACTGAAGCCCAGAAATGCTTGGGACATCCCCCATCACCCATTTGCTAATCTTCATATAATTTTGTTGCTCATGATTTCTGATGTATCTCCTACCTCTTTCTATGCACTGATAACGTTCCACCATGCTCTCTGGGATTCAAAATATCAGTTACCCCGTGAAGAGCATTTTATTATAATATAAATGCTTTCCTTTCTTATTTATACTTTTAATAGTTTGAAGAGGGCTTATAAAAAAAAAATTATCACCTACTTAATAAAAAAATTAAATTTCCAAGAACAGCTGGTGGACTTGAACTGCCAATCTTTTGATTACCAATCTTAATCACTGTGCACACAATATCACTTGTCAGGAATGTGCTTCATAGTTCAATCAAGTATACAAGACCAAATGGGCAATACCTGCCCAAAGCAAAGACTAGAAGGCAGGAGGGGACATGAAAACTGGATGAATGGACACAGAGAACCCTGTGTAGAAAGGGAAAGGGGGAAAGTGATGATACATTGTGGATATTGCAACCAATGTCACAAATCAATTTGTGTAAAATTTTTTGAATGAAAAATTAATTTGTGCTGTAAATTTTCACCTAAAACCCAATAAAAATTTTTAAAAAGAATCTACCCAATAACTGTAATTGGTACAATTACAGTTTGATGAAAATATGTGATTTTAATACCAAAAAACATGTAAATGTATATATTTACATATTTGAAATCGCAGAAAACGTAATATTGCAGGCTGTCCTTATTTTTGTCAATCACTGCACTGAAAATTTTAGCTACCAAAGTTGTGTAGTAAGTAACTATATGAAAGTGTAAACTAATGCATAAATACACGAACAAATAATAATGGTAAATAAAAACAAATGTTTCTTTTAATAACACATGCCTTGAAAAAAATACAAAAAAAATGTATAGACTAAATTGAAGTTGTTGTTAGGTGACGTCGAGTCAGTTCTGACTCATAGGGATCCCATGCACAACAGAACGAAACACTGCCACGCTCTACGCAATACTCACAATTGTTACGCTTGAGCTCATTGCTGCCGCCACTATGTCTATCCACCTCTTTGAGGGTCTTCCTCTTTCCGCTGACCCTAGACTTTGTCAAGCATGATGTCTTTCTGCAGGGACTGATCCCTCCTGACATGTCCAGAGTATGTAAGACGCAGCCTAGGCATCCTTGCTTCTAAGGAGCATTCTTGCTGTACTTCTTCCAACACAGATTTGTTCCTTCTTTTGGAAGCCCATGATATATTACTTCATCATGGGCTTCCAAAAGAAGGAACACCTCTGGTGACGTAGTGGTTAAGTGCTACGGCCGCTAACCAAAGAGTCTGCAGTTCAAATCCGCCAGGCGCTCCTTGGAAACTCTATGGGGCAGTTCTACTCTACCCTATACACTCGCTATGAGTCGGAATCGACTCAACGGCACTGGGTTTGGTTTTGGGTTTGTTTTTTTTGGTATATTCAATATTCTTCACCAAAACCACAATTCAAAGGTGTCAATTCTTCTTCAGTCTTCCTTATTCACTGTCCAGCTTTCACATGCAAATGATGCGATTGAAAACACCATGGCTTGGATCAGGTGCATGTTAGTCTTCAAGATGACATTGGTGCTTTTCAGCACTTCAAAGAGGTCCTTTACAGCAGATTTACCCTACGCAATGTGCCTTTGATTTCTTGACTGCTGCTTCCATGGGTTTGGATTGTGGATCCAAGTAAAATGAAATCCTTGACAACTGCAATCTTTTCTCCATTTATCATGATGTTGCGCATTGGTCCAGTTGTGAGGATTTTTGTTTTCTTTATGTTGAGCTCTAATCCACACTGAAGGCTGTGGTCTTCGATTTTTATTAGTAAGTGCTTCAAGTCCCCTTCACGTTCAGCAAGGAAGGTTGTGTCATCTACATAATGCAGGTTTTTAATGAGACCTCCTCCAAACCTGATGCCCTGTTCTTCTTCATATAGTCCAACTTCTCGGATTATTCACTAAGTATATAAAGTAGGTTTTTTTTATGGTGATAGGATACAACCCTGGTACACACCTTTCCTGATTTTAAACCAATCAGTATCCCCTTGTTCTGTTGGAACAACTGCCTCTTGATCTATGTACAGGTTCCTCATGAGCACAATTAAGTGTTCTGGATTTCCAGTTCTTCACAATGTTATCCATAATTTGTTATGATCCACACAGTCAAATGTCTTTGCATAGTCAGTAAAATAGAGGTAAACATCCTTCTGGCATCCTCTGCTTTCAGCCAGGATCCATCTGACATCAGCAATGGTATCCCTGGTTCCACGTCCTCTTTTGAAACCAGCCTGAATTTCTGGCAGTTCCCTATCAATATACTGCTACAGCCATTTTTGAATGATCTTCAGCAAAGGTTTGCTTGCATGTGATATTAATGATATTGTTCTATAATTTTCACATTCAGTTGGATCACCTTTCTTGGTAATAGGCATAAATATGGATCTCTTCCAGTCAGTTGGCCAGGAAGCTGTCTTCCATATTTCTTGGCATAGATGAGTGAGCACTTCCAGTGCTGCATCTGTTTGTTGAAACATCTCAATTGATATTCCATCAATTCCTGGAGCCTTGTTTTTTGCCAATGCCTTCAGAGCAGCTTGGACTTCTTCCTTCCTTCAGTACCATCGGTTCCTGATCATATGGTGCCTTTTGAAATGGTTGAACCTCAACTAATTCTTTTTGGTTTAATGACTGTGTATATTCCTTCCACCTTCTTTGGATGCTTCCTGCATAATTTAATATTTTCCTCAGAGAATTCTTCACTATTGCAACTCAAGGCTTGAATTTTTTCTTCAATTCTTTCAGCTTGAGAAAAGCTGAACATGTTCTTCCCTTTTGGTTTTCTATCTCCATCTCTTCGCACATGTCATTAAAATACTTTACTTTGTCTTCTTGAGATGCCTCTTAAAATCTCCTGTTCAGTTCTTTTACTTCATCAATTCTTTCTTTTGCTTTAGCTGCTTGACTTTCATGAGCAAGTTTCAGAGTCTCTTCTGACATCCATCTTGGTCTTTTCTTTCTTTCCTGTCTTTTCAGTGACCTCTTGCTTTCTTCGTGGATGATGTCCTTGATGTTACTTCACAACTCATCTGGTCTTCGGTCACTAGTGTTCAATGGGGCAAATCTGTTCTTGAGATGGTCTCCAAATTCATGTGGGATATACTCAAGGTCATATTTTGTCTGCCGTGGACTTGCTCTGATTTTCTTCAGTTTCAGCTTGAACTTGCATATGAGCAATTGATAGTCTGTTCCACAGTTGGCTCCTGGCCTTGTTCTGACTGATGATATTGAGTTTTTCCATCATCTCTTTCCACAGATGCAGTCAGTTTGATTCCTGTGTGTTCTATCTGGCAAGGTCCATGTGTATAGTTGCTGTTTATGTTGGTGAAAGAAGTTATTTGCAGTAAAGAAGTTATTGGTCTTGCAAAATTCTACCATTCGACCTCCAGCATTGTTTCTATCACTATGGTCATATTTTCTAACTACTGATCCTTCTTTGTTTCCAACTTTTGCATCCCAATCACCAGTAATTATCAATGCATCCTGATTCCATGTTAGATCAGTTTCTGACTGGAGCAGCTGATAAAAATCTTCTATTTCTTCATCTTTGGCCTTAGTTGTTGGTGTGTTAATTTGAATAATAGTCGTATTAACTGGTCTTCCTTGTAGGTGTATGGATATTATCCTATCACTGACAGGGTTGTGCTTCAGGATAGATCTTCAAATGTTCTTTTTGACAATGAATGCAACACCATTCCTCTTCAAGTTCCCATCATAGTCATTCCCAGCATAGTAGACTATATGACTGTCCAATTCAGAATGACCAATACCAGTTCATTTCAGCTCACTAATGCCTAGGATATCGATGTTTATGCCTTCCATTTCATTTTTGATGATTTCTAATTTTCCTAGATTCATACTTCCTACATTTCAGGTTCTCATTATTAATGGATATTTGCAGCTGTTTCTTCTCCTTTTGAGTCTTGCCACATCAGCTAATGAAGGTCCCAAAAGCTTTACTCCATCCAGATCATTAAGGTCGACTCACTTTGAGGAGGTAGCTCTTCTCCAGTCATCTTTTGAGTGCCTTCCAACCTGGGGAGCTCATCTTCTGGCTCTATATCAGACAATGTTTTGCTGCTATTCATAAGGTTTTCACTGGCTGATGCTTTTCAGAAGTAGACTGCCGGGTCCTTCTTCCTAGTCTGTCTTAGTCTGGAAGATCAGCTGAAACCTGTCCTTCATGGGTGACCCTGCTGGTATAGCTTTCAGAATCACAGCAACACACAGCCCCCTGAGTACGACAAACTGACAGACACGTGGGAGAGACTAAATTGACAGTTTTGCAAAATTATCAAAGTAAGTATAAAAAATCACTCATGTCTTTGTACAAGTAAAAAAAAAAAAATTTTTTTTTTTTTAGCAAACAAAAATGACAATTTTAATAAGTAAGCCATTTTAGTAAATACAATTTCCTATCCTTAATCAAATTTCAAGCTTTGCCAAGAACATGAGTTTGAGACATGTCTCAAACAGGACACTATAACATTCCTTTATGCCAATACAAGAACATCAGACACAGTGTCCAATTTTCAGTATTCAGAGCTATTTCAGTGGCTGGAATTATTTTGTAGTTCCTGCTTTTTGCAAATCTTACTCAATACGTTTCTGTTTAGATGGGCTCAAATTTTTACTCACATAAATTTGGACAACATCTAAGTAAACTTGGATTATTAGGAACTCCTGCAGGTTACAACCGGGCAGAATTCAAGTGAGTGCCTACTACTCAGAGAAGACCCCTACTCCTAAACTCCAGGATAGGGACAGGGGAACTCCAGTATCTTTCTAAATCTGACAACACAGCCCTGAAACTCATCCTCCCCTCAATATTCACAGATTCTTCTCAATAATGTTGTGTTCTTAAAAATTAATCTCATTATACCCTTTATATCTATGAGGCTGGTTGTTCACTGAAGCCGAGAAATGCTTGGGACATCCCTTATCACCCATTTGCTAATCTCCGTATAATTCTGTTGCTCATGGATTCTGACATATCTCTTACCCCTTTCCGTCCACTGATATAATTCCACCATGCTTTCTGGGATTCAAAATATCAGTGACCCAGTAAAGACCATTTTATTATAATATAAATGCTTTCCTTTCCTATTTATACTTTTAACAGTTTGAAGAGAGCTTATATATATATATATGTATAGAAAATATATATATAATATATATATATAGTTATCTTCTACCTAATGTACATAAAAAAGAACTGAAATAAAATTTAAAAAAACATGATGTTGATGACAATAGTTATTTTGTTGTTTTTGGTAATAATTTTTGTAATCCGGTTAAAAGTAGTGAATTAGACACAGAAGAATTTATTGGTAATTCTATTCTTTCTCTAATCACTAGCTTCTAAGTTACTCCCTCAGAAAAGGAAATAATTGCCTTACAATCTACTATTTATAGCGAGAAATAGTTTTGTTTTGTTTTTTTTAAAGTTGTATTCACTGTTTTTGAGACAGGGCATAGCCAATCACCTAAATAAGTTAGCTTGATAGAATAGGATAATGATAGTACATTTATTTTAAAAAAGTCACATCATTTGTATTTATTAGATCCCTGGGTGGGACAAAAAGTTTGCACCCAACGACTAAACATAAGGTTGGTAGTTCGTACCCACACAAAGGGGCTGATGAAGAAAAGCCAAGTGATCTGCTTCTATAAAGGTTACAGCCAAGAAAACCCTCTGGAGATGTTCTACTCTGTAAAACGTAGCTTTGTCATAAGTCAGATTTGACTGGAATGTAATAGGTTTCAATTTTTCTTGTTGTTGCTATTTATTAACTCTGATAATCCTGGAGAATTTTTAATTATTCTGTGCCTTGATTTCCTCATCAGTAAAATGAGATGGCTAATAATTTAAAACTAAAATTGGCAGAATGGAAGTAACTTTTTTGTAATGAGTACAAAAAATATAAGACACAGTCTGACACCTAATAGATGTTCATCTTCTTTAGTTTTTAGAACTATGGGTAAATTATGTGATATCTAAAACCTTATACGGATTTTGAAAATCAGACTCAATCTTTACAGCCACTGACATTGGGCATATAGTGGAAATTCAGTGTAGAAAACATGTGCTCTCTAAACCTGCACAATAGAAATACCAATGGGTTTCTCAGAGGTACTTTTAGTCTCAGGTACATAGATAATTTTCTCCATTCTCCTTTATGCTTTCCCACAACTGACCCTGGCCCTGATTATTACTACAAGTTTGTGCCTGTAGGAAAAATATTTTCCAAAGATGAATTTCTCAGCAATTCCTCTACTACTATACTATATAAGCCCTTTTACTCAGCTAGATTACGGCCACATGTTCAAGCCAAACACTTCACCTTTAAAGTATTCTATGCAATACTGGCAGAGCAAATTCCTATCATCTCTTTATACAGTTAATAACTCTTAAGCTTAGGCTTTTATTATTGAATCCATGAAATCTACATTTTTCTGCAGATCCTCTTAAACTGTCCCACGTCTATATATTCAGCTGCATTATGTTGTCCAACCGAAACCAAGCCTGTTGTCATCTAGTCGATTCTGACTCATAGCAACCCTATAGAACAGAGTAGAACAGCCCCATAGAGTTTCCAAGGAGTGGCTATTGGATTCAAACTGCCAATTTTTGGTTCGCAGCCAAAGGCTTAACCACTTTCCAGTCACGGTCAATTTATCCAGCTCCACTGGATAGCACATGGTCTTTTGACATGGTTTATTTTTCCATTTGTCTCTATCTTGTAATGCTTTATTTTTCCACCTATTATAAACACTAGCATTATTCCTTTGTCTACATACAAATATTAATGTTTAAACATATAATTATCATGCTGTATCCAACGATTTTCAAATGTGCTTGTTCTTGTCAGCTTGTTCTTCAGAAATGTACTTGGAAAGAAAGGAAGAATTATGAAAAACAACTTGAGGTCTCAATCAGCCTAAATAAGGGTATTTAATGACAGACTTCCAATGTACGTAGCTCCAAGGAACATTATTAAAACTCAATATTATCTTCATTCTCATTATCTAAAATAAAATAAACTTATTAAGAGGAACCAGAAAATTATCTTTATATGATTATGTGAGTCAAAAGAGTTGGTTTTGAGGATCAGAGTACGGGTCCAAAAAGTTGTTGTGATCTAGGTTTTCAGCTCTTTTTAATAAGTCTGATCTTTTTTTAAGCATGACTTCAAACATAGTATGAGTAGTGAGTCTATATATATAGACGTCTTCCCCCACTCACTGTAGTGTCCAATGGTCTTTTGACACCACTTGACAACAACTGAATCAAAATGTATTATTTCAATATTAACTCAGAGAAACTTGTAAGGCCTGCTGAGGATTGTAAACTGTGGACTATGTAATATTAAATCAATTGAGAACATAATTATATATTTATTTAAAACACAATTGAATTAGCATCATATTTATATATACAAAAATTTTTTAAAACTTTAAGACATATATACATGAACTATATTGAATGAGAAAGTTGTTTGGTGATGATTAACTTCCTGACTGTCTCTTTCACATCTTTGTTTCTAAGACTGTAGATTAAGGGGTTCAGCATGGGGATCATGACTGTGGAAAACACAGTGGCCACTTTGACCAGGAGCCAGGAGCTTCTGGAGTTGGGCACACAGTAGAGCAGAAGGATGGTCCCATGGAAGATGGTGATGGCAGTCAGGTGGGAGGCACAGGTGGAGAAGGCTTTATGGAGTCCACCAGGAGAAGGCATCCTAATGATAGTGACAACAATGAAAATGTAGGAAGTGAGGATAATCACGAGGTTACTAGTCTCATTGAACGTAGAAGTGATTAAACAGACCATCTGGCTGAAGTGAGTGTCAGAGCAGGAGAGAGATAGGACGACAGAGCACTCACAGCCAAAGTGATTTATGATGTTTGAGCCACAGAAGGATAGTTCCACAGGAGAATATGTGAGTGTCAGGGGACAGATCCCACCCCATGTGTAGGACCCAGTTACCAGGAGGGCACAGAGCTTAGGAGACATAGCAACTGTGTAGAGCAAGGGGTTACAAACAGCCACAAATCGGTCATAGGCCATCACCGCTAACGTGAACATTTCTGTAATCACAAATGTGCAGCCAAAGAAAAACTGTACCATGCAGCCTCTGAAAGTGATACTTCTGGCTTCAACAACCAAGATTTCTAGCAGTTTGGGTGTAAACACACTGGAATAACAAATATCCAAAAAGGATAGATGGCTGAGGAAAAAGTAGATAGGTGTGTGGACTTTAGGATTGATCCTTATGACCACTATTATGCCCAGGTTTCCCACCAGAGTGACTGTGTAGGTGGTCAAGAATGCCAGAAAGAGTGGTACCTGGAGTTGTGGGTATTCAGAGAAACCCAAAAGGATGAATATGGTCACATAGCTCTTGTTTTCCCCATCCAGTACCATGGTTCTTGTGGTAATAAACAAACCAACAAAAGACAGAAGTTTGATTCTGAGTGGCGAACTTGAGAAGTCAGGTATAGAAACAAATCTGGAGAGGACAGATATGAACTACTGCAGACAAAGTTAAACTTTTCTGGTCCACTGTGGATTTTTACTTACCTACCTGTTGATTTTTATTATTATTATTTTGGGAAATTAGCTTTATCTTTCAATACTTTAGTGTCTTTGTCTGTAAAACAAGCAAAATAGTACTTATTAACATAATTATTTGATGTAATTATCTATACGTGTATATGATGCTTAGAACGTTTTATACCTGTGGTAAAATACAAATTATATGAGGAAAAAGTAAAGGCGTAACAAAATCAGGGAAATCTCTTAGCAGGTACATTAGTCATATGATCGTAGCAAAGGTGGTCATGGGAAGATTAAACAGTTTTAATATGAGAAGAAAATCACATAAGTAAGTAGTAAATTTTTTTCGGTGAAAATATCTTTTTGGCCATCCACAATTCTGTATTGATATACTGAGCTTTTGACTTTGATAGGTATATACAATTATCAAGGAGTCATAAAACATCTACTTCAAAGAATCGTTCTTTAAGTGGTCTGGTCAAAACCATCTACCGTTAACTGTGTTCACTCAGTTTTATCCTCATTATATGGGCTCAAAATGATCAATGATTTAAAGTTAACTTTTTTTTTCTTTTTTTATTTCCTGAGGAAGTGTTTTGGAGATATTCTTAAATGATTCACTTTGATTATTTTCCTCTGGTTATGTAGTCTGTTTACAGTGTATAACATATTTAAGAATAAAAAAAATTGAATAAAAAACACTTTTGTCAATCATAAAGCACAAATATGTACAATTAAAAAAAAATTCCGTCTGTCAGTTATCAATGAAAACCAAAAAAAATCCTTTCCTGATGTGGCAAAAGAAGTGAAAGAGTATGTAAGATTAAGAAATGTGAACTTCTTCATTTCAGAAGGAAAAGAAGGTTAAATATTGGAAATTTTATATGATTAAACTAAAACTAAAGACTTAATCTAGAAATGGAATTGGAGGCACAGAAGGTAAGATGTTGCCACTTTGAACCCATCAGGGAGCTGGCAAAAGTTTTAACCTTGCCTGTAAAAATCAACACCTGCCATCTGTTTTACAGACGTTAATCCCAGGAACATGGAAACCCTGGTGGTGTAGTGGTAAAGTGCTACGGCTGCTAACCAAAGGGTCGGCAGTTCGAATACGACAGGTGCTCCTTGGAAACTCTATGAGGCAGTTCTACTCTGTCCTATAGGGTTGCTATGAGTAGGAATCTACTTGATGGCACTGAGTTTGGTTTGGCTTTTTGAATCCCAGGAATAACATCAGCTATAGAATTGTACTTTCTATTACATAGGAGATTGGCATGACTTTTTTGGAACTCTATGTATTTCATCTCATATGTTGACAAAAACAAAAGTCACTCTTTAAATTCAGGATCTTTGATTGCTTTATTGGGTCACATCCACACAGGTTAAGAATTTGGAGGTGCAATCTGCTATGACTTCATGGCACGTATATCAAAGCACTAAACCAGTAATGGTTCTAGAGCTTGGACTGGAGTAAGAAACCTTAGGGATGTTAGAACATACTTTGCTAAACAAAAATAAAGTGACATTTATTAAAGATTTTATGTCAAGATTAAAGTCAAGGAAGATTAAAAATGGAAAAGTCCTGGATATTTTTACATACATTGTTTCCTGTCTTCATCAATACTCCTACTGCCCTTCCGTACATTAAAGCACCTGTCCTCACAATTAATGATCCCTTTTCAGACTCTGTCAGTGACGCTTACCAAGAATTAACCATAAAGGTCAAGTATATATTTAAATATTTCTCTTAAATAGTCTTTTTTTTTCTTTTGTAATTTCTAGTATGTTCTAAATCTAATGGATCTAACTCTGTCTCTGGGTTCAGAGAAATTAAGACTAATTCCTCTTTCACATTATACATCTTCAAATATTTATGCTCTTCACTTTTCTAGGTAAACACCCTTAGGGTTGTTTGTTTTTCCATTTACTTCCTCATGGTGGTTATTAAATGTTTCAGAGGATCTGTTCAGTATTCTTGATATAGCATTAATCCTCCTGATTTGGTATTGGCACTAAGAACTAAGCCTAAACTTCCCAGGGAAATTTTGCCAGGTCAAGAGAGAATACACTCAGTAACCTGCTTTTATTAGCTATACATCTAATTATAACACCTAACTGAGCACTTGTAGTCAAATATTTGGATGTAAATCTTTGTCCATGGTTTGTTGGTAAGCCACAAATCCTGTACTTATTAAGTATTTGGAATTTTTGGACAACGTTGAGGATGGTGAGTTCATTATTACATCTCATGCACTGCTTGACTCTTATCCTCGTTATCCATTGCTGTCTCCAAGACTCTTCATTGTAATCTTGTCAACCCCTGACCATGCCAAGCCCTGCCTTTATTCAGGCCACTTTGTCTTGCTTGGAATGCCTTCACTGTAACTTCAGTTTCCATTAATATTAGCAATCATCAGTGCCCATTCCATTTTTATATGATTGGGGCAATTTGTTAAACCTTTGAGAAATATTCTCTCATCTCAACCCCTGGGGAATACACTTGTCTTAGTCAACATATGCTTTAAATTAAATAAACGCAGGGAGCCATAGCAACCTAGAAGAGTTCAGAAGGATTTAAAATAAATGTGATGCTTCCTCACTCATTTCACAATCATCTTGAGGGTGAGGTCCACATTGTATATTTACTAGTTTACAAGTTGCAGAAGAATGCATAAAAGACACAACGATTGTTACAATAATATTATGGGGATAATTTTTTGAAAGTAATCATTGTGTTACTTTACATTAGTTTAAGTATCTGGGAGGATTAATGGGGTCGATTGGATCAACTACATCTTTGCTTATCGCATTAAAAATAAGGTTAAGAAATTACAGTCCAGGAAAGTGTCTTATTAGAAACTCTACTCTCAACAGTTTAATCTTCTTATTCAGGAAAGGGGTTAATTTGGTTGGATGGAGAACAGGCAGCCATTTGTAGAAAACATGGGCTTAGGAAACATATTTAACTAGTTCAAATTCAGTCATAGTAACTTATATACATAACTTTATCAAATCGTTTCATTTATATGAGCCTCAATTTCATCATATATGAAACATGGATAACAATATTATACAAGTTCCTTTAATACTCTGCATAAAATTCTTAAATAAGGTGATGACTTTAAAATATCTAACAAATCCTACATCTTCCCCTGCCAATATTATCTCCCTTCCATCTTATATTTCTAATGCTATTTGCCTCCAAGAATATATCAACAGTTCTCTGATGTAAAAATGGCATAGCAGTGCAAATTTGGAAAACCTTTTTAAAAGAAGTTTTGTCTACTGGACTCCCTTTAACAAAAGGATTTTAGATTTTTCACTCAGCCTTATATTCAGACGTCCATCCACTTTTCAACCCATCAATATATAATCTTCATTTTTTGCGTTGCTTTCCAATCACTGTCTGCTCCTTGATTATCCTTTTGTTGTCTCAGGATTGTGGATGTTGAAAAGGCAGACAGGGAAAAAATGAACAAAGAGAAAGCTTCAGCATGCCCCTCCTTCTTTATTCCCACTATCGACGTCTACTCATCTAGATACAAGATTCCCCATGCTAGCCTATCTAAGTGCAGTTCAAGAACTTTCAGCCTGGGATCAAATAGAGCGTTTTAGGTATATGCTTTATTATGAAAATGAATCAAAATTAAAACTATTTGGACTAAATTTCTGTAACACCTCCACGAACCACTTAACCAAATGCTTTTGTTACTGTATTCATACAAATATTTTAGAACTTTATTGTTCAAAAACAAGTTATTAATACCTTCTAAGCTTCCACTGTCTTTTCCTTTGAAATGGCTCTTTTCCTTCTTTAATATTTATACCTCGTCATCTTTCAATGATGAGCTCCCTATGTTACTCTTTCAAGGACAATTTACTGATTAAACGAGATCTCTCTCTCTCGCTTTCTTTTTTTTTTTTTTCTCTTGCTGTATTTTCTTTCCACCAATACCTTTAAACTATATGTGATACTTGGCATATTTTGTTATTTGTGTGTGTGTGTGTTTTACTTATTTTTCCCTGAAGTCTTTACATTTCTTAAGGACAAGAGTTACGCTTAACATTTCTTCTATAACCCCTAGTGTATTTAAGATGGAAATTAGGGACATAGTTTCAAATTCAGTACAATGATCCTAGGGATGGTGAAAGTAGAATTCTGCACCTTGAATACATCCCATCAACTGAACTAAGTTGAAATGACTCTAACTTAACTCACATAGGTTTTCCCTGACAGATATTTGTTATATTTCAGTATTCTTCACATGACACAGGAGAGATAACCCAATGTTGAATCAACTCACCAAAAGATAGATTTTCCTGGTGTATCTTTTATTGAAGGCTTCCTTGCGATTATTAACAAGCTGCACATTCATTCTTTCTCAAAATTGAAATTTTCCTATATATTTTCATTCCTTTACAGGCAGTGAATGCCTCCTTAAAACACCCAATTAATGACTTTTTTTTTTTCCAATTGTAAAGACAATTTGAAGGGAATGTAGAGATGTTTTTGGAGCACGAAAGAGATCTGGAAACTAAATCCCAAGATCATGTTGTTTGTTTTACACTGAACTTCTTGACCTCAGGGACACAGACCCAAGAGGATCATGACAGGGCTTATTTTCATGAGAAACCAAATAATTAGAAGAAATTTTCTCTTCCATAAATGAAGTTATAATTTCTTCTAAATAGTCAATACTGATTTTCATGTCTTAAAACATAATAGTTGATCTGGGTACAGAGGCTATACTTCTGAAAATTCCCAAAAGAAAACCACAGTAATGTCAATCTCAATAATGCCAATATAATTATAGTTTTATACTTAATTTTTCATTCTTTATACTTTATATTTTTGTACATGTATTTATGTTTTTTTTTTTTTTATTTATGCAGAAACACACTTAACATTACAAGATAAATAGTTTTACATTCTACCCGGCAGTATTATATCCTGAATATGCTTTCATAGGGTCTAGGACAGTGGAGATCTGTTACGTATCTTGATTGTGGATATAGATCTAGCTGCATTTTTCAGTACAGTCATAAATTTCACAGTGATGATAGTTTAAATCCATCTAAGTGATTTCTTATTTACCCCTCAAAGGGAAAAACAAAAATCAGGGAATAAACAAAGTGGTGTTAAGTATTGACCCAATAAAATGTCATAGTATTAGTTCCTTGAGCAGAAAATCTTAAGATATGGGCATATGCAGTGGCGTTTGAAAACATATATCAAAATTATTCAAAGGCATTGGAGATTCTGGTGCAGCTAATATTGGTGGATGTAGCCAAATTAGTGGTCTAAATATAAATAGCTAATTCAGGCTCATGTTTGCAAGTGTTCTTGGCTGCCACCCAGTAGGCCCCAATTCATGGTGACCCAGGTACAATTGAACAAAATGATTCCTGGTTCGGGACTATCTGCATGATCAGCTGTAGAGCAGACAATGTTCTGTTGTGATCCACAGAGTTTTCACTAGCTGAATATGAGAAGCATTTTTCCACGTCTTTCTTCATAGATCATTTTAATCTGGGAGCTCAACTGAAACTTGGTCAACATCAGAGTAACACATAAGCCACAACTGAAAAACAGATAATGAGTGTGCATTTGTAAGTTATTTTTAATAAAGAATGACTAGCAAAAAATTTCCCACTGGTTTTAAGTGTGCAAGTTATATCAGTTTCGACACGTGACCCACATTAGCTCAGTTACCCTAGAGTATCTGTTGAAGTCAAGCCAGGAATTAAATCGCTGAAAACATTTAAAATCTAAGCAAAGGACTACTTTAAAACAGACCACTGAGAGGCAAAACCTTTTTTGCTCCCATTTTTCAGGTTTCTCAGTTTGGTTCCTAAGCCAAAATTTAAAGGATATGCGTAGCTCAGGTTCATACGAGTCCAATAGCTTTGTATAACAAGTTCTATTTTTTTTTTTAATTATTGATTAAAGACATTACTATGTTGCAATTTTAAATTTTACTCTTCCAATTTGTTTGGGATTCTATATAGGTTTTGGTCAAGGAAAGGGGCTAACTTGTTTTCATCCTCCAATTTGTGATTTCCTTATAATTTCAAATTGTTGATTTCATAAGCTCTAAACATGGATTTAGATCAGAAACCCAGACTGAGGGCTCTCCAACAGAAGGGTACAAGGTTTCAGTAGATAGGCATATACATACGTAAGCAAAGATATAAAAGAAATGGGGATAGTCATTAAGGGTGACATGACATCATCTTGGATTAAAGTACCGAAACATTTCAACAGGTATTACAAGTTCAAAGGTTAAAACTGTATTTTAAAAGTAGATGCTAAACACTCTGAATCAAATGATCTATGAGAATTCCTCACCTTTAACTTTGAATTTAACTCTTTTTCATTGAGTTGAATGCAACTCACAGTGACCCCTTTTGTTACAGAGTAGAACTGCTCCATTGGGTTTTCATGGCTGTAATCTATAGGAGCAAATTACCAGGCCTTCCTTCCTTAGGGCTCTTGGAGTTCAATCTGCCAACCTTTAGGTTAGTAGTCAAGTGCAAACAGTTTGCAACACCCAAGGACCCTACTTTGGTTTTAGTCATGTGATTTTCTTTCAGTGACAGAATGTTAACTGTTGAGACCCAAACAAGGACTTGAAATATGTTTTTGTTGGTAAGCATACTCTGTTGTGACACTGTATTCAACATAGACCATTAGCCAGCTGGACCAAGGAAGTAACATATATACAGATTTGTAAAGTGCAGTTTAGTTAATCAAGAAGCCCCCTTTTGACACGTAAGTGTCAGCAAAGTTACTTCAATCAAGCCAGTGATACAGAGTGAATTATGCATATTGTTGCATACCACTGAGAGTTTATGATTGTTCTACATTAACAAAGAACTGATGTCAAGTACATCTGTGGATTGTATCCTTGCCAATATCCTTGATGTTATATTTTTCTATTATGGAGTAAAAGAGATAAAAGACATATGGGATACCTTTATATTATTTCTTACAACAGAAAATTAACATAAGTATAGTAATATTTTCAAGTAAAAAAATAATGAATAAATAAATCACAATGATGTTAACATAAATTACAAAGGTAGCGTCATGGGCATATATTTCTAAAATGTGTATTGTTTTCTGGTGATGTATTACATTGAGGGAAAATAAAATTTATATTACCAAATATAATTTAAATACACCAGACTATAGTCATTGTAGGAAAGAGAGACTTATTATTATTATTATTTATTTTCATTACCCTGGGAATCTTTCAATGACAAGATAGTCCATTTGGAATTAAATTAATATTTTTAATATATATTTAGAGTCTTACACAAAAGAGCTCTTACCGTACAAAAGTTCCTCATTGTAAGCTATACTTTTCAGATCATCTAAAAATATTCCATATGTCAAGTAACTTAAAGTGAATTGAAGGTTTGCTTGGCCAAGCACACAGTCATGTAGAATAACAAAGAAATATTGTATGGCAATTTCTGAGTAAAAAACAGTTGAATTGGTCTGAATTTTACTTTCTAATGGTATTTGTAATGTTAACGTTGTATTACAAACCATTAAATTTGAAAAGATATTGAAATGTGAGCTGAAAGGTTATCATAGATTCAGGTTCTGATTTGCTATTGATTAATTCTCACCAGTACTCTCGTTAAGAAAAACCTAAATATTTAGAGATTTAGATTTTAAAACAGAAGAATTTGGTATTGATTAACTTCCTAACTGTCTCCTTCACATCTTTATTCCTAAGGCTGTAAATCAGGGGGTTCAGCATGGGGATGACCACAGTGTAAAACACAGAGGCCACCTTGACCATGAGCCATGAGCCTTTGGAATTAGGTACACAGTAGAGAAAAAGGATGGTTCCATGGAAAATGGTAATAGCGGTTAGGTGGGAGGCACAGGTGGAGAAGGCTTTGTGGTGTCCTCCAGTGGAAGGTATCTTCATGACAGTGAAGAATATGAAAGCATAGGAAGTAAGAATGATCACCAGGCTGCTTATTTCATTGAATGTGGCCAATACTAAAATGATCTCCTGACTAATGTATGGGTCAGAACAGGACACAGCAATAATGGCAGCAAGCTCACAGAAAAAGTTGTTTATGAAGTTGGTACCATGGAAGGATAATGTCAACAGAAAGTAAATGGCTGTCAAAGAGCACACTATACTCCAAGAGTAGGAGGCAGCCACCAAAAAATAGCAAAGCTTCGGGGACATTGCAACTGTATAGAACAAGGGGTTACAAACTGCTACAAATCGATCATAAGCCATCACGGCCAACATAAATGTTTCTGACTCCACAAATATACAAGCCAAGAAGAATTGCATGATGCACCCTGTGAAGGAGATGGTTCTGTCTTCCACAACCAGGTTTTCCAACAGTTTGGGTGTAACTACTGAAGAGTAACAGAAATCAACAAACGACAAGTGGCTGAGGAAAAAGTACATGGGGGTGTGGAGTTTGGGGTTGATCCTGATGATTAAGGTCATGCCCAGAGTCCCAAAAACAGTGACCACGTAGATGGTCAGGAAGACCATGAAGAGGGGCACCTGGAGGTCTGGGTATTCTGAGAAGCCCAAGAGGATGAATGTGGCTCTAGCACTCTGATTTTCTTGGTTCCTGTTGAGAAAATAAGAAATCTGATTATCCTGAGAAACAAAACTTGAATTAAGCAGTAGAAAATTAAAAAAAAAATGTCAGACTTATTGAGTATCTATAAAGATTTTGTGGAGAAATACTTGTTTGTCCCTGTTGCTGTATTTGAATAATTAAAAAATAATAGTAAAACCCAAACCCCTTGCCATAGAGTGGATTCCAACTAATTTGAATAATTAGAAATTACTGATATCACGTTTACACAGTGAATATTAACTTTGTGCAAGTGAAACATTTAGGAACAAAATTGGAAGAGTAATAAAAAGAGAACAGACCCTGATATATTTCAAAAAATCAAAATTGGTATCCTCAGAGGCAGCTGACTTCACGAGAAAGGCCACTTTGTCTCTTAACATGAATCTAAATTTCTTGAAAATACTTATTTTATAGCAAATACATATAAAGAATTTCTATATTCTCTTCCAGTCTCTCTTCTTCATCCATGAGCAATTAACTAGAAATTTTGAATTTTTTTTTAACGTTAACAACACAGGAAAATGGACAAGATAAAATTTTCTTGGTTGGGCTCTTTTCCTTTTCAAAATCTTCATTACTCTCCTAACCCAGTACTCTCAACATATTCTATAGTTCTACAGTGGAACACTACTGGATTTTTTTTTTCCTTATCCCAAAATAATGCTGTTTTTTAATGTTATTTTTCAATTCATATCATATTCTTCAGCAGGTGCTCACCATAAAATATGCACTGTGTAATCTTTGATAAAAATAGTTGAAGCAATAATTCATATAAATTTCTTCCTATCCAACATGGCAGATCTGGGGAAGATGGGTAAATGATAAATATTAAAAACTGTGAAAGCACCAGACACTGGTATTAAATGTTATCCTGCAGCAAAAATAAGTTTGCTGCATCAAGTTTTAAGCTATGGAATGGACAAATGTCAGGCTAGAGACCCACCTGAAACAGCATACAAGGATATGGTTGATATCACTGGTACCAAACTTCAGACATGAAAAATTGGTATTCAGTATCAAGTACAGGTGATTGAGTTCATTTTTATTTCCCTTGTTGTTCATGACGCCACTCAGTAGTTTTCTTTTTACATGGATGTCAAATATCTACACATATGGAGTTGGGCCATACCTAAATAGACTTTGAGTATGAGAAATTCCTGCAGGCCACTCTAAAGCAGAAGTCAAGTGAGTCCCTGTATTCTCAGAGAAGTCCTGCACTCCCGGGCTCCATGACAGTAACACGAGGAAAACTTGAACTCTTTTTGAACCTAGCAGCATAATCCTCAAAATTTTCCTCCCCTCAGTACTACCAGCCTCTTCCCTATAGCATTGGAAAAATAATAACTAATCCTATTATATCCTTAATATCTATCTGATAGCTATTTACTGATGCCCAGATGTACAGAGGACATCTCTCATCTCTCTTTCTAATCTTCATATGAATCTGCTCCTCATGCTTTCTGACACCTTGCCCATCACTTCCCATCCACTGATATCATTCCATCATGCTCTCTGGAAAGAA
The DNA here is from genome assembly GCF_024166365.1 of Elephas maximus indicus. Taxonomy (NCBI): domain Eukaryota; kingdom Metazoa; phylum Chordata; class Mammalia; order Proboscidea; family Elephantidae; genus Elephas; species Elephas maximus. Next base: position 76,835,576 of record NC_064838.1, on the reverse strand, counting down.
AAGATATATCAGTTACCAAGTAAGGACTTGAAGCACTTACTGATAAAGACTGAAGACCACAACCTTCAGTATGGATTACACCTCAACACAAAAAAAAAAAAAAAAAAATTCTCACAACTGGACCAGTAAGCAACATCATGATAAATGGAGAAAAGATTGAATTTGCCGGGGATTTTCTTTTACTTGAATCCAAAATTAACACCCATGGAAGCATCAATCAAGACATCGAAAGACATTTTACTAGGCAAATCTGTTACAAAAGACCTCTTTAAAGCGTTGAAAAGCAAAGATGTCACCTTGAAGACTAAGGTGCACCTGACCCAATCCATGGTGTTTTCAATCGCCTCATATGCATGCAAAAGCAGTGACAATGAATAAGGAAGACCAAAGGAGAATGAACGCCTCTGAATTGCGGTGTTGGTGAAGAATATTGAATATACCATGGACTGCCAAAGGAACACACAAATCTATCTTAGATGAAGCACAACCAGAATGTTCCTCAGAAGCAAGAATGGCGAGAATACACCTCACATACTTTGGACATGATATCAGGACATGTCCCTGGAGAAGGACATCGTACTTGGTAAAACAGAGGATCAGTGCAATACAGGAAGACTCTCAACAAGATAGACTGACAAAGTGGCTACAGCAATGGGCTCAAGCATAACAACAATTGTGAGGATACCACAGGACTGGGCAGTGTTTCATTCTGTTGTACACAGGGTTTTTATGAAAAGGAACTGAACGGATGGCATCTAACAAGAACAACAACAAAGTAAGGAGGATTTATATCTTTCACAGGCTGAAGATTGATTATTTGTAAAGGTATCAACAGGTCTAATGTTGTCCATAAAAAAAAAAAAATGAAGCAGGAGCTAAATAAACACATGATATTGATGACTACCATCATTTTTTGCTCCTCATAGTCATTCTGGTAATGGCGTTGAAAGTGTTGATTTGGATAAGGAAACAGTCGCTGGCAATTTCATTATTTTCCCTTAGGCACTGGCTTCTTTACTATCTGAACATGACTGACAGAAATACGGCTGGACTTTATTTAATCACTCCCAGTCTAAGATGTGGAAACCCTCGTGGCTTAGTGGTTAAGAACTAGGGCTACTAACCAAAGTTTGGGAGTTTTAACCCACTATTTGCTCCTTGGAAACTGTATGGGGCAATTCTCTGTCCTATAAGGTCTCTAGGAGTCAGAATTGACTCAATGGCAATGGGTTTTTTGTTTGTTTGTTTTTTAAGTCTAAGATGTGTAATTACATTTTCTTCATTCTCCTTTATGAATTACCATCACTTTATATCTCTCTAGTTTTATCAGGTTTGAGCATGTAGGAAAAATATCTCTCAAAGACTAATTTCTCAACGATTCATTTACTCCTATTCTATATAAGGTGACTGCCATTCTTTGCAAAGCACTAGTCAGCTAGATTATGGCCACATATTTTCAACCAAACTTCTCAATTTTATTTTAAGGGTTATTCTCAATAATTCTATGCAACATGTCAAAATAATTTCACATGATCACTTTATCCTAACAATGTCTTTTAAGATCTAAATGCTTTTATTTAGTGAATGCATGTTATCAGGCTGCCTTTTCCAAAACTGTCCAAGGTTTGTGTATTCAGCCTTAGCTTCGTTACCACTGACACCTACTTTTCTAATTATGGTGAATTTATCCAACTCTGTGTTAACCAGCACATGCTCATTTGCATAAAGTGTATTTTCCACTTTTATCCTCTCTCTGGTAATGCTTTAGTTTTCCCTCTACTAGATATTATATATTTTTTCTTATCCTCTGTATACACACAGACTTTAAGATTTATAGCTTATGATTACCATATGCTTTATCCTATATTTTATAAATATGTTAGTTACTGTTACCTTCTTAGCCATTATAGAAATTTGGAGAAAAATGCTCACATTTGATTATTATCTATTAACCAAATACCTATTACAGTGGTAGATACCTGATGAGAAAGCCAAGAAAATCATTTGAAAATAAGAATGTGTAATGGCATAACACCTGGAGGCCTCTCCAAGCCAACTGACTCGATTTTAATGGACACGTGTTTTGTCCATTCAAGGGGCACATGTGTTCGTTTTCTGCAAAGATTATCCTAACTCAATATTTTATACAATTCCTATTTTATAATGAAATTATGGTTTATTTCTAAAGTTAAATAAAATAAGTATCAAATAAACTTACCTGAGCACGGAAGCACTTGAATGATTCATTGACTGGAGATTACTTTGCTAAGGTTGATGAACTCCAAGGAGTCTCCTTATTTATTCTATTAGAATACAAATCAACCTAAAATAGTAGCAGGAGTCCATTGTACATACACATATCCTTTAATATCTAATATAAATAATATATAGTATTTCATATAAACAACTTTTCTCCAACCATTTAAGTAAATCCAGTGTAAGCATAGAGAAAGGCAGGTCAAACAGCTAATTTCTGGCATCAAATGTGTCAAATATATGTTATCCTGGCCATTGGGATGTGGGCCAAAGAGCCTACCAGGGAGGCCACAGTTTGAACAATTAGATGAAACACTGTCCCATGTGATATCTTGTTGTGGATTATTTTTTTAATGCTCTGGGGGCAGTTGTATCATTAGCTTTATACCATTCATCTTGGAAAACAAAAAAATGAACCAGACTGAATACATCTTGGTTTTATACACATGTAAATCATGGAAATGTGAAAGGCAAAATTCTGCTATAAAACAGCAATGAAGTTATTTGCTTTATTGGTAATCTTTTTATTTGTTATTATAAAATTTATATTTTTAATTCCATAATTCATTGTATTACAAGAATGTGCATAAGTATAATTGACTTTAAACTTATAAATTATAGTATTTTTATAGACAGCTTTAGATTTTATGTAAGTTATCATGATGTCTGTAAATAGAAACAATTTTCATGTTTTTCTTCCAAGCATCATGGCTATATTTTCCTTGTTTAATTGCAGTTGCTAAGACTGCCAATAAATATGTGGAATAGAAATTATGGGAGTGGGCCTCTTTGCTTTACTCTCAATTTTAAGGGAAAAGCATTCAATATCTCACCTTACAGTGCTATGTCAGATACTGGCATTTTTATAGAAACTCTTTTTCACTTTTAAGAAGACTCAATTACTAGTTTTAGCACAATATTATGCACTAAAGAGGAAAAAGGATACAATCTTCTCAATAGGTGCAGAAAAAACATGTCACAAAATATAATATCCATTTTTTATGAAAAGAATCTGCAAACTAAGAATAAAAGGAAACCTCATCAATCTGAGGAATCTATCAAAAATATTATAGGTAATATCATATTTATTATAAAGACTGTATGTTTTCTTCCTAATATCAGGAAAATGTGTCAACTCTCACTAGTTCCACTTAGCATTGTACTAGAGGTTCTAAACAATGCATCAATGCAAATAAACTTAATAATTTATGAATAAAATCCAAAGTAATCTACATACAAAAATTATTAGAACACAACATTAACTTTAGAATGAACCTAGACAAACAAAATTCAATTTTATTTTTATATGTTAGTAAAAATGAATAAGAATTTATATTAAAATATAGTTTCAATAAAACCTCATAAACATTCAACATTTACAAATGAATCTGACAAAAACGTACAGGATCTGTGCAGACAAAGCAACAAAACATTAAAGAATGTCAAAATCAATGAAGAGATATATTACATCCATGATGTGGAAAACTCAATATTGTTAAGATGTCAGTTCTCTCCTAATCAATATATAAATTTCATGTAATCACAATAATTCCAACAGGCTTTTTGTATCCATTGTCAGTCTAATTCTAAAATTCCTGGGCTATAATCTAAAAATGATTCCAAAAGTATATAGCAAAATAATGTTTGACAACGGTACAAATGCAATTCAATGGAGAAAGAGTGGTAATTTAAAAAAAAAAAAAATGGTACTGAAACAATCGCGTATCCAGATGCAAACAAAAGTAAAGAACTTGAATCAATAACTTACACAATAAAAAATTAACTAAAAATAGACCATAAAGACATGCATCCAAAAATTATAAAATATCTAGGAAAAAAGAAGTGGAATAAAATCCTTGTCACCTTGAGGATTGCAAAGGATTTTTATATCCCCACGCCAAAAACACAATTCAAAAATTTTCTAAATAATTGAAACAGGAGTTCATCTGTATTGGGAATCTCTGCTTAGTGAAAGGCATTGTAGAAAAATAAAAGACAAGGCACAGGACAGTAGAAAAGATGTGGAAATAACACATTTTATATATATATATATATATATATATATATATGGTCTAAAAATATAAAAATAACCCCAAAATATCCAATAACAATAAAATAAATGCTATCAAAATTGATTAAAGGCTATAAACAGACACTTTACCAAAGAAAATAAACAACCTTCAAAAGATCACATGCAATGATATTCAGATTAGTTATTAATTTGTTGTTATTAAGTCAGCTCCAACTCACGGCAACCTTATGTACACTAGAAGAAAATATTACCCAATTCTTCCCCATCTTCATGATTCTTGGTATGTTTGAGTCCATTGTGGCAACTACTGTATCAATAAAGCTCACTGAGGATTTCTCTAGCTTCCATGGACTCTCTACTTTACCAAACACGGTGACTTTTTCTCACAATTGCTCTTTCCTGATGACATGTCTAAGTAAGAAAGCTGGTCTCCTCATCCTCCCTTCCAAGGAGCGCTCTGGTTGCGTTTCTTCTAAGACATTCCATTCTTTTGGCAGTCTTTGCCAACACCACAGTTCATATGTATCCATTTTTCTGTCTTCTTTTTCCATTATTCAAATTCCACATGCATACAAAACATTTGAAAAAACATCACTTGTGTCAGAGGCACCTTAGTCACTAAAGTGACATCTTTGCTTTTTAAAGCTTTAAAGAGGTCTTTTGTAACAGATTTGCTTAATACGATAAGCCATTTGCTTTCTTGACTTTTGCCTCCACAGACACTGATTGTTGGTCCAAGTAGAATAAAGTTGTTGACAACTTCTTCTCCATTTATCATGATGTTGCTTATTGGTCCAGTTATGAGGATTTTAGTTGCCTCAGGTTCAGGTGCAATCCATACTTAAGACGGAAGTCTTTGACCTTCTTCAGTAAGGGCTTCAATCATCCTCATTTCTTGCAAGTAAGGTTGTGTCATCAGCACACTGCAGGTTGTGGAGTCTGCCTTCAAACCTGATGACTCATTCTTTTACATACAGTCCAATGTCTCTTATCATTTGTTCAGCATAAGATTGAATAAATGAGGTAAAAGGATACAACCATGCAACATATTTTTTTTCCAAATTTAAACCACAAACTATCTTGTTATATTTGAACAACTGCATCTTGATCCATGTACAGGTTCCACAGAAGCAAAATTAAGTATTCTAAAATACCACTTTCTTTCAGTGTTATCCACTATATGTTGCAATCCACACAGACAAGTGCCTTTACACAATTGATAAAATCTTTTTTGTATTCTCTGCTTTCAGCCAAGATCCATCTGACAACAGCAGTGATGGCCTTTTTTAGCTTCTGAATTTAGCTTCAACTTCTGGCAGTTCCCTTTCACTGTATGGCTGCAGTTGCTTTTGAATTATCTTCAGCAAAATTTTGCCAACATGTGATAAGAATAATATTATTTGATAATTTTTTATTTATGTTACATTGCCTTTGTTTGGAATGGACACAAATAGAGATCTCTTCCAGTAGTTTGACCAGTTAGCTGTTGAAAATTTTTTGACAAAAATGAGTAACGCTTCCAGTGCTGCATCTCTTTTTTGAAGCATCTCAATTGCTATTCTGTTAATTCCTGGGGACTCGTTTGTTTGTTTGTTTGCCTGTGCCTTCAGTGAAGCTTGAACATCTTCCTTCTTACCAGCACTTCTTGATCCTTGATCATGTGCTACCTCCTGAAATAGTTTAACATTAACCAATCTTTTTGGTACAGTGATTCTGTATATTTTTCCCATCTTTTTTTTGCTCCTTCTAGTGCCATTCAATTATCTACCCATAAAATCCTTCAGTCTTGCAACTTAATGCTTGAATGTTCTCTTCAGTTCTTTCCACTTCAGAAATGCCTATCATGCGGGGTGGATTTGATTTAGTGAAAAACAGGTGAAAATGTGTACCACACATTAGTAAGTAACCACAAGTAATCCCTTGCATACCTTGCTTATTGAGTAATCCATCCCTGCTGATCATTTCCTAACTTCAGATCACTGAGAAATTCATTACACTAATCTATCTTGCCTTCTTGAGCCACACTTTGAAATAATCTGTTCAGCTCTTTTACTTCACAATTTCTTCCATCACTTAGATAATATGTGCTTAGGGTTTAATTGGCTATATCTTTACAAAAACTTATCACCAGGACTTTTTTCCCATATGCCTCTGCCAAAATAAACTCCTTTACCGTCAAGTTAATTTCAACTCATACTGTTGCTATAGGACAGAGTAGAACTGCCCAAAGAGTTTCCAAGGAATGGCTGGTAGACCCGAATGGCGGACCTTTTGTTTAGCAGCCAAGTGCTTAGCCATTGCACCACCAGAGCCCCTTAGTGCCACTTTCATTATTGCTGTGTTAGCTTCCATCAAGTCAGTCTCGACTCATAGTGAACGTATAGGACAGGAGCAGCTGGTGTATTCAAACTACCAATCTTTTGGTTTGCAGGCAAGCTCTTAACCACTATGCCAAGAGGGCAGTATAGAGGTTCAAATTTCCAACTTTACTTTTAGTAGCTGAGAGAAGTTTGTGCTACCAAGGGACTTCTGTGATGTGTAAAACATCTAGGTATATGTTGATCTCTTAGGGGTTCTCAGTTATGTTCCTATTTTCATTCATTTATCCTTGTAGAAATGTCACACTTTCTTACTACAGTTTTGAAATGAGTTCTGATATACTGTCAAAGTGCTTAAAAATATTTTCAAGACCAAAGATAGGAACAACTACCTATGTTTGAAAGTCTGTTTCCAATAACAATATGGATATCACTTAGAAACCACATATACCTACTTTTGTTTGTTTGTTTTAGGTGCCATCAAATTGGTTCTGACACATAGTAAACCTACGTACAACAGAAAGAAATGCTGCCCACTCCTGCACTGTCCTCGGAATTATTGTGATGCACAAGCACATTGTTGTAGCCAATTTGTCAATCCATTTTGTTGAGGGTATTCTCTTTTTTGCTGACTCTCTGCCTTACCAAGCATGATGTTCTCCTCCAGGGATTGGTCCTTCCATATAGCATGCCCAAAGTATGTGAGACATAGTCTCACCATCCTGGATTCTAAGGAGCATTCTGGCAATATTTATTCCTAGACAGATTTGTTCATTCTTTTGGCAGTTTGTTGAAACATCTCAATTGGTATTCCGTCAATTCCTGAAGTCTTATTTTTTGCCAGTGCTGCCAGTGCAGCTTGGATCTCTTCATTCATTACCATCAGTTCCTAATCATATACTTCCTCCCGAAATGGCTGAGTATCAATCAATTCTTTTTTAGTGTTGTGACTCTGTATATTCCTTCCATATTCTTTTGATGCTTCCTGTGTTGTTTAATATTTCCCTGGTAGAATCCTTCAATATTGTACCTTGAGGGTTGAATTTTTCTTTCAGTTCTTTCAGCTTCATAAATGCTGAGCACATTCTTCCTTTTCAGTTTTCTAACTCCAGGTCTTCATACATGTCATTATAAAACTTTACTTTGTATTTTCGAGCTGGCTTTTGAAATCTTCTGTACAGCTGTTTTACTTCATCATTTCTTCCATTTGCTTTAGCTACTCAATGTTCAGATGGATGTCAGAGGAGACTCTGAAACTTGCTCTTGAGCGTCGAGCAGCTAAAGCAAAAGGAAGAATTGATGAAGTAAAAGAAATGAACAGAAAATGTCAAAGGACATCTCAAGAAGACAAAGTAAAGTATTATAATGACATGTGCAAAGAGATGGAGATGGAAAACCAAAAGGGAAGAACACGCTAGGCATTTCTCAAGCTGAAAGAACTGAAGAAAAAATTCAAGCCTCGAGTTGCAATAGTGAAGGATTCCATGGGGAAAATATTAAATGGCGCAGGAAGCATCAAAAGAAGATGGAAGGAATACACAGAGTCATTACGCCAGAAAGGATTAGTTAATATTCAACCATTTCAAGAGGTGGCATACGATCAGGAACTGATGGTACTGAAGGAAGAAGTCCAAGCTGCTCTGAAGGCATTGGCAAAAAATAAGGCTCCAGGAATTGACAGAATATCAATTGAGATGTTTCAACAAACAGATGCAGCACTGGAGGTGCTCACTCATCTATGCCAAGAAATATGGAAGACAGCTTCCTGGCCAACTGACTGGAAGAGATCCAGATTTATGCCTATTTCCAAGAATGATCCAGCTGAATGTGGAAATTATAGAACAATATCATTAATATCACACACAAGCAAAATATTGCTGAAGATCATTCAAAAACGGCTCCAGCAGTATATAGAAAGGGAACTGCCAGAAATTCAGGCCGGCTTCAGAAGAGGACCTGGAACCAGGGATATCATTGCTGATGTCAGAAGGACCCTGGTTGAAAGCAGAGAATACCAGAAGGATGTTTACCTGGGTTTTATTGACTACACAAAGGCATTCGACTGTGTGGATCATAACAAACTATGGACAACACTGGGAAGAATGGGAATTCCAGAACACTTAATTGTGCTCATGAGGAACCTTTACAAGATCAAGAGGCAGTTGTTCGGACAGAACAAGGGGATACAGATTGGTTTAAATTCAGGAAAGGTGTGCATCAGGGTTGTGTTCTTTCACCTTACCTATTTAATCTGTATGCTGAACAAATAACCCGAGAAGCTGGACCATATGAAGAAGAACGGGGCATCAAGATTGGAGGAAGACTCATTAACAACCTGCGTTATGCAGATGACACAACCTTGCTTGCCGAAAGTGAAGAGGACTTGAAGCACTTACCAATGAAGATGAAAGGCCACAGCCTTCAGTATGGATTACACCCCAACATAAAGAAAACAAAAATTCTCACAAGTGGACCAATGAACAACATCATGATAAATGGAGAAAAGATTGAAGTTGCCAAGGATTTCATTTTACTTCGATCCATAATCAACGGACATGGAAGCAGCAGTCAAGAAATCAAAAGATGCATTGCTTTGGGTAGATCTGCTGCAAAGGACCTCTTCAAAGTGTTGAAGAGCAAAGATGTCACCCTGAAGACTAAGGTGCGCCTCACCCAAGCCATGGTATTTTCAATCACATCATATGCATGTGAAAGCTGGACAACGAATAAGGAATACTGAAGAAGAGTTGACGCCTTTGAATTGTGATGTTGCTGAAGAATATTGAATATACCATGGACTGAGAAAAGAATGAACAAATCTGTCTTGGAAGAAGTGCAGCCAGAATGCTCCTTAGAGGCAAGAATGGCGAGACTGCATCTTACATACTTTGGACATGTTGTCAGGAGGGATCAGTCCCTGGAGAAGGACATCATGCTTGGGTCAGAGGAAAAGAGGAAGACCCTCAAGGAAGTGGATTGACACAGTGGCTGCAACAATGAGCTCAAGCATAACAACAATTGTAAGGATGGCGCAGGACCAGGCAGTGTTTCATTCTGTTGTGCATAGGGTCGCTATGAGTCGGAACCGACTCGACGGCACCTAACAACAACAACAACAACTCAATGTTCATGAGAAAATTTTGGAGTCTCTTCTGACATCAATTTTGGTCTTTTCTTTGTTTCCTATCTTTTTAATGACCTTTTGCTTTCTTCATTTATAAAACATCCTGATGTCATTCCTCAACTCCTCTGGTCTTTGGTCATTAGTGTTTAACACATCAAAGCTATTCTTGTGGTGGTCTCTAAATTTAGATAGGATATACTCAAGATTGCATTTTGGCTCTTGTGAACTTGTTTTAATTTTCTTCAGTTTCGACTTGAGCTTGCCTGTGAGTAATTGATGATCTGTTCTACAGTCAACCTTGTTCTGACTGCTGATATTGAGCTTTTCCATCTTCTCTTTCCACAAATGTAGTTGATTTGATTCCTGTGTATTCAGTCTAGCGAGAACCACATATATAGTCACCACTTAAATTGGTAACAAAAGTATTTGCAATGAAGAAGTTGTTGGTCTTGCAAAATTCAATCGTACAATCTCCAGCATTGTTCCTCTCACCAAAGTCAAATTTTCCAACTACCAATCATTCATCTTTGTTTCCAACTTTCCCATTCCAATCAGCAGTAATTATCAAGTGCATCCTAATTGCATGTTTGATCAATTTCAGACTGCAGAAGTTGGTAAATATCTTCAATTTCTTCATCTTTTGCCTTAGTGGTTGGTATGTAAATTTGAATAATAGTCCTATTAACTGGTCTTCCTTGTAGGCATGTGTATATTATCCTATCACTGACACTGTTGTACTTCAGGATAGATCTTGGAATGTTCTTTTTGACTACGAATTCAATGCCATTCATCTTCAAGTTTTCATTCCTGGCATAGTAGATCATATAACTGTCTGATTTTAAATGGCCAGCACCAGTCCATTTCAGCTCACTACTGCCAAGAATATTGATGTTTAACATTCCATTTCATTTTTGATGATTTCCAATTTTCCTAGATTCGTACTTTGTACATTCCATGTTCTGATTATTAATGGATGTTTGCAGCTGTTTCTTCTCATTTTGAGTAGTGCCGCATCAGCAAATTAAGGTCCCTAAAGCTTTACTCCATCCACATTATTAAGGTCAACTCTACTTTGAGGAGGCACCTCCTCCCCAGTTGTAGTTCTGTCATATTTACCTACAAAATCAAAGAAGGATATTTTCCATAAGGTAATATTTATTTTATGAATTCTTATTTATTTTATGAATTCTAGCCAAACACTGTCTCATACGTGGCCAGTGGATGAGCCCCTCAGGTTGGAATGCACTCAAAATTAAACTGGGAGGAGTCGCATCCTCAAAGTATAGTCAACCTTTATAAGAACAGAGCAGAGTTTTGTTCTGTTGTGCATAGGGTCTCTATCAGTCAGAACTGACTAGATGGGATCTAACAATACAACAATAATAATAAAAATATTAAATTGGTAGAACAGAGAAAATTTTTTTATAATGATTGCAAAATATATGGAACAACCTCTGACACACAATATTCATCTTCATTATTTTTTTAGAATTATGGGTAAAATATGTGATATTCACAACCATATATGAATTTTGAAAATCAGACACAATCTTGACAGCCATGGACATTGGGCTCATCTTAGGAATACAACATAGAAAACATCGACTCTATGGACTTGGACAGTAAGTTTCAACTGAGTTTCATTGGGGATACTTTTAGATTCAGACCCATAAATATGTTTTCTCACCACTTTATAGCTGTCCTTGTTTATTATCACAGGCTTGTGCCTGTAGAAAAGATATAGTCCAAAGATCAATTCCTCAGCAGTTCCTCTACTATGGTAATACATAAGGCCTTACCATTACTCAGCTAGATTATGGTCACATGTTCACGCCAAATGCCTCACCTCTAAAGTATTGTATGTGACATTGCCACAGTAATTTTCCATGATCTCTTTATATTAACAGTCAATGTAACATAACAGTCTTTATGTTTTCATTAGAAATGCATGAATTCTACATTTTTCTGCAGAACTTTCCAACTATCCCAGGTCTATGCATTCAGCATCATTATGCCTAATTTGTGGTTTTCTGGTCATGGTTAATTTATCCAGCTCCCTTAAACAGAAAATGGTCATTTGATATATTTTATTTTTCCATTTGTTCTCTATCTTGTAATGCTTTATTTTTTCATTTGCTATTATAAACATTAGAGTTGTTGCTTTGTCTATTTACAAACAGTAATGTTTGAACATCACAATTATCATATGTTGTATCCTATAATTTTCAAATATATTTGTTCTTGTCAGCTAATTCTTCACGGATGTCATTTGAAAAATAGGAAGAATAGTGACAAACATTTTGAGGTCTCAGCCTAAATAAGTGTATTTAATGACAGACTTCCACATGTGTTTAGCCCCTAGGAAGATTATTAAAACTCAATATTATCTTCATCATCATTATATAAAATAAAATCAAGTTATTAAGAGGAATCAGAAAGCAACGTTCATGTGATTACCTGAATCTAAGGAGTTGGTTTTGAGGATCAGAGTATGGATTCATTAAAATTTTTTCTGATCTGTTTTCAGCTCTTTTGTATACATCTGACCTTTTCTTAAGCATGACTCCAACCATAGTATGAGCAGTGAATCTGTAATACAGACCTCTTCCACTGAACATTGTAGTGTCCAATGGGAAATGACAAAATATACTTCCTTTGACATTACTTGAAAACAAGTGAATCAGAATGTACCATTTTAGTATTAACACAGAGAAGCTCTAAGTTATGCTGGGAATTATAAACCAAGGGACATGTAATATTAAATTGATTTAGAGCATAATTATATATTTATTTAACAAAATTGAAGAAGCACATATATGTGTATTTATGTCTTAACGATGTATGTATAGTTATATATACACAAAAATTATATTCAGTGAGAAAGGAGTTTGGTGATGATTAACTGCCTGACTGTATTCTTCACACCTTTGTTCCTAAGACTGTAGATTAAAGGGTTCAGCATGGGGATCATGACTGTGAAAAACACAGTGGCCACTTTGACCAGGAGCCAGGAGCTTCAGGAGTTGGGCACATAGTAGAGCAGAAGGATGGTCCCATGGATGATGATGATGGCAGTCAGGTGAGAGGCACAGGTGAAGAAGGCTTTATGGAGTCCACAAGAAGACATCTTGATGGCAGTGACAACAATGAAAATGTAGGAAGTGAGGATAATCAGGAGGCTACTAGTCTCATTGCACGTACAAACGATTAAACACACCATCTGACTGAAGTAAGGGTCAGAGAAGAAGACAGATAGGATGGCATAACACTCACAGCAAAAGTGATTTAGGATATTTGAGCCACAGAAGGATAGTTCTACAAAAGAATATGTGAGTGACAGGGAACATATCCCACCCCATGTGTAGGACCCAGCTACCAGGAGGGCACAGAGCTAACGAGACATGCTTTCTATTTAGAGCAAGGGGTTACAAACCGCCACGGTCATGTCTATTTCAATAATCCCATTATAATTATAATTTTATAGTTAATTTTTCATTCTTTATACATTGTATTTATATTTGTGTACATGTATTTATTTATGTAGAAAAACACTTAACATTACATGATAAATAATTTTATACTCAGCAGTATTATGTTCTGAATATGCTTTCATCTGGGTTCTAGGGCAGTGGAGATCTGTTAGATATCTTGATTGTGGCTGTAAATCTAGCTGTATTTTTCCGTACAGTCAGAAAGTGTACAGTTATGGTACTTTAAATCCATCTGTGCAATTTCTCATTTACCACAGTAATGGAAAAAAAAAAAAACAGGGGAAGAAAGAAAGAGGTTTAAAGGTTGATCAAATAAACTCCTACCATGTTGGTTCCTTGACCAGAAAATCTTAGGATATGGGCATAGGCAACAGCATTTGAAAACATATATCAAAATTAAAGAGATTGGAGATTCTACCCAGCCACCCAGTGCCCTCGAGTTGGAGATTCTAGTTCAGCTAATTTTGGTGGATTTAGCCAAATTAGTGGTCTAAATATAAATTGCTAATTCAGCTTCATGTTTACAAGTGTTGTTGGCTGCCGCCCAGTAGGCCCCAATTCATAGTAACCTATGTACAATTGAACAAAATTCTTCCTGGTTCAGAACCATCCCCATGATCAACTGTAGAGCAGACAATGTTCTGTTGTGACCCACAGGGTTTTCATTAGCTGAATATGAGAAATATATTTCCAAGCCTGGAAGCTCAACTGAAACTTGGTCAGTGTAAGAGTAATATATAAGCCAGAGCTGAAAAACAGATGGTGAGTGTGCATTTGTAAGTTATTTTTAATAAACAATGACTAGCAAAAAATTTCCCACTGGTTTTAAGTACGCAAGTTATGTTATTTTCTGTGTGTGACCCACATTAGCTCAGTTACCTAGAGTATCTGTTGAAGTCAAGCCTGGAATTAAATCACTGAAAACAGACATTTAAAATCTAAACAAAGGGCTACTTTAAAACAGGCCACTGAGAGGCAAAACCTTTTTTGCTCCCATTTGTCAGGTTTCTTAGTTTGGTTCATAAGCCAAAATTTAAAGGGTAAATATATCTCAGGTTTGTATCAGTCTAATAGCTTTGTATAACAAGTTCTTTTTTTTTTTTTTAATTATTCCTTAAAGACATTACTATGTTGCAATTTTAAATTCTAGTCTTCCAAATTTTGTCTGGGATTCTGTACAGGTTTTGGTCAACGAAAGGGGCTAACTTGTTTTCATCCTCCAATTTGTGGTTTCTTTATAATTTTAAATTGTTGATTTCATAAGCTCTAAAAATGGATTTAGATCAGAATCCCAGACTGAGGGTTCTCCAACAGAAGGGTATAGAGTTTCAGTAGATAGACATATACATACATAAGCAAAGGTATAAAGGAAATGGGGATAGTCATTAAGGGTGACACGCCATCATCTTGGGTTAAAGTTCCGAAGTATTTCAACAAGTATTACAAGTTCAAAGGTTAAAACTGTATTTAAAAAGTAGATGCCAAACACTCTGAATCAAATAATCCATAAGAATTCCTCACCTTTTAACTTGGAATTTAACCCTTTTTCATTGAGTTGAATGCAACTCATGGTGATCACTTTTGTTACAGAGTAGAACTGCTCCATTGGGTTTTCATGGCTGTAATCTTTATAGGAGCAAATTACCAGGCCTTTCTTCCTTAGGGCTCTTGGAGTTCAATCTGCCAACCTTTAGGTTAGTAGTCAAGTGCAAACAGTTTGCAGCACCCAAGGCCCCTACTTTGGATTTAGTCATACGATTTTCTTTCAATGATAGAAGGTTCACTGTTGAGACTCAAGCAGGGACTTGAAATATGCTTTTGTTGGTGAGCATACTTTATTGTGGCACTGTTTTCAACATAGACCATTAGCCTACTGGACCAAGGAAGTAACATATATACAGGTTTATAAAGTGAAGGTTAGCTAATCGAGAAGCCCACTTTTGACACATAAGTGGCCTAGCTGGTATCAGCAAACTACTTCAATTAAGCCACTGATATAGAATAAATTGTGCACATTGTTGCTTACCACTGAGAGTTTATGATCGTTTGTTTTACATTAAAAAAGGACTGATGCCCAAGTACATCTGTGGATTTCATCAATGCTAATATCCTCAATGTTATACTTTTCTATTTTGGGGTAAACGAGATAAAAGATGTATGATATATCTTTATATTATTTCCTACAACTCAAAAATAACATAAATGTAGTAATTTTTCAAGTAAAGTATAATAAGTAAATAAATCACAGCCCTGTTAACATAAATGACAAAAATGGAGTCATGACCAAATATTTCTAAATTGTGTATTGTTTTCTGGTGACCTAGTACATTGAGGAAAATACAATTTATATTACCAAATATAATTTAAATGCACCAGACTGTGATTACTGTAGGGAAAAGAGACTTCTTTCTTTTTGTTACCCTAGGAATCTTCCAACGCAAAGATAGTCCATGTGGAATTAAATTAACATTTTTAATAAACATTTAGAGACCTATGCCAAACAGCTCTTACTGTACTAGCTTATAACATGGACAAAATGTCCTCATTGTTAGCTGTAATTTTCAGATCACCTAAAAAAATTCCATACATCTTGTAACTTAAAACGAGTTGAAGATTGGCTTGGGCAAGTTCATGGTCATGCATAATAACAAAGAAACTTTTCATGGCAGTTTCTGAATAAAAGACTTAGTTTAATTGGTCTGAATTTTACTTTCTAATAGTATTTGTAGTATTAATGTTATTTTACAAAACAGTAAAGTGAACAGATATTGAAATGCGAGCTGAAAGGTTGTCATAGATTCAGGTTCCGGTTTGCTATCGATTAATTCTCACCAGTATTCTCATTAAGAACAGCCTAAATATTTAGAGATTTAGATTTTAAAACAGAAGAATTTGGTATTGATTAACTTCCTGACTGCCTCCTTCACATCTTTATTCCTAAGGCTGTAAATCAGGGGGTTCAGCATGGGGATGACCACTGTGTAAAACACAGAGACCACCTTGACCATGAGCCATGAAGCTTTGGAATTAAGTACACAGTAGAGAAAAAGGATGGTTCCATGGAAAATGGTAATAGCGGTTAGGTGGGAGGCACAGGTGGAGAAGGCTTTGGGGTGTCTTCCAGCTGAAGGCACCTTCATTACAGTGAGGACTATAAAAGCATAGGAAGTAAGAGTGATCACTAGGCTGCTTATTTCAATGAATGTGGCCGACACTAAAATGATCTTCTGACTAATGTATGGGTCAGAACAGGACACAGCAACAATGGCAGCAAGCTCACAGAAAAAGTTGTTTATGAAATTGGTCCCACAGAAAGACAATGTCAACAGAAAGTAGGTGACTGTCAAGGAACATACTATACTCCAAGAGTAGGAGACAGCCACCAAAAAATAGCAAAGCTTCGGGGACATTGCAACCATACAGAGCAAGGGGTTATAAACTGCCACAAATCGATCATAAGCCATCACTGCCAACATGAATGTTTCTGACACCACAAATATACAAGCCATGAAGAATTGCATGATGCACCCTGTGAAGGAGATGATTCTGTCTTCCACAACCAGGTTTTCTAACAGTTTGGGTGTAACTACTGAAGAGTAACAGAAATCAACAAACGACAAGTGGCTGAGGAAAAAGTACATGGGGGTGTAGAGTTTGGGGTTGATCCTGATGATTAAAATCATGCCCAGATTCCTAACAACAGTGACCATGTAGATGGCCAGGAAAACCATGAGGAGGGGCACCTGGAGGTCTGGGTATTCTGAGAAGCCCAAGAGGATGAATGTGGCTCCAGCACTCTGATTTTCTTGTTTCCTGAAGAGAAAATAAGAAATCTGACTATTCTGAGAAACAAAACTTGAATTAGGCAGTAGAAAATGGAAAAAATATGTTAGGCTTATTAAGTGTTTATAAAGATTTTGTGAAAAATACATGTTTTCCCTGTTACTTTATTTGAATAATTAGAATTTACTAATATCACATTTACACAGTGAATATTAATTTTGTGCAAGTGGAATATTAAAGAACAAAATTGGAAGAATAATAACCAAAAGAGAACAGACCCTGATATATTTCAAAGAATCAAAATTAGTATACTTAGAGGAAACTGACTTTATGGGAAAGGCCACTTTGTCTCTTAGCATGAATGTGAATTTCCTGAAAATACTTGTTTTATAGCAAATACATATAAAGAATTTCTGTAGTCTCTTCCAGTCTCCCCTCTTCATCCATGAGCAATTAACAAGAAATTTTGAATTTTTTTAACATTAACAACACAGGATAATGGACAAGATAAAATTTTCTTGGTTGGGCTCTTTTCCTTTTCAGAATATTCATTAACCTACTAACCCAACACTCTCAACATATTCTATAGTTCTGCAGTAGAAGCCTACTGGATTTTTTTACTTATCGCAAAATAATTTTACTTTTTAATATTATTCTTCAATTCATACCATATCATTCTTCATCAGGTGCTCACCACAAAATATGGACTATGTAATCTTTGATAAAAATAGCTGAAGAGATAGGTTATATAAATCTCTTCCTTGCCAATGTGGCAGATTTGGGAAAGATAGGTAAGTGATAAATAGTAAAAACTGTGAAAGTACCAGACTTTGATATTAAATGTTATCTTATAACAAAAATAAGTACTTTCATTCTGAATCAAGTTTTAAGCAATCAAAGGACAAATGTCAGGCTAGAGACCCACCTCAAACAGCATACCATGATATGCTTGATGTCGCTGGTACAGAACCTCAAACATGAAAAACTGGTATTCAGTATCAAGTACAGTTGGTTGGGTTCATTTTTATCCCTGGTTGTTCATGATGCCACTCGGTAGTTTTCTTTTTAAATGGTGTGAAATGTCAATGTATGGAGTTGGGCCATACCAAAATAGACTTAAAGAAAAATAGACTTAGAATATGAGAAATTCCTGCAGGCCACTCTAGAGCAGAAGTCACATGAACCCCTGTATTCTCAGAGAAGCCCTGTACTCCTTGGCTCCATGAAATGAACAGAAGGAAAACTTGAACTCTTTCTGAATCTGGCAGCATAACTCTCAAAACTATTTTCTCCTGAGTACTCCCAGCCTCTTCCCTACAGCACTGGAAAAATAAGAATTAATCCTTTTGTATACTTAGTATCTATAAGCTTAGTTATTTACTGATGACCAGAGATACAGAGGACATCTCTCATCCTTCTTTCATAATCTCCATATGAACCCACTCATCATGGTTTCTGACACATGTCCTATCCTTCCCCATCCATTGATATCATTCCATTATGCTCTCTGGAAATAAATGATATATAAGTTACCAAGCAAGGACTTGAAGCACTTACTGATGAAGATCAAAGACCACAACCTTCGGTATGGATTACACCCCACAATAAAGAAAACAAAAATCCTCACAACTGGGCCAATAACCAACATCATGATAAATGCAGAAAAGATTGAAGTTGCTAAGGATTTCATTTTTCTTGGATCCACAATCAACAGCCGTGGAAGCAGCAGTCAAGAAATCAAAAAAAGGCATTGCGTTGGGCAAATCTGATACAAAAGAACTCTTTAAATTGTTAAAAAGCAAAGATGTCACCTTGAAGATTAAGGTACACCTCACCCAAGCATGGTGTTTTCAATTGTCTCATATGCATGCAAAAGCTCTGATGATGAATAAGGAAGACTGAAGAAGAATTGATGCCTTTGAATTGTGGCGTTGGTGAAGAATATTGAATATACCATGGATTGCTAAAAGAATAAACAAATCTGTCTTGGAAGATATACAAACAGAATGTTTCTTAGAAGTAAGGATGGAGAGACTACATCTTACATACTTTGGACATGATATCAGGAGGGATCAGTCCCTTCAGAAGGATATCATGTTTGGCAGAGCATCAGCAAAAAAGAGAAAAAACTCTCACCAAGATGGATTGACAAAGTGGCTGTAACAATGTGCTCAAGCATAACAAAGATCGTGATGATGGATCAGGACTGGGCAGTGTTTCATTCTGTTATACCTAGGGTCATTTTGAATAGGAACCGACTAGATGCACCTAACAACAATGTAAGGAGTATCATAGATGCTTCCTTATTTATATCTTTCACAGGTTGAAGATTGGTTATTTGTAAAGTTATCACCAGGTCTAATGTTGTCCATGAAGCAGGAGTTGAACAAACCCATGCTATTTTTTATTGGTGGCTGGGATTGGTGACTACTATCATTTTTTTTGCTGCTCATTATCATCCTGGTAATGGTGTTGAAAGTGATGATTAAGATGTGGAAGCATTCACTGGCAATTCGATTATTTTCACTTAGGCATTGGTTTCTCCACTGTCTGAACATGACAGACAGAAATATTCCTGGGTTTTCTTTAATCACTAAGATGTAACAACGATTATAAGTATGGCACAGGAAAGGGCCGTGTTTCATTCTGTTGTGCATAGGGTCGCTATGAGTCGGAACTGACTCGATGACATCTAACAACAATAACAAGTCTAAGATGTGGAACCCCTGATAGTGTAGTAGTTAAGAGCAACAGCTGCTAACCAAAAGGCTGGGAGTTCGAATCCACCAGCCACTCCTTGGAAACTACGGGGCAGTTCCACTCTGTCCTCTAGGGTCGGTTTGAGTCGGAATCAACTCGATGGCAACTGGTTTTGATTTTTTTTTTAAGTCTAGGATATATAATTACATTTTCTCCATTATGAATTACCATCACTTTATATCTCTCTAGTATTATCAGGTTTGGGCATGTAGGAAAAACATCTCTCAAAGACTAATTCCTCAACCATTCCTTTGCTACCCTTCTATATAAGGCTACTGCCATTCTGTGTAAACCACTAATCAGCTAGATTATGGCCACATATTTTCATACAAACTTCTCAATTTTATTTTAAGGATTTTTCTCAATAATTCTGTGCCATGTGCCAAAATAATTTTCCATGATCACCATAGCCTAACAGTCAATGTCTTTTAAGATCTAAGTGAATGCATGTTGTCAGGGTGCCTTTTCCAAAACTCTCCAAGGTCCGTGTATTCAGCCTTAACTTCATTACCACTGTCACCTGCTTCTCTTATCATCGTGAATTTATCCAACTCTGTTAAGCAGCACATGCTCATTTGCGTGAAGTATATTTTTCCATTTTATCCTCTCTCTCATAATGGTTTATTTGATATTACATATTTTTTCTTATCCTCTGTATACATGCAGACTTTAAGATTTATAGCTTACAATTACCATATGCTTTATCCTATATTTTATAAATATGTTGGTTGCTGTCACCTTCTTTCTCAGGCATTATAGAAATTTTGAGGAAAATGCTCACATTTGATTATCTATTAACCAAACACCTATTACAGTGGTGCGTACCTGATGAGAAAGCCAAGAAAATCATTGAAGGGAAGCATGTATAATGGCATAATACCTGGAGGCCTCTCCAAGTCAACTGACTAGATTTTAATGGGCACATGTGTTTGCCCATTCAATGGACACATGTGTTTGTTTTCTGCAAAGATTGTCACAACTCAATATTTTATACAATTTCTATTTTATAATTAAATTATATTTTATTTGTAAAGTGAAATAAAACAAGTATTGAATAAACTCACCTAAGCACAGAAGCACTTGAATGATTCATTGACCAGAGATTCCTTTGCTAAGTTTGATGAACCCAAGAATTCTCCTGACTTATTCTATTAGAGTAGATATCAACCTAAAATAGTAGCAGGAGTCCATAATATATGAACATATTCTTTAATATTTCATATAAACAATATTTATTATTTCATATAAAAAACTTTTCTTCAACCTTTATGAACATCCAGTGTAAGCAGACAGAGGCAGGCCAAACAGCTAATTTCTGGCACCAAATTGTGTTAAATATATGTCATCGTGACCAACGAAATGTGGCCAAAGAGAATATCATGAAAGCATTGACTTGGAGTCCACAATTTGAACAATTAGATGAAACACTGTCCAACGTGATGTCTTGTTGTGGATTATTTTTTTTTAAAGCTCTAGGGACATCATCAGCTTTACCCCATTCATCTTATAAAAAAAAAAAAAATGAACCAGACTGAATACATCTTGATTTTATACACATATAAATTACAGAAACGTGCAAGGTAAAAATTCTGCTATAAAACAACAATAAAGTTACTTGTTTATTTGCTTTATTGGTAGTTTTTTTTACATTTTAATTCTGTAACTTATTGTATTACAAGAATATGGATAAATATAACTGACTTTAAACTTATAAATTATAGTATTTTTACAGATAACTTTAGATTTTATGCAAGCTATCATGTCTGTGAATAGAAATAGTTTTAATGTTTTCCTTCATATCATCATGGCTATATTTTTCTTGTTTAATTGCAGTTGCCAATACATGTGCGGAGTAGAAATTACGGGAGTGGGCCTCTTTGCCTTACTCTCAATTTTAAGGGAAAAGCATTCAATATTTCACTTTACAGCACTATGTCAGGTATAAGCATTTTTGTAGAAACTCTGTTTCAGCTTTAAGAAGACTCTATTTACTAGTTTTAGCACAAGAGTAGTACATCAAAAAGGAAAAACATACAATTTTTTCAACAGGTGCAGGAAAAAAAACATATCACAAAATGTAACCTCCATTTTTATGAAAAGAACCTGCAAACTAGGAAAAAAAGGAAGCCTCCTTAATCTGAGGGATCTGTTAAAAATCATATTTATTATAGATGACTGCATGTTTTCTTCCTAAGATCAGGAAAATGTGCCAACTTTCACCAGTTCCACTTAGCATTGTTTCTGGGGTTTTAAAAGATGCAAAACTACAAGTAAATAAAGTCCTCCATGCAAAGTGATCATTTATGAGTAAAATCCAAAGTAGTCTATATACAAAAAATTTAGAGCTCAAAATTAACTTGATAATGAACCTAAATAAACAAAATTCAGTTTTATTTTTATATATTAGTAAAAATGAATAAGAACTTATATTAAAATATAGTTTTAATAAAACCTCATAAATATTCAGCATTTACAGACAAATCTGACAAAAATGTGCAGGATCTGTGCAGACGAAACAACAAAACATCAAAGAAGGTCAAAATCAATGAAGAAATACATTACATCCATGATGTGGAAAACTGAATACTGTTAAGATGTCAGTTCTTCCCTGATTAATATATAAATATAAATTTTATGAAATCAAAACAATAATCCCAACAGGCTTTTTGTATCCATTGTCAGTCTAACTCTAAAATTCCTGGGCTATAACCTAGAAAATATATATTCCAAAAGTGTATAGCAAAATGATGTTTGACAACTGTACAAATGCAATTCAATGGAGTAAGAATGGTAATTTTAAAATATGGTGCTGAAACAACTGAGTATCCAGATGCAAAAAAAAAAAAAAAAAAACTTCAATCAATAACTTATGCCATAAAAAAAATGGACCATACAGAAAGATGTATAGCTGAAAATTATAAAATGTCTAGAATAAAATCTCTGTCATCCTGACAAACGGGAAGAATTTTTATATCCCTGTATGAAAAATGCAATTCATAAATTTTCTAAAAAGTTAATAAATTGGAGTTCATCCACATTGGGAATTTCTGTTTAGTGTAAGACACTGTAAGAAAATAAAAGACAAGCCACAGAATAGTAGAAAAGATTTGCAAATAACACATTTTACAGACATATATATGTACACATATATATAGTATCTAAAACACAAAAATAACTCCTAAAAATCCAATAATAATAAAATAAATGCAATTGAAATTGAGAAAGGATATAAATAGACACTTCACCAAAAATAAATAAATAAATAAATAAACAGGCTTCAAAAGATCACATAAAATGATATTCAAGTTAGTTGTTAATTTGTTGTTGTTATTAAGCCAGCTCCAACTCAGGGCAACTTTAGGAATACTAGAACAAAACACTGCCCAGTCCTTCACCATCTTCATGATTCTTGGTATGTTTGAGTCCATTGTGGCAAAAATTGTGTCGATAAAACTCACAGAGGGCTTCCTTAGTTTCCACTGACCCTCTACTTTACCGAACATGATGTCCTTTTCTAACAATTGCTCTTTCCTGATGACATGTCTAAGTAAGAAAGTTGGTCTCACCATCTTCCCTTCCATGGAGCACTCTAGTTGCATTTCTTCTAAGATATTCCATTCTTTTGGCCTTGTTTCCCAACACCACAGTTCAGATGCATCCCTTCTTCTGTCTTCCTTTTCCATTATTCAACTTTCACGTGCATATAAAACAATTGAAAAAAATGACTTGTGTCAGAGGCAACTTAGACATTAAAGTGACATCTTTGCTTTTTAAAACTTTAAAGAGGTCTTTAGTAACAGATTTACTTAATACAATAAGCCATTTTCTTTCTCAACTGCTGCCTTCACAGACATTGATTGTTGACTCAAGAGAATAAAGTTGTTGACAACTTCAGTTTTTTCTCCACTTACCATGATGCTGTTTACGGTTCAGTCATGAGGAGTTTAGTTTCCTCAGGTTCAGGTGCAATCCATTTTGAAGACTGAAGTCTTTGACCTTCTTCAGTAAGTGCTGTGAGTAATCTTCATTTTTGGCAAGTACGGTTGTGTCATCAGTATACTGCAGGTTGTGGACTCTTCCTTCAATCCTGATGATTAATTCTTCTCCATACCATCCAATGTCTCAGATTATCAGATTGTAAAGATTGAAAACGTGAGGTAAAAGGATACAGCCATGCAAACGTCTTTTTTCCATATTTGAACCATGTACTACCTCTTGTTCTATTTGAACAACCGCATCTTGATCCATGTAGTTTCCACATAAGCATAATTAAATATTCTAAAATACCCATTCCTTTGAATGTTATCCACTATTTGTTATAATCCACACTGACAAGTGCCTTTCTGCAACTGATAGGACACTGGTTAACATTTGTTTTGTATTCTCTGCTTTCAGCCAAGATCCATCTGACAACAGTAATAATGGTCCTTGTTGCCCGTCATTCTCTTCTGAATTCTGCTTGAAGTTCCAGCAGTTCCCTTTCAATGTATGGCTGCAGTTACTTTTGAATTATCTTCAGCAAAATTTTGGCAGTAATTGATATTAATAACATTATTTTTTATCAATATTAATTGATATTAATAATATTTACTGGCATGTGGTATCAGGTAATATTGTTTGATAATTTCTGCGTTTGGTTGGATCACCTTTCCTGGGAAAAGGCATAAATATGGATCTCTTCCACTTGGTTGTCCAGGTAGCTGTCTTCCAAATTTCTTGGCATAGTCGAGTAAGCACTTCCAGTGCTGCATTGCTTTGCTGAAACTTCTCATTTGGTGTTCCGTCAAGTCTTGAAGTCTTGTTTTTCACCAATGCCATCAGTGCAGCTTGGACCTCTTCCTTCAGTATCACCTGTTCCTGATCATATGCTTCCTCCTGAAATGGTTCAACATTGACCTATTTTGTGTGTGTGTGTGTGTGTGTGTGTTCTGACTCTGCATATTCCTTCCATTTTCTTTTGATGCATCCTTTAATATTTCATCAGCAAAATCCTTCAATATTGTAACTCGAGGCTTGAATTTTTATTTCAGTTCTTTCAGCTTGAGAAATGCTGAGCACATTTTTCCCTTTTACTTTTCTAACTCCAAGTCTTTGCACATGTCATTATAATAATTTACTTTCTCTTCTCCAGCTGCCCTTTGAAATATTCCGTACAGCTCTTTTACTTCCTCATTTCTTCTATTTGTTTTAGCTACTCATTGTTCAAGAGCAAGTTTCAGAGTCTCTTCTGACACCCATTTTGGTTATTTCTTTCTTTCCTATCTTTTTAATGACCTTTTGCTTTCTTCATGTATAATGTCCTTGATGTCATTCCATAACTAGTTTGGTCTTTGGTCATTAGTGTTCAATGCATCAAATCTATTCTGTGATGGTCTCTAAATTTAGGTGTGATATACTGAAGGTTGCATTTTGGCTCTCGTGGACTTGTTAGAAGTTTCTTCAATTTGATCTTGAACTTTCATATGATCAATTGATGATCTCTTCTGCAATCAGCCCCTGGCCTCATTCCAACTGATGATATTGAGGTTTTCCATTGTCTCTTTCCACAAATGTAGTCGATTTGATTCTTGTGTATTCTATCTGGTGAGGTCCACATGTATAGTCACCACTTATATTAGCAAAAAAAGGTATTTGCAATAAAGAACTTGTTGATCTTGCAAAAATTCTATCATGTGATCTCCAGCATCTTTTCTGCCACCAAGGCCATATTTTCCACCTACCGATCCTCCTTCTTTGTTTCCAACTTTCGCATTCCAATCACCAGTAATTATCAGTGCATCCTGATCACAGCATGTTCGATCAATTTCAGACTGCAGATGTTGGTAAAAATCTTCCATTTCTTCATCTTTGGTCTTAGTGGTTGGTGCATAAATTTGAATAATAGTCATATTAACTGGTCTTCCTTGTAAGCATATGAATATTCTCCTAGCATTGACAGTGTTGTACTTTAGGATAGATCTTGAAATGTTCGTTTTCACAATGAATGCAAGACCATTCCTCTTCAAGTTGTCATTCCTGGCATAGTAAATCATACGATTGTCCAATTCTATATGTCTAATACCAGTCCATTTCAGCTCATTAATACATAGGATACTGTTGTTGATGTGATCCATTTCATTTTTCATGATTTCCAATTTTCCCAGATTCATATACTTACATTCCACTTTCTGATTAATAGATGTTTACGGCTGTTTCTTCCCAATTTGAGTCATGCCACATCAGCAGACGAAGGTCCCCAAAGCTTTACTTAATCCACGTTATTAAGGTCAACTCTACTTTGAGAAGGCAATTCCTCCCCAATTTTAGTTATGTCATATTTATCTGCAAAATCAAGAAAGAATATTTTCCATAAGGTAATATTAATTTTACTATAATAACAAATTTTATTTGATAGAACAGATATAAAGTTTTTATAACGATTGCAAAATATATGGGACAAACTATGACATATAATAGATATTCATCTTCAATATTTTTTAGAATTGTGGGTAAATTATGTGATATCCAAAACATTATATGGATTTTGAAAATCAGACTCAATCTTGACAGCCATTGACATTGGGCAAGTCTTAGGAATTCAATGTAGAAAACATCTTCTCTCTGAAGTTGGACAGTAAGTTTCATCGAGTTTGAATTGAGTTCATAGGGGACACATTTAAACTCAAAAGCACAAATATATTTTCTCTCTGTTTTCCCACCATTTTATAGCTGCCCTTGGTTATTATCACAGCCTTGTGCCTATAGGAAAGATATAGTTCAAAGATCAATCCTCAGCAATTCCTCTTCTATCATAATACATATGGCCTTACCACTATTCAGCTAGATTATGGTCACATGCTCAAGCCAAACGCCTCACCTTTAAAGTATTCTATGCAACATTGCCAGAGTAATTTTCCATGATCTCTTTACATTAGCTGTCAACATAACAGTCCTTATGTTTTCATTAATGAATGCATAAATTCTACATTTTTCTGCAGACCTTTCTATACTGTCCCAGGTCTTTGTATTCAGCCTTATTAGGACTAATTCTCGGTTTTCTAATCCTGGTTAATTTATCCAGCTCTCTTAAACAGCAAATGGTCATTTGATGTAGTTTATTTTTCCACTTGTTCTCTATCTTGTAAGGCTTTATTTTTCCATCAACTATTAATAAACATTAGAATTGTTGCTTTGCCTGTATACACACAATAATGTTTAAACATCACAATTATCATACGTTGTATCCTATAATTTTTAAATATAACTGTTCTTGTTAGCTAAATCTTCACAGATGTCTTTTGAAAAAAAGGAAGAATTGTGAAGGTCTCAGCCTAACTAAGTGTATTTAACGATAGACTTCCACATGTGTTTAGCTCCTAGGGAGATTATTAAAACTCAATATTATCTTCATCATCATTATCTAAAATAAAATCAAGTTATTAAGAGGAATCAGAAAGCAATGTTTATATGATTATCTGAATCTAAGGATCTGGTTTTGAGGATCAGAGTATGGATTTATTAAAAATTTTTCTGATCTATGTTTTCAGCTCTTTTGTGTACATCTGACCTTTTCTTAAGCAAGACTCCAACCATAGTACAAGCAGTGAATCCATAATACAGACCTCTTCCACTGACCATTGTGGCATCCAATGGGGAGATAGTAAAATATAGTTTTTTTTTTGTTTGTTTGTTTGTTTTACTGTTAATTGAAAACAAGTGAATCATAATGCATTATTTCAGTATTAACCCAGAGAAACTGTAAGGCATGCTAAGAATTATAAACCATGGGACATGTAATAATAAATTGACTTAGAGCATAATTGTGTATTTATTTAATAAAATCAAACTAGCATAAACTATACATACAAAAGTTTTTGGAAATAGTTAAGACATAAATAAGTATATATAGATACACTTATTTATGCCTTAACTATATATATACACACTCAAGAATTATATTGAGTGAGAAAGGAGTTTGGTGATGATTAACTTCCTGACTGTCTCCTTCACATCTTTGTTTCTAAGACTGTAGATTGAGGGGTTCAGCATGGGGATCATGACTGTGAAAAACACAGTGTCCACTTTGACCAGGAGCCAGGAGCTTTTGGAGTTGGGCACACAGTAGAGCAGAAGGATGGTCCCATGGAAGATGGTGATGGCAGTCAGGTGGGAGGCACAGGTGGAGAAGGCTTTATGGAGTCCACCGGAAGAAGTCATCCTGATGATAGTGACAGCAATGAAAATGTAGGAAGTGAGGATAATCAGGAGGCTACTAGTCTCATTGAACGTAGAAATGATTAAACACGCCATCTGGCTAAAATAAGGGTCAGAGCAGGAGAGAGATAGGATAGCAGAATACTCACAACCAAAGTGATTTATGATGTTTGAGCCACAGAAGGATAGTTCCACAAGAGAATATGTGAGTGTCAGGGAACAGATCCCACCCCATGTGTAGGACCCAGCTACCAGGAGAGCACAGAGCTTAGGAGACATAGCTACTGTGTAGAGCAAGGGGTTACAAACAGCCACAAATCGGTCATAGGCCATCACCGCTAACATGAACATTTCTGTAATCACAAATGTGCAGCCAAAGAAAAACTGTACCATGCAGCCTCTGAAAGTGATACTTCTGGCTTCAACAACCAAGATTTCTAGCAGTTTGGGTATAAACACACTGAAATAACAAATATCCAAAAAGGATAGATGGCTGAGGAAAAAGTACATGGGTGTGTGGAGTTTGGGATTGCTCCTTATGATCACAATTATACTCAGGTTCCCCACTAGAGTGACTGTGTAGATGGTCAAGAATGCCAGAAAGAGCAGTACCCAGAAGTGTGGGTATTCTGAGAAGCCCAGAAGGATGAATGTGGTCACAGAGCTCCAGTTTTCCCCACCCAGTACCATGGCTCTTGTGGAAACAAACAAAAAAACAAAACCCAGAAATTTGATTCAGAGTGGCAAACTTGAGAAGTCAGACATAGGAACAACTCAGGAGAGGATAGATGTAGACCAGTGAAGACCAAGATTATCTTTTCTGGTCCTTTGGATTTTACTGGCCACCTATCAATTTTTATTATTGTTACTATGAGCAATTAGCTTTGTCTTTCAAAATTGAATGTCTTCATCTGGAAAATAAGAAAAATAGTATTTATTAATATAATTATTTAATATAAATGATGTAAAAATGTATATGATGCTTACAGCATTGTATATCCTATTCAAGCCTGTTGTGGTCAAGTAGATTCTGACTCCTAGTGACCCTATAGGACAGAGTACAACTGTCCCATAGAGTTTCCAAGGAGCACCTGGTGGATTTGAACTGCCAACCTTTTGGTTAGCAGCCATAGCACTTAACCACTACGGCACCAGGTTTTCCATATATCCCATAGTAACATACAATTATATGAGAAAAAAAGAACAAAGCGAAATCAAGAAAACCACTTAACGCGTCACAGTAGCCATATGATCATAGCAAAAGTGGCCTTGGGAAGATTAAAGTTTCAGTAGTAAATTTTTTAAGTGAAAAATATATTTGTGGACACACACAATTTTGTATTGATTATTGAACTTTTTACTTTGGTAGGTATATACATCCAATTATCAAGGAGTCAAAAAAACCTACTTCAAAGAATCTTTAAGCGGTCTGGTCAATACAATCCACTGTTAACTGTGTTCACTCCATTTTATCCCCTCGTATGGGTCCAAAACGCTCAATTATTTAAAGCTATTTTCTGACAAAGTGTTTTGGAGATAATCTTAAAAGATTTATTTTGATTATCTCCCTCTGGTTATCCAGTCTGCTTGTAGTGCATAACATATTCAAAACCACTGCCATCGAGTCAATTCTGACTTATAGCGGCCCTATAGGACAGAGTACAACTGCCCCACAGAGTTTCCAAGGAGCACCTGGAGGATTTGAACCACCAACCTCTTGGTTAACAGTTGTAGCACTTAACCACTACACCACCAGGGTTTCCACATATCATATTAAAAATAAAAAATATATATCATCAATTATAAAGCACAAAAAATGTACAATGTAAAAATTATCACTGTCAGTTATTAATGACAATCAAGAAAATCCTCTTCTGATGTGGCAAAAGATGAAATAATATGTAAGATTAATAAATGTGAATTTCTTGGTTTTGGAAGGAAAAGAAGGTTAAATATTGGAAATTTTACATGACTGAACCTACAACTAAAGATTTTATCTAGAAATGGACTTGGAGACACAGAAGACAAGATAATGCCAATTTGAACCTATCTGGGAGCTGGCAAAAGTTTTAGGCTTGCCTGTAAAAATCAACACCTGCCATCTCATTTAGGGACACTAATCCCAGGAATGGAAACCCTAGTGGCGTAGTGGTTAAGTGCTATGGTTGCCAACCAAAGGGTCAGCAGTTCGAATCTGCCAGGTGCTCCTTGGAAACACTATGGGGCAGTTCTACTCTGTCCTATAGGGTCGCTATGAGTCGGAATCGACTCGACGGCACTGGGTGGGAATCCCACGAACATAGCGTCAGCTATAGAATTGCGCTTTCTATTTCACAGAAGATCGAGCTGATTTTTTTTTTTTTTTTTTTTTATCTTCATGTATTTTATCTCGTGTTGACAAAAAAAAAAAAATCAGCCTTTCAATTCAGGATCTTTGCTGTTATTGGGTCAAGTCCACGCAGGTTAAGAATTTGGAGGTGCAATCTGCTATTACTTCATTGTAGGTATATCAAGGCACTGAATCAATTAAAGGCTCTAGAGCTTGGACTGGAGTAAGAAATCTTAGGGATGTTTGAGCAAACTTGGCTAAACAAAAACATAGTGATATTTATTAAAGATCCTATGCCAAGTTTAAGAGTCATGGAAGTTTAAAAATGGAAAAGTCCTGGCTATTTGTACCTGCATTGTTTTCTGTCTTTATCAACAATATTTCTACGGCCCTTCCTTACATTAAAGCACCTGTCCTCACAATTAATGATCCCTTTTCAAACAGTGTTAGTGACATTTACCAGAGATTAATAATAATAGTCAAATATATAGTTGAATATTTCTCTTAAGTAGTCTTTTTTTTTTTTTTTTGCTTGTAATTTCTGGCATGTTGCAAGTCCTGATGAATCTCTTTCTCAGAAATTAAGACTAATTCCTCTTTCACATTATACATCTTAAAATATTTGACTACAACTTCTGTAGGCCCTTTATGCTCTTCTCTTTCTAGGTAAATGTCCTTAGTGTTGTTTGTTTGTGTTTGCATTTACTTCCTTATGTTGGTTATTAACTGTTTCAGAAGAGCTTCTCGATATTGTTGATACAGCATTAACCCTCCCGGGTTGAAATTGGCACTAAGAACTAAATGTAAGCTTCCCAGGGACATCTTGCCAAGCCAAGAGAGAATCCACTCAGTAACCTGCTTTTCTTTGCTATACTTTTAATGAGGACACCTGACTGAGAACTCACAGTCAAATATTTGAACTGCAAAGTTTAGCTCATGGCTTACCAATAAGCCACAAACCCTGTACTTATGTGTTTGGAATTTTTGGACAAAGTTGAGGATTTTGAGCTCATTTTTACATTTCATGCACCTAGATTCCTATTGCTGCCTGCATGATTCTTCATTCTAATTGTATTGACCCCTGATCATGCTGCATCTTGCCTTTATGGAACGCTTTCATTGTAACTTCAGTTTCCATTAATATTACCAATCATCAGTGCCCATTCCATTCTTATATGATTTGGGAAATTTGTTAAACCTTTCAGAAAGTCTTTCATCTCAACCCCTGGAAAATATGTGTTGAACTCAACATGTACTTTAAGTTAAATAAATACAGGGAGTCGTAGCAACCTGGAAGAGTTCTGAAAGATTTAAAGTAAATGTGATACTCCCTCACTCATCTCACAATCATTTTGAGGGCATCTTTATTAGTTTACAAGTTACTGAAGAATGCATAAAAGACACCGAACATGTAATAATAATGTTATGGGGATAGATTTGTTAAAGTAATTTTGGGTTATTTTAAATTCAATTAAGTATCCGGGAGGACAAGTGGAGTTGAATGGATCAACTACATCCTTGCCTATGGCATTAAAAATAAAATTAAGAAATGACAGTCCAGGGAAGTGTCTTATTAGAAACTCTACTCTCAACAGTTTTATCTTCTTATTCAGAGAGGGGGGTGATTTGAATGGATGGAGAAAAGACAGCGTCACATCATGCCATTTGTAGAAACCATGGGCTGAGGAATCATATTTAACTAGTTCCGAATCAGTCTCAGAAACTTATTCCATACATAACTTTATCAAATTCTTTCATTTATGTGAGCCTTAATTTCATCTTGTATTAAATATGGGTAACAATACTAGGCAAGGTACCTTAAAGCTCAGCATAAGAGTCTTAAATAAGGCTATGATTTTAAAATATTTAAGAAATCCTACACTTAGTTAAGCATCTTCCAATATTAGCTCATTCAACCTTAAGATTCTAATGTTTTTGGTTCCAAGAAAATATCACTAATTCTATGATTTAAAAACGACCAAACATAAAAAAAAAAAACCAAGGCTGTTACTGTCAAGTCAATTCTGACTCAGAATAGCAATGTGAATATTGAAAATAATTTAAAAAGGAGTTATGTATACTGGGCTCCGTTTATACTAAAGGATTTTATGTTTTTCACTCAGTCCTGTATTCAAACTTCTGTCTGTTTTTCAACCTGCCAATATATAATCTTCATTTTCCTATTGCTTTCCCATCACTCTCTGGTACTTGATTCTCCTTCAGCCATCTCAGGTTGGTGGATGTTGAAAAGACAGGCAGGGAAAAATGAACAAAGAGAAATCTTCCACATAGCCCTCCCTCTTCATTCCCACTATGAACATCTACTCATCTAGATACAAGATTTCCCAGGCTAACCTATCTAAATGCAGTCCAATCCATAAATTTCACACTTAATGAACTCTAGGTTAGGCTGGGATACCACAGGGTAAGTGTTTTAATTACGTTATTACAAAAATGTGTCAAAATTGAAACTATTTGACTTAAATTCCTGTAATATTTTTTTTTCTCCTGGAAGTATATAACCAAATACTTTTGTCACTCTATTGATAGAAATATTTTAAACCTTTGTTGTTCAAAAATGAATTATTAATACCTTCTAATCTTCCACTGTCTTTTCTTCTGAAGTGGGTCTTATCCTTCTTTAGTATTTATCCCTCATCATCTTTCAGTGATAAGATCCCTACATAACTCTTGCAAGAACAATTTGCTGATTAATTCAGATCTCTTTTTTTTTTCTATTGCTCTATTTTCTTTCTACCAGTATCTTCCATCTATGTGCAATGACTGGCATATTTTGTTGTTTTTTATGCATGTATGTATGCCTCTGTATATTTTACTTTTTTTTTTTCCTTGAAGGTTTCACATGTTTTAAGGACAAGAATTACATGTAACATCTCTTCCATAACCTCTAATGTATGTAAGATGGAAATTAGGTACATAGTTTCAAATTCAGTACAATGGTCCTAGGGATGGAGAAAGTAGAATTCTGCACCTTGAATACATGCCATCAGCTGAACTAGGTTGAAATGACTCTAACACAACTCACTTAGGTTTTCCCTGCCAGATTTTTGCTGGATTTCAGTATTCCTCACATGAGATGGAGAAGAAAACCCAATGTTGAATCAGCTCACCAAAAGATAGATTTTCCTGATGTATTTTTTTATTGAAGGCTTCTTTGCTGTTATTAACAAATTGCATACTCTTTCTTTCTAAAATTGAAATTTTCTTATAAATTTTCATTCCTTTGCAGGCAACGAATGCCTCTTTCAAAATGCAACTCAATGAAACAGCCAATTAATGACTTTTTTCCAATTGTAAAGAAATTTTAGAATGAGTGTAGAGATACTCTGGGGAGAAAGGGAGACCTGGAAACTAAATCTCATGATCACATTGTTTGTTTTTCACTGAACTATTTGACCCTAGGGACCCAGACCCCTGAGAACCGTGACTGGGGCTTTTTTTCATGAGCTACAAACCAAATAATTAGAAGGAATTTTCTCTTCCATAATTTAAGTTATACTTTCTTCTAAATAATTAACATTGATATTCATATCTTAAAAAAAAATAAAGTTTACCTGGGTACAGAGGCTATACTTCTGAAACTCCCCAAAAGAAAACCAGTCATATCTATTTCAATAATCCCAATATAATTATGTTTTTATAATGAATTTTTCAGTATTTTCACATTGTATTTATATTTTTGCACATATATTATGTAGAAACACATTACATGGTAAATAGTTTTACATTCTACTTAGCAGTACTGTGTTCTGAATATGTTTTCATCTGGGGCCCAGGACAGTGGAGATCTGTTAGGTATCTTGACTGTGGCTGTAATTCTAGCTGTATTTTTCAGTACAGTCATAAAGGTCACAATGATAATAGTTTAAATCCATTTATGTGATTCCGGTATCTACCCCTCAAATGGACAAAAATCAGGAAAGAAAAAAAAGTGGTGTTAAATATTGACCCAATAAAAGGCCAGTAAATTTGTTCCTTGACAAGGGAATCTTAAGACATGGGCGTATTGCAGTGGCATTTGAAAAAAAAAAATTACCAAAATTATTCAAAGGGATTGAAGATTCTGGTGCAACTAATATTGGTGGATTTAGCCAAATTAATGGTCTACATATAAGGAGCTAATTCAGGTTCGTGTCTACAAGTTTCATTGTTGACTGCCACTCAGTCACTCCGATTCGTTGTGACTCATGTACAGCTGAACAAAAAATGCTGGCCTGTTTGGCACGGGCCACACGATCAGTTGCAGATCAGGCAATGTCCTATTGTGATCTATAGGGTTTCCATTGGCTGAATTTCAGAGGTATATTTCCAGGTCTTTCTTCCTAGTTCATTTTTAATCTGGGAGCTCCACTGAAATTTGGTCAGCATCACAGCAACATGTAAGCCACAACTGACAAATGAGTGGTGGCTGTGCATGTATAAGCTATTTGTTAAAAGTGGATGGCTACCAAAATTTGCCTACTGGTTTCAAGGGAGCAAGCTATGTGAGTTTCTTTGAGTGACCCACATTAGCACAGTTAGCTTGATTTTTCTATTGAAGTTGTCAGGAATTAAGTCATCAAAATTAGACTTTTAAAATCTAAGCAAAGAACCACTTTAAAACAGACTAAAGAAAGGCAAAACCTATTTTTATCCCATTTTTCAAGTTTCTGACTTTGGTTTCTAAGCCAAAATTTAAAGGCTAAATATAGCTCAAGTTCATATGGGTCCAACAGCATTTGTGTAACAAGTTCTACTTTTTAAAGTATTGATGAAATATATCACTACATTGCAATTTTAAATTCAGTGTTCCTTATTTTGTTTGGGGTTGTATATAGGTTTTGTTCAAAGAAAGGAGCTGTCTTAATTATCTAGTGATGTTATAACAGAAATACCACAAGTGGGTGGCTTTAACAAAGGAAAATTCATTCTCTCACAGTCTAGGAGAATAGAAGTTTGAATTCTGGGTGCCAACTCCAGAAAAATCTTTCTCTTTCTGTCAGCTCAGGGGAAGGTCCTTGTCATCAATCTTCCCCAGTCCAAGAGCTTCTCAGCAGCAGAGACCCAGGGTCCAAAGGATGCACTCTTCTCCTGGTTCTTCATTCTTTGTGGTAGGAGGTCCCTCTGTCTCTGCTCACTTCTCTCTTTTATATCTCAAGAGATTGACTCAAGATACAACCTAATCTTATAGATTGAGTCCTGACTCATTAACATAACTGCTTCTAATCCTGCCTCATTAATATCATACAAGTAGGATTTACAACACATAGGAAAATCACATCAGATGACAAAATGGTGGACAATCACACACTACTGGGAATCATGGCCTAGACAAATTGATACACATTTTTCGGGGACACAATTCAATCCAAAAGAAGAGCTAACTGGTTTTCATGCCCCAT
Organism: Elephas maximus indicus; assembly: GCF_024166365.1. Lineage (NCBI taxonomy): Eukaryota > Metazoa > Chordata > Mammalia > Proboscidea > Elephantidae > Elephas > Elephas maximus. The sequence continues at coordinate 76,799,888 of NC_064838.1, read as the reverse complement.
CTTCATGTGTGTTTTCCTCATAATTTTAAATTATTGATTTCAGAAGCTCTGAACATAGATTTAGATCAGAAACCCAGATTGTGACTACTCCAACAGAGCGGTGGAGGATTTCATTACATGCAGAAATACATAAAGAAATAAAAGAAATGGGGATACTTATTATGGGTAATACACCATCATCTTGAATTAAAGTATAGAGTATTTCAACAAGTATTGCAAGTTCAAAGGTTAAAAATGTATTTAAGATGTAGATGTTAATCACTCAAATATATGTCATCATGGCCAATGTGATGTGGGCCAGAGAGAATGTCATGGAAGTATTGCCTTGGAGGCTACAATTTGAACAATTAGATGAAACATTGTCCCATGTGATATCTTGTTGTGAATTATTTTTTTTAAAGCCCTGGGGACATTTGTATCATTAGCTTTACCCCATTCATCTTTAAAAAGAGAAAAAAGTTAACCAGACTGAATACATCTTGATTTTATACACATATAAATTACAGAAATGTGCAAGGGAAAAGTTCATTTGTAAAACATCAGTCAAGTTGTTTATTTCTTTATTACTAATCATTTTATTTTATTTTTATTTGCTATTAAAGTGTATATTCTTAATTCCATAACTGATTGTATTGCAAGATTACACATAAATGTAATTGATTTTCAACTTACAAATTCTAGCACTTTCATGGAAACCTTCAGATTTTGTGCAAGTTATCATGATGTCTATGAATAGAAATAGGTTTAATGTTTTCCTTCCTAGCATCATGGTTATATTTTTCTTGTTTAACTGCGGTGGCTAAGACTGCCAGTAAAATGTACAAAAGAAATTATGAGCATGGACACCTTTACCTTACTCTCAATATTAAGGGAAAAGCATTCAATATTTCACCTTACAGCACTGTGTCAGATACAGGCATTTTTATAGAAACTCTTCATGAGTTTTAAGAAGCCGCTACTGCTAGTGTTAGCAAAATGTTAGCACATTAGGAAGGAAAAAGCATGCAATCGTCTCATTAGGTGCAGGAAAAAAATCACAAAATGCAACATCTGCTTTTTATGAAAAGAATCTGAAAAACAAGGAATAAAAGGAAACTGCCTCAATCTGATAAATAACATCTATAAAACACACTACAGCAACACATCGTATCTAGTGTAGAAAGCTGAATGTTATCTTCCCAGGATCAGAAAAAATGTGTCAGCTCTCACCACTTCCATTCAGCACTGTACTGAAGGTTTTAAACAATGAAATAATGCAAAAAAAAAAAAAAAGAATAATATCATCCACACAATATGATCGTTTATAAATAAAATCATATGGCATCTACATAAAAAGATATTATATTAGATCTCAAAACTAAGTTTAGCATGAAACCAAAATAAACAAAATTCAATTTTATTCTTATATATTAGCAAAATTGAATAAGAATTTATACTAAAATATGGTTTTAATAAAATCTCATACATATTCAAAACTTACAAATGAATCTAACAAAAATGTGCAGAGTTTGTACCTACAAAACAACAAAACATTAAAGAAGACCAAAATCATAATTTGGAAAACTCAATACTGTAAAAATATTATTTCTCTTCTAATTAAAACACAAATTTCATGAAATCACAAAAATATTCCAACAGTCTCTTGTATTCATTGTCATTCTCATTCTAAAATTCCTGGCCTATAATCTAGAAAAATTCCAAAAACACATATTGAAACTATGTTGGACAACGGGTACTTTTAACAAGTGGTACTGAAACAATTGGATATCCAAATATTTAAAAAAAAAAACTTCAATTGATAAATTAGACCATAAAAAAAGAACTCAATATGGACAATAGACATAGAAAAATAACACACAATTATAAAATGTCTAGAAAAAAATAGAAGAAAATTTTTGTCACCTTGAGGAAGACCAATGATTTTTATATTCCTGTATCAAAAACCAATTTATATGTATTTTTAAATTGATAAATTGAATTTCATCCATATTGATGAAAGACACTGTAAGAAAAAAAAAAAAGCAAGGGAATAGTAAGAAAGATTTGCAAACAACACATTTTGCAATAAAGAATAGTAATTGTATCAAATTAAATACCTTAAAATCCAATAATAATAAAATAAATGCAATTGAAAACGAGAAAAGAATATACACAGGCACTTTAACCAAAAATAAACAGGCTACAAAAGATTACATGAAATGATATTCAACTTAATTATTCATTTGTTGTTAATGTTGTTGTTTATGCTGGGTGCCCTCAAGTCAGTTCCCCCTCATATAGGGACCCTACGTACAACAGAACGAAACATTGACTGGTCTGCAATCCTCACAATCTTTGTTATGTTTGACCATATCGTTGCAGCCACTGTGTCATTCCACCTTGTTAAAGGTCTTCGGCTTTTGTGAGGACCATCTACTTTAACAAGCACGATATCATTCTCCAAGGACTGGTCCCTCCTGATAATATATCAAAAGTACAGGAGAGGAAGCCTCCCATCCTCACCTACAAGAAGCATGCTGGCAGTATTTCTTCCAAAACTGATTTGTTCGTTCTTCTGGAAATCCATGGTATATTCAATATGCTTTTCCAACACCATAATTCAAAGGCATCAATTTTTCTTCTGTCTTCCTTATTTATGAGGCAATTGAAATTATCACGACTTGGGTCGGGTGCACCTTAGTCCTCAAATTAACATCTTTGTTTTTTAACACTTTAAGGAGCTCTTTTGCAGCAAATTTACCCAATGCAATTCGTCCTTTGATTTCATAATGTTGCTTCTATGTGTTTCAATTGTTGATCCAGTAAAATGAAATCCTTAACAGCCTCAATCTTTTCTCCGTTTATTATGATGTTCCGTATTGGCCCAATCGTGAGGATTTTTTTTTTTTTACGTTAAGGTAAAATCCATAATGAAGGCTGAAGTCTTTGATCTTCATCAGTGTTTCAAGTTCTCTTCACTTTCGGAAACCATACTGCAGGTTGTTAATGAGTATTCCTCCAATCCTGATGCCTTGTTCTTCTTCATATAGTCCAGCTTCTTGGATTATTTGCTCAGCAAACAGATTGAATAGGTATGGTGAAAGCGTACAGTCTTCAGGCATACCTTTCCTGACCTCAACCCATGAAGTATCCTGTTGTTCTGTTCGAAGGACTGCCTCTTGATCTATGTGTAGTTTCCTCATGAGCACAATTAAGTGTTCTGGAATTCCCATTCTCCCCAAAGTTATCCATAATCCGTTATGATCCACACAGTCAAATGCCTTTGCATAGTCAATAAAACACAGGTAAACAGCTCTCTGGCATTCTCTGCTTTCAGCCATGATACCCCTGGTTTCACATCCTCCTGAATCCGGCTTGAATTTCTGGCAGTTCTCTATCAATATACTGCTGTAGCCAATTTTAAATGATCTTTAGCAAAATTTTACTTGCATGTGATATTAATCATATTGTTCGATAATTTCTGCATTTTTTTTATTCACCTGTCTTTGGAAAGGGCACAAATATGGATCTCTTACAGCCAGTTGACCAGATAACTTTCTTCCAAATTTCTTGGCATAGACAAGTGAGCACTCCAGTGCTACATTCACTTTTTGAAACATCTCATTTGGAATTTACTCAAATCTTGAAGTCCCTTTTTTTTTGGCCAATGTCTCCATTGCAGCTTGGACTTCTTCCTTCAGTAACACTAGTTCTTGATCATGTGCTACCTCCTGAAATGGCTGAAAGTCCACCAACTCTTCGGTACAATGACTCTGTGTATTCTTTCCATCTGCTTTTTGTGCTTCCTGCATATTTTAATATTTTCCCCTTAGAATCCTTCAATATTACAGCTCAAGGCTTGAAATTTTTCTTCAGTTCTTTCAGCTTGAGAAACGCTGAGTGTGTTCCTTCCTTTTAATTTTCTAATTACAGAGCCTCTTCTGACATCCATTCTGATCTTTTCTTTCTTTCCTGTCTTTTTTATGATCTTTTGCTTTCCTCATGTATGATCTCCTTGATGTCTTCCCACAACTTGTCTGGACTTCAGTCATCAGTGTTCAATCGATCAAATATATCCTTGAGATTGTGTCCAAATTCAGTTGAGATATACCAAAGTTCATATTTTGACTCTCATGGACTTGTTCTAATTTTCTTTAGGTTCAACTTGAACTTGTATACAAACAATTGATGGTCTGTTCCTCAATCATCCCTTAGCCTTATTCTGACAGATGATATTGAGGTTTTCCATAGTCTCTTTCTAAAGATGTAGTCAAATTAATTCCTGTGATTTCCATCTGGTGAGGTCCACAAGTATAGTCACCGTTTATGTTCTTAGAAAGGGGTATTTACAATGAATAAGTCATTGGTCTTATAAAATTCTACCATGTAATCTCCGGCGTCATTTCTATCACCAGGGCAGTATTTTCCAACTACATATCCTATGTCTTTGCTTCCAAATTTCGTGCTCCAACCACCAGTAATTATTAATATATCTTGATTTGGTTTTTGATCAATTTCAGACCGCAGAAGTTGGTAAACATCTTCAAATTCCTCATCTTTGGTATTAGTGGTGGTTGTGAACATTTGAATAATAGTCCTATTAATTGGTCTTCCTTGTAGGTTTATTGTATTATTCTATCACTAACAATGTTGCACTACAGGATAGATCTTGAAATGGTCTTTTTGATAGTGAATGTTATGTCATTCCTCTTTAATTTGTCATTCCAGGCATAGCAGACCATATGATTTTCTGATTCAAAATGGTCAATTTGAGTCCATTTCAGCTCATTCATGCCTAGGATATTGAACTTTCTACGTTCCATTTCACTTTTGATGACTTCTAATTTTCCTAGATTCATGCCTTGTACACTTCACGTTCTGATTATTAATGGATATTTGGAGCTGTTTCTTCTCATTTTAAGTCGTGCCACATCAGTAAATGAAGGTCCTGAAAGCTTGACGCCATTGATGTCATTAAGGTCGACTTTACTTTGAGAAAGCAGCTCTTCCTTAGTTGTATTTTGAGGACCTTTCAATCTGAAGTCCTCATCTTCCAGCACTATTTTATGAACGTTCCACTGCTATTCATAAGGTTTTCATTTGTCGATTTTTTTTTTTTTTCAAGTCTTCTTCACTTTCCAAAATAGACTGCCAGGTCCTTCCTCCTAGTCTGTCTTAGTCTGGAAGCTCCGATGAAACCTGTCCACCAATGGTGACCCAGATGGTATTTGAAATACCAGTGGCAAACCTTCCAGTATCACAGCAACACGCAAGCCACCACAATAAGACAAAATGACAGATGCCTGATAGAAATAAAAGTCACAAAGAACAAATTCAGCTGTGTGTAATAAAGTACCTAAAAGAGAGATATGAAATAACATGAAGTCTGGAGGGGTAGATAATATTGGAAGAGGTAAACTTTTCCTTTAAAATGAAAAAATCTGCATTTTTGTTGTATATATATATATACATATATATATGACACAACCCTGCTTGCCGAAAGTGAAGAAGACTTGAAGCACTTCCTGATGAACATCAAATACCACAGCCTTCAGTAAGAATTACACCTCAACATAACAGAAACAAAAACATGAACTGCCAAAAGAGTTAACAAATCTGTCTCGGAAGAAGTAAAACCAGAATGCTGTTTAGAAGTAAAAATGGCAAGACTACCTCTCATATTATTTGGACATATTATCAGGAGGGATCAGATCAGTCCCTAGAGAAAGACATCATGCTTGGTAAAGTACAGGGTCAGCGAAAAAGAGGAAGACCCTCAACGAGATGGGTTGACACAGTGGCTGCAACAATGGCCTCTAGCATTACAGTGATTGTGAGGATGACACAGGACCTGGCAGTGTTTTGTTCTGTTGTGCTTAGGGTCTCTATGAGTCAGAACCTATTGGAGGCACCTAAAAACAATGTACATATATATATATTTGGCATTTCAACATGTTTTACATGTAAAATTCAGTGATATTAATTACATTCATCATGTAGGACAACCATCACCACTACCCAATGCCAAAATTTTCCATCACCTTTAACTGACGCTCAGTGCCACCTAAGCAATTTTAGCAATTCTCTTGAGGGTAGATGATGTTTCATTTTCTTTTCCATTAAGACATATGATGTGGACACATTTTTGTGAGATTATTCTCTACCTAGAAACTCTACGGGGCAGTTCTACTCTGCCCTATAGGATTGCTATGAGTCGGAATCGACTTGACAGCACTGGGTTATATAGTTCTTATGGAATTACCATACATTAGTCCATTTTAATTTGGTTGATTGTCTTGTTATTAATAATTTGAGAGGGTTCTTTATATACCGTGAGCAATTAACAGCCATATATATTGTGAATATTTACTCCCAGTATTTTCCACTTACTCCTAATCTGAGGACTGCCTATTCATGTTCTTAATGATATCTTTTGGTGATGGGATGTTTTGATTTTTCATGAAGTCATATTTACCACTTATCACAAAGACATCTTGTTTGCCTTCTTCTAGTAGCTGGAGATGTTTGCTGAAGTATTTAAAGCATTTAAAATTATTTTTTATGGACTGAAGTAAAGGATAATATTATTTTCTCCCATTCAGTTGCCCTATTTTTCATGGCACATTTTAAAAACCAGTTAAATATTTTTTTATATCTGAACTTTATTTTAGTTACACTTTATCTGTTTTTTGCTAAGACCACACTGCCCTGTTTACTGTTGCTTTGTGTAAATCCTCCAGCCCTTCGACCATGTTCTTTTTTAAAATAGCTTTGGATGTTTTAGATATTTTTCTATTTCCATACATATTTAGTACCAGTATGTCAATTGTTTCAAATAAATTTTGATATTGATTGGGGTTGTATTAAATCAGTAATTTGGGGAAAATTTACATCTTAATAGTGAATTTTGATCAGTGTATGTGTTATAAAAACTTAGCTATCCATTTATTCCCTCTTAAATTTTTCTCAGGAATGTTTTAAAGTTTCCACTCTAAGGTCTTGACAAGGTTTGGTAATTTTATTCTGTAGCTGTTGTTAGTTTCACAACTAGTTTATTTTGTTTACATTTGATATTTCTATATAAGTGATAGCTTAACTTTAAATTTTTATGCTCTTAAAGCTAGATTAGCATCAATTTAAATTATATTACTGTAAATTTAGGATCTAAACTGTAATAGCGAAGGTAATCACTAATAAAATAATTTTAAAAATATACAGAAAATAAAATTAAGATGAAATAAAATGAGACAGTAGAAAAAATTAATAAACACAAAAAGATTAGAAGCTTGGAAAAAAAATGATCCAACTATATACTACCTTCCAGAGACTTACTTTAAATCCAAAGATCCAAATAGATTGAATATTAAAGGATGGAAAAAGATATTCCATGTAAATTGTAATCAAGAGAGAGCTGTGATGCCTAAACTAATATTAGACAAAGTATTAAAGTACTTCCTTGGACCATTTGGTTGTGCATGACATATGGTGACAATTAAAAGTTAAATAAAGAACATAATGATATACTTAAAAATATACCATAATATGTTGAAAACAGTATTATATATTACTAAGTAATCAGAATAGAATACAGAAATCACTAATGGCTCTTTATAGTGAGGTAAAATGTAATTTTTTTACATAGATATAAAATGCTAATGCTTTAGACTAGACAAGTAATATTTCACAGTTGGCAGTTAGATTAGGATCATGACACCTGTAAATTTACCAAGATATCATCTATCGTCAATCATGATAAGCAGTGTCAGACAGACATTTCATTAAGTGAATCATATAATTCATTAATTTATAAAAACTTCTGTCAAACCAATTATAATTATGTTACATTTGTCTGAAATACCAGGGAAGAATATTTTCTATTAGGTAATATTTAGCATAAACTTATGTAGATTGAAATATTTGATCCAATTATTCATTCCTTTCTGTATCTATGCTCCTTGCCTTGTAACTCTTAAGTTCTACAAGAGACAGATATACTTCTTCAGCCCTTGACTTTGGTCTCAGCTCTGTGATTGACATTGCATTATAAAATATAACAAAAACAGTTGCTTGGGAAGCTTTTGTTAATGCATGTTTCCTTTTGTGACTCAGTCACTGACATTGGAAGAACATACTCTAGCTACCCAGGTCGTCCAAGAAGGATCACAGATACATGAAACAGAGCTGCCCAATCAATGTACATACCTATTGCCCTCAGGTGAGTTCATCAGCCAAGTTCAGGCCAGATCGGATGACCCCAAATATTAGCCAGTGATATTTTTTTATTGTCTTAGTATACAGAAATGAAATAAAATTTACATTACCAAATAAATTTATCCTACCCATATTCTGATAGAAGTATGTCCTATGCACACTTTAAAAGGTAAAAAGAAATTCATGCTTTTGAGTATATTTCATGCTTGAGTGTTGAGCAGATCTTTGTTTACTCTGTTGGCTATATTGCACTATGATGTATCCTCTGGCCTGCTAAGCTATACATTTTCAGAACATCTCTACAAACCCATTCTCAGAATGACTTCATTTACATGGGCAACTACATGGTCATGTGTACAAACTCAGAAATCTTCAATTGAAAACTTTAATTCAAGAGCCTTAATTTAAATAAACTGCACTCTAAATACTGTGCTACTTATCATTTTTCAACTAATTTACTAAGCTTTAAAGAACATTACTATCGGATGATTGATCAAATGGGGAGTTACATTAGACATTGCTTTGCTAATTTAATAACGATTCTGAAACAACACATCACCTAGAACACTTAAACAATTCTTCACGATTATCTGGAAAAGGAATAAATAAATCTTTACCAACTTTACAGTTTGTGACAGGGTAACTTGGTATTCACTATCTTCCTAGCTGCCTCCTTCACATCTTTGTTCCTGAGGCTGTAGATCAGGGGGTTCAGCATGGAGATGACCACTGTGTAAAACACAGAGGCCACCTTGACCATGAGCCATGAGCCCTTGGAGTTAGACACACAGTAGAGAAAAAGGATGGTTCTGTGGAAGATAGAAATGGCAGTTAGGTGGGAGGCACAGGTGGAGATGGCTTTGTGTCGCCTCCCAGTTGAAGGCATCTTCATGATAGTGATGAATATGAAAACATAGGAAGTAAGAATGATAATAAGGCTGCTTATTTCATTGAATGTGGCTGACACTAAAATGACCTTCTGACTAATGTAGGGGTCAGAGCAGGACACAGCAACAATGGCAGCATGCTCACAAAGTTGTTTATGAAGTTAGTCCCACAAAAGGATAATGTTAACAGAAAATAGGTGAATGTCAAGGAACAGACTATGCTCCAAGAGTAGGAGGCAGCCACCAACAAGAAACAAAGCTTCAGGGACATTGTAACCGTATAGAGCAAGGGGTTACAAACTGCCACAAATCGATCATAAGCCATCACGGCCAACATGAATGTCTCTGTCACCACAAATATACAAGCCAAGAAGAACTGTGTGATGCACCCTGTGAAGGAGATGGTTCTGTCTTCCACAACCAGGTTTTCTAACAGTTTGGGTGTAACTACTGAAGAGTAACAGAAATCAACAAAGGACAAGTGGCTGAGGAAAAAGTACATGGGGGTGTGGAGTTTGGGGTTGATCCTGATGATTAAGATCATGCCCAGATTCCCAACAATGGTGACCATGTAGATGGTCAGGAAGACCATGAAGAGGGGCACCTGGAGGTCTGGGTATTCTGAGAAGCCCAAGAGGATGAACATGGCTCCAGCACTCCGATTTTCTTGTTTCCTGTTGAGAAAATAAGAAATCTGATTATCTTGAGAAAGGAAATAATTAAATTAGGCAGTATAAATTAACAACAAGAAAAAAAGGCTTATTGAGTGTCTATGTAGATTTTGTGGGAAATTACATGTTTGCCACTGTTACTTTATTGGAACAGTTAGAACTTACTAATATCACATTACACAGTGAATATTAATTTTGTGCAAGAGGGATATTAAAGAACAAATTTGGAAGAGGAATAACAAAGAGAGTAGACTCGACTATATTACAATCAAGATCATTATCAAAGGCAGCTGGCTTCATAGGAAAAACCACTTTGTCTCTTAGCATGAATCTGAATTTCTTGACAAAAATTGTTTTATAGAAAACTACAGCTTAAGAATTTCTATAGGCTCTTCTGGTCCCTCCTTTTTAGCTATCAGCAATTAACTTAGAACTGAATTTTTTTTTTTTAATTTTAACAACACGAAAATTATCAAGGCAAAATTTTGTTGGTTGGGCTATGTTCCTTTTCTGAATCTTCATTATCCTACTAATCCAATAATCTCAACATATTCTATCACTCTGGAATAGAAGTCTACTGAAATTTTTCACTCATCACAAAATACATTTATAAATGTTATTCTTCAATGCATATCATATCATTCTTTGGCAGGCACTCACCATCAAATACATATTGTGTCATCTTTGATAAAAATAGTTGAAGCAATAGTTCATATAAATCTCTTCCTTTCCAATGTGGCATTTGGGAAAGATGGGCAAGTGACAAACAGTTAAAACTGTGAAAGTACTGGACACTGCTCTTAAATGCTATCCTGCAGCACAAATGAGTATTGTTATCTCGAATCAAGTTTTACGCTATGCAAAGAACAAATATCAGGCTAGAGACCAAACTCAAATACATACCATGATATCTTTGATGCCACTGGGATAGAGGAAACCCTGGTGGCATAGTGGTTAAGCGTCGCAGCTGTTAACCAAAATGTTGGCAGTTCGAATCTACCAGCCGCTCCTTGGAAACTCTACTCTGTCCTATAGGGTCGCTATGAGTCAGAATTGACTTGATGGAATGGGTATTGGGATAGAACTTCAGAAATGAAAAGTTGGTTTTCAGTATCAAGTACAGTTGGCTAGGGCCATTTTATATTTCCTTTGTAGTTCACAATGCCTACTTACTGGTTTTCTTTCTAAATGAGTGCCAAATGTCTACTCATATGGAGTTGGGACATACCTGAAGAGTATGAGAAAACCCTGCAGGACGATATAGAGCAGAGAAGGCAAGGGACTCCCTGTATTCTCAGAGAAGCCCTGCACTCGGTAACACTATGACAAGAACAGAAGGGAAACTTGAACTCTTTCTGAACCTGGCAGCATAACCCGCAAGCCCATCATCCCCTTGGTACTCCCAGGCTCTTTCCTGTTGCATTGGAGTAATAAGAATTAAACGTATTATATCCTTATATTTATTGCTTAGTTATTTACTGATGCCAAGAGATTCATAAGACTTCTCTCATCACTCTTTGCTGATCTGCGTATGAATCTGCCCCTCCTCTATTCTCACACATCTCCTATCTCTTCCCATCCACTGATACTATTGAATCATATTCTCTGGAAATAAATATCAGTTACCAAGTAAGGAGTATAATAGAAGTGCTTCCTTTATGTCTTTCATAGGTTGAAGATTGGTCATTCGCAAAATAATCACCAGGTGTAACATTGTCCATGAAGGTGGAGTTATTTAAATAAACCCATGATATTGAGGACTACTGTCACTTTTTTCCTCATTGGAATCATTCTCATGATGGTGTTGATTGTGATGATTAGGATATGGAAGCATTTACTGGCAGTTTGATTATTTTCACTTAGGCACTGGCTTCTCTACGATCTGAACATGCCTGACAGAAATACAGCTGGGTTTTATTTAGTCACTCCTAACTTAAGATACCCAGTGACAGTGGCTTTAACCTAAGTATATAATTTCATTTTTCCCATTATCCTTTCTGAATTCCCATCACTTTGTATCTCTCTCTAGTTTTATCAGGTTTGGGCATGCAGGAAAAATATCTCTCAAGGTCTAATTCAGCAACAATTCCTTTACTACCATTCTATATAAGGCACTACTCAGCTAGATTTTGGCCACATATTTTCAACCAAGGAAAATCTGGTGGTGTGGTGGCTAAGTGCTATGGCTGCTAATCAAAAAGCTGGCAGTTCGAGTCTACCAGGTGTTCCTTGGAAACTCTATGGGGCAGTTCTACTCTGTCCTATTAGCATCACTATGAGTCAGAATCCACTCGACGACAACAGGTTTTTTTTTCCTTTTTTTCAACAAAGTCTCTCAATTTTATTTTTAGAATTATTTTTAATAATTTTATGCAACATACCAAAATAATTTTCCATGATCACTTTATCCTGACAGTGAATGTCTTTTAAGATCCAAATACTTTTATATAGTTAATGCATGTGGCCAGGTTGGCTTTTCCAAAACTGCCTGAGGTCTGTGTATCATTACTACTAACTTCTTCTTGTCTTATCATGCTGAATTTATAGGACTCTGTTAAGCAGCACACTATTTGCATAAAGTATATTTTCCCATTTTGTTCTCTCCTGTAATGTTTTATTTTTCCCTCTACTACTATAGATATTATGTATTTTGTCTTATCATCTCTATACTTACATATTTTAAGGTTTTTTTTTTTAGATCACAAGTAATATGTATTGTATCCTATAATTTGTAAATTTGTTGGTTATTGTTACCTTCTTTCTCAGGCATTGTGCAAACTTTTAGAACAAAACTCACATTTGATTATTCTCTATTAACTAAGTGCCTCTTTCATTGCTGGGCACCTGATGAGAAAGCAAGGAAATCATTTGAAAGTAAGAATGTGTAATGGCATAACACCTTGAGGCTTCTCCAAGCCAAACTGACTAAATTTTAATAGACATGTTTTCATTTCTTGCAATGATTATCATAACTAAATATTTTACATCTTAAGTGAAATAAAACAAGTATTGAATAAACTCACCTAAATACTGAAGCACTTAGGTGATTCATTGACTGAAGATTCCTTTGCTAAGATGGATGAACTCTGAGAATTTGCCTGATTAGTATTCTATTTAAATAGAAACAAACCTAAAAAGAAAGAGTCCATAGTATGTAAACATTTCATTTAATATTTCATATAAACAACGTTTCTCCAACCTATTGGGAAAATCCAGTGTTAGCAGAGAGTGAAAAGCACTTCAAGCAGCTAATTTCTGGCACCAAACTGTGTCAGATATGTGTCAGCATGGCCACTGGGATGTGGGCCAAAGAGAATATCATGGAAGCACTGCCTCGGAGGCCACAATTTGAACAATTAGATGAAACACTGTCCCATGTGATTTCTTGCTGTGGATTATTTTTTTTAAGCTCTAGGGACATTTGTGTCATTAGCTTTAGCCCATTCACATTTAAAAGAAATAAATAAATAAATGAACCACACTGAATGCATACTGATTTTATACACTGTAAGTTACACAAAAGTGCAATGAAAAAAATCATTTGTAAAACATCAGTCAGGTTGTTTATTTTCTTTATTACTAATCATTTCATTTTATTTTCTTATTATTGTAAAATTTATATTTTTTATTTCCATAACCAATTATATTGCAGGAATATACACAAATATAATGGATTTTAAACTTTAAAATTCTAGTATTTTTTAGATACCCTTAGATTTTAGGCAAGTTTCCTGATACCTGTGAATAGAAACAGTTTTAATGCTTACCCTCCTTGCATCATGGCTACATTTTTCTTGTTTAAATGCAGCAGCTGAGATTGAGAGGAAAATGTGGAATAAAAATTATGGGAGTGGACATCTTTGCTTTACTCTCAATATTAAGGGAAAAGCAATCAGTATTTAACATTGAAGTATGTAAGTATAGGCTTTTGTATAGAAATTCTATCATTTTTAGGAAGGCTGTATTTCTGGTTTTAGCACAATATCGTTGTTGTTGTTAGGTGCTGTCAAGTCTGCTCTGACTCATAGCGACCCTATGTACCACAGAACGAAATACTGCCTGGTCCTGCGCCATCCTTACAGTTTGTCGTTATGCTCAAGTCCATTGTTGCAGCCACTGTGTCAATCCATCTCATTAAGAGTCTTCCTTTTTCCCAACGACCCTGTACTTACCAAGCATGATGTCCTTCTCCAGGGGCTGATCTCTCCTGACAACGGGTCGTAAGTAAGTAAGACACAGTCTCGCAATCCTTGCTTCTAAGGAGCATTATGGTTGTACTTCTTCCAAAATAAGCACAAAATCAGTACACTAAGAAGGAAAAGCTCATGTTTTTCTCAACAGACACGAAAACAGTATTATCCCAAAATTCAACATTCACTTTTTATAAAAAGACTGTGAAAACTGGGAACAAAAGGAAACTTCCTCACCTTCATAAACAGCATCTATGAAACATAACACAGCTAACATCGTATTTAGTGTAGAAGACGGAATATTATCTTCCTAGGATCAGGAAAATGTGTCAGCTCTCACCGCTTCCATTCAGCATTGTCCTGGAGGTTTTAAACAATGGAATAATGTACATCTATAAATAAATAAAAGTCAACCACACAACATGATCTTTTCTGAATAAAATCCTGTGAAATCTACATAAAAAGTCATTCAGAATCAAACTATGTTTAACATGAAACCTGAATAGACAAAATTCAATTTTATTTTTATATATTACCAAAATTAATAAAAATTTATATTAAAATATACTTCCAATAAAATCTCATAAATATTTGACATTATAGATAAATCTGACAAAATAATGTTTTGTTGTTTTACGTGCAGGATTTGTGCACGTAAAACAACAAAACATTAAAGAAGACCAAAATCAATGAAGAGATACATGACATTCATGAATTGGAAAATTCAATACTGTTAAGATGTCATTTCTTTTTAATTAACATACAAACTTCATGCAATCACAATAATAATCCCAACAGACTTTTTGTATACGTAGTCAATGTAATTCTAAAATTTCTGGCCTATAACCTAGAAATAATTCCAAGAACATATAGAAAAATGATGTTTGGCAACTACACAAATGCAATTCAGTGGAGAAGGAGTGGTACCTTTAACAAATAGTACAGAATCAGTTGGATATCCACATGCAAAAAGCAAAACAAAAAACAAACTTCAATCCATAACTTACACCATTGTCTTAGTTGGATAATACAAAAGGAAGACAGAAGATTTGATGCATTTGAACTGTGATGCTGGCAAAGACTGCCAAAAGAGGAAATGCTCTTAGAAGAAATGCAACCAGAATGACCCTTGGAAGGGAGAATGGCAAGACCGAATTGCAAACTTAGATATGTCATCATGAAAGAAAAGGGTATCAGTCATCTAGTGCTGCTATAACAAAAATACAACAAGTGGATGGTATTAACAAAGAGAAATTTCCTCTCGTAAAGTAGGCTAAAAGTTCAAATTCAGGACATCAGCTCCAGGGGAAGTCTTTTTCTCTCTTTTGGCCTTCTCATCAATCTTCCCCTGAACTAGGAGCTTCTCCTCTCAGGGACCACAGGTCCAAAGGAAGCACTGTGCTCCCAGCACTGCTTTCTTGGTGATAGGAGGTCCCCCCTTCTCTGTTTGCTTCCCTTTCCTTTTATGCCTTATAAGGAAAATGGTGGTGCAGCCTGCATCCCACGGGAACTCCATTCACATTGGATCAGGGATATGACCTGAGCAAGGGTGTTACAATACAAACCTAATCCTCTTTAACATAAAATTACAATCACAAAATGGAGGACAACCACACAATACTGGGAATCATAGCCCAGACAAATTGACACACATTTTTTGGGGGACATAATTCAATCCATGACAACCACAAAAAATTAACTCAATATGAGTCATAGACATAGATGTATAACCTAAAATTACTAAACGTCTGGAAGAAAATGCTTGTCACCTAAGGAAGAAAAATGATTTTTTTTTTTATTCCTGTACCAAAAACAATTCATAATTTTTTTTAATTGATAAATTGGACTTCATCCATATTGGGAATTTCTGTCTGTTGAAAAACACTGTAAGAAAATAAGAGACAAGCCACAGAATAGTAGAAAAGATTTTTAAATAGCACGTTTTCCAAAAAAAAAGGTTTTATTCAAAAATATATAAGTAACCCCTAAAAACCCATTAATAATAAAATAAATGCAATTTAAAATAGAAAAAGATTTAAACACATATTCGAAGCTTCTTTTTGAGATTTTTGTTTGAGGGCTCCATCTGGAGGTTTTTTGATAAAACTGCATTTCTTGATTGTATTAATGTGTTTGTTTCTCCTTTTTGTCTCCTGTTCTTTTCTGTGTTAACCAACAGAAGAAAATGAGAGTATAATAATAACAAGAATGACAAATACTGCCCCACGCCCCGAGTCGGGAAACTGCTCCATACTTGGTCCCAATATTGGTCAGTATTTAGAAAAATGGCACAATCTCACAAAGGGCTGTAAGACTCAACAATGGACACTATGGGGAATTTTTTCCTTACAGGGAAATTTTTCCCCTATGGGGAAGTTTTGATCTGGCTAAAATATTATATTTGAGATGTAAACTAGAAACTCAAGGGTCTCGTGTAAAGCAACCACAATGGGACTTTTTTTTTTTGATATTTTGAGATGTCTCAATGACAACATCATCACATATTTGCCTCCAAACAGGAAGTAGTGTCTAAGCAAGTCAAACAAATATAAACATCGCAAAAAGCATTGGAAGACAGTACAAAATTAGACTCAGTCAAATCACTGGCTTCCAATCTCTAGCCAGACTTAGAGAATCCAATTTTGTCTGAAATGCCATTTGGTAGCTCAGAAAATATTGGATTCACCAGGCCCTTGGTGGTTAAAAAAAGAGCCAAGGCAGGAACCCTGAGGTCTCCTTCCACGCATGGTCTAAGGCTGAGCTTAGGGCCATTTCAAAAGAGTACCTTGATCCAAGGGAAAATCTTCACAAATTTATCCATGACTTTAGGATATAAGCTGAAATATGAGCCTGGTGCCCCGGATATCTATAATAAACATGTTGTTAGGTCCTGGTGATATCCATCAGTGGATGGAAGCAGCAAAATGAGTAGATTCTGAAAAAGTTTTAAGCATCTCAGAAAACCTGTTGGCACAGTGGTTAGGAGCTCAACAGCTAACCAAAAGGTCAGCAGTTTGAATCCACCAGCTGCTCCTTGGAAACCATACGGGCAGTTCTGCTTTGTCCTATAAGTTGCTATGTGTTGGAATGAACTCTATGGAAATGGGTTTAAAGGTGCCTTGAGTAAAACTGTTAAAACAGAAACCATGAAATTAATAGGAGATCTGACAGACTGATTCTTCAAAGTGTTCCCTCCAAAAATCAATTATGGAAAATTTAAAGCTTACAATCAAGAAAAAGATGAAACTATTTAAAATTATAAAAATAAGCTAACTAAAAAGTATATAGAACTTTGAGAGTTAAAAAAAATTACTAGCTCACAGGCTACAAGAAAAGAAACATTCTTTTTTTTTACAGGCTACAACAGAGGCTGACAAACCCCAAGATCTGCAGGTAAGCTGGCAGGCCACTGGCCCTGCATATTTCATGTCCTTGATGAAGGCAGTAAACTCTGCAATCCCTTCAGGAATGCAGTATTGCTTTTGCTTTACTATTTTCCTAGGTAGGGCCAGTTCTAATGGCTTTCACTTGGTTCTTCCTACCATAATAGCCCTTATTCCACTAGTCAGCAATCCAGTGCTAGGGTTCTGCCAGGAGCTGAGTATGTCTATTCCGATTATGCATCCTGGAACTGGGGAAATCACTACAGGATGGGTTCAAGGAACCACTAGACATACTGTGAGACAGACATGAGCTAAGATTCCATTAATAACTTGGCCTCCATGTGTCCTTTGTCATGGATTGAATTGTGTCCCCTAAAAATGTGTGTCAACTTGGTTAGGCTAAATTGTATGGTTGTCCTCCATTTTGTGAGTGTAATTTTATGTTAAAGAGCAGTCTGGTGGGATTGTAACACCCTTGTTAAGGTCACATCCCTGATCCAATGTAAAAGGAGTTTCTCTGGGGTGTGGTCCACACCACCTTTTATCTTACAAGAGATAAAAGGAAAGGGAAACAAGCAGAGAGTTGGGAACTTCATACCACCAAGAAAGCAACACAAGAAGCAGAGCACACCCTTTGGACCTGGGGTCCGTGCACCTGAGAAGTTCCTCAACAAGGGGAAGATTGAGGACAAGGATGTTCCTCCAGGACCGACTGAGAGAGAGAGCCTTCCCCCTGGAGCTGACGCCCTGAATTTGAACTTTTAGCCTACTTTACTGTGAAGAAATAAATTTCTCTTTGTTAAAGCCATCTATTTGTGGTATTTCTGTTATGGCACCACTAGATGACTAAGACATCCTTACTATGACTGGTGGACCACAGCGACATTTTGAGTCTCCTGCAATTAGTATCGGTTTAGAGCCAGTATCCAGTAATTCCCCCCAAATTCTGATTACTTCCTTTTCCCCAGTGAACAATCTCTCTTGTAAAAGGCCATAGATTCCATTGGGGAAGTTTATCAGAAAGATTAGCAATATGAATTTTTGCCATTGTAGTGGGATCATTCCTGAAGGGGATCTGACCTCCCCTTCATTAAAGGGCTGTGGGTCTATAAACTTGCTCGAGTCTGGAATTGATTGAGGGGCCTTGACTCTCTATTCTGACAAATCAAGTTAGATGCTGTTCACTCGACCTAGATTTCTTCCAGTTGTACAGAATATCAAGGAAATATTTACTAGATTTCCTGTCTATTCCATTCCTAGGAACACCATGACTGGGTACCCAAGACCATAAGTCCATATAAGTCAGGCTATTCTGATTACTGCTTTGACTCTGTTATCCATTACAGTGGAAACCCTGGTGGAGTAGTGGTTAAGTGCTACAGCTGCCAACCAAAAGGCCAGCAGTTCAAATCCACCAGGTGCTCCTTGGAAACTCTATGGGGCAGTTCTACTCTGCCCTATAGGGTCACTATGAGTTGGAATCAACTCGACAGCAATGGGTTTGGTTTTTTTTTTTTTTTTATCCATTGTGGTAATCACATCCAACTTGTCTTTGTCATTTGAGTGCTACCTCTTAGCCCTTACCACCAATTAGGGTTAGGACTTAGCCCCTACCACCCCAGGGTCAAATCAGCCCCATTGCAGTTAGGTGTCTTGCTCAGTTAGGGCAGTTTCCACTGTCAAATCTGACTTACATAAAATTGCAATCACAGCAGTGTTCAGGGATGCTGGGGTTCCCTTCACAAATTTGTTCCTCACTGTTTTGATAAAAGGCATGTCCTCTGTCTACTCCATGTGTGAATCTCTAGGTCTAACCTGATAAATCCATTCTAACATGCCCATTCTTCTAAGCTCTGGATACCGTCTTCTACAGTATACCAAGGCAGGTCTGATACTTCGGCTTGATTTTGTGTAGGCCACTGCATATTCCATGCTTCAGTGAACCAACCAAATAAACTATTAGGTTCTTTCCTAAACTCTCGGGCTGAAACACTGAATGAAGAATCTGTGCTTAGTGGCCACAGATCCATCTTTATGTTCCTTGCACTATTATCCCACACCCATAATAGCCATTCCCACATATATTCTCCAGATTTCTCTTTGTATATATTAGAAAATTCAAGTGGTTCTTTTGGGATGTAGCATACCTGCTCCTGGGTCAGATGTTGTACTTTAACTTTTGGGATTTGCTGGGATTTAAGTCTAGTTATAGGTCTAGAAGCCAAAATGGGTGGTAGGGATGGGTTTTGAGAACATTCAGCATTGTCTTGTAAGGCATCTGCCTCAAGAGATGCCCCAGGAAATGACTCAGACAAAACCTCTTCAGACACAGCTGGCTTAATCTCAACAGAAGGGGGTGAAAACGCAAATAGTTTTACCGGAGAGGGCAGCTTAGCAGGCAAAGATGGAGTAATTTCAAGTTTCAGGATCCCATTGGTTCCCAATCAATGCCTCATTTTAATTTCAGACACCTCTCAAGGTTGGGAATTCAGTTGGTGTTGTAATTCAACCACCCATAAGATAAGACTCTGGGTTTGATTTTCAGCAATAACAGCTCTGTTGCTATAAGAAATAAGGCTTTCTTTCAAGGCACAAGTGGAAACTTTGAAGCCATTTATGCAGTGCTTGAGCTTTGACTCTGATGCGCCTAACTGATCTCTTTCTTTCAATTCTTTTTCCAGTGAAAGTAGGACCAACCAATCTAGTTCCTTATAATTCTCATTCTGACAAAATGGTAGAAAGGCATCAAGCATGTGATCACCCAGAGCCTCGCCACTCACCAACACCTGATCTATTGGTGGTGACAGTTAGTGTATTTCTTTTACCACTTCATGCCATGTATTAGCAGTGCCTTTTTTACTATTGGAAGCAAAGTTATCAACATCTTTAAGACTATCCAGACTTGAAAATCAATTTAGAAAACCATACTTACAATTTAATTTCTCTAGAACCACTCACAGTACCAAATGTCTTAGGCTGGGTTCTCTAGAGAAGCAAAATCAGTGAAGCATCTATATATACATATTGAGAAATTTATACCAAGGAAATGGCACACGCTGTTGTAGAACCTGGAAAGTCCCAAGTCCATAGATCAGGCTGGAGGCTTCTCATGACTCATGTAGCTGCAGGGGCTGGTGAACAATAGATAAGCATGTCAGATAAAAGGCTTCTGACTCACAGGTTGTAGAGGTAAACAAAATCCCAAGATCAGCAAATAAGTTGGCAGACCCCTGGCTCACAGACTGCAGAGGCTGATATACCCCGAGATCAATAGATATATTACTAGCTCAAGTCCTAGGAACCAGAGATCAGATGAACAGGAGCCAGCTACAGAATCCAGAGCAAGCAAAACCCCATGAGAATTGCCAGAAAGCCCACCTATATTGGATGCAGGACACACTCCCAAGAAAACTCCTTTTCAACTGATTGGCTACACATAGCAGGTCCAATCACGGAGGTGATCACATTATTATACGACTGCTAAACTGCATCATAACTGCCAAACCACTGAAAATTATGGCCAAGCCAAGTTGACACACAACCTTAATGATCACACTTTGGAACAGCAAAAGAAAGAGACTGAAGAAAGAAAAAATAAAACAAAGAAAAATGAATGGCTGTCCAATTGCAGCAGTTACAGAAATCTGTGGGAGCAAAGACAAAGCAAAGGAATTCTCCTACCAATAACGATGCTCCCATGTCGTTGTTGTTGTTAGGTGCCGTCGAGTTGGTTCCATCTAATAGCGACCCTATGCACAACAGAACAAAACATCCTTACACTCGTTGTTGTGCTTGAGCTCATTTTTGTAGCCACTGTGTCAATCCACCTCATTGAGGGTCTTCCTTTTTTCTGCTGACCCTGTACTTTTCCAAACATGAAGTCCTTCTCTAGGGACTGATCCCTCCTGACAACATGTCCAAAGTATGTAAGATGCAGTCTCACCACCCTTGTTTCTAAGGAGCATTTTGGTTGCACTCCTTCCAAGACAGGTTTGTTTGTTCTTTTGGCAGTCCATGGTATATTCAATATTCTTTGCCAACACCACAATCCAAAGATGTCAATTCTTCAGTCTTTCTTATTCATTGTCCAGCTTTCACATGCATATGATACAATTGAAAATGCCATGGCTTGGATCAGGTGCACCTTAGTCTTCAAGGTGATATCCTTGCTCTTCAACACTTTAAAGAGGTCCTTTGGAGCAGATTTACCCAATGCAATGCATTGTTCGATTTCTCGACTGCTGCTTCCGCGGCTGTTGATTGTAGATCCCATGGTCTGCAACTATTGCAAGAAACCTGGTCACTTTAAAATGGATGGTTTTAAGCTTTAGAATAAACAAAATGTGACTCCAGTGCCACTTTTAGAAAAAATCAATGTGATGATGCTCCAGGAAGCTTACAGAGGCTTTGACAATAGTCCCCTTGTCCAAACCAGGGGTGGGGGGAGGGTGAGATAACTCTCCAAGTCCTTGGGGAGCCTTTTACTTTTACATTCCTTGTGGACATGGGTATGACACTGTCAGCAATCAACCCTAAGTGTTTGCAAAGGCCTCTTCCTGGAACACTCAGACTTCTTCTGTCATAGTTGTTTTCAATGAGAAAAGATTTAACCCATTTTTTACCCATACCAGTTTATATAGTGCCAATAGAAAACTAGTACCTATTTTTTGCTAAGCAATCGTACACATCGTTATTTGAAAAAGACCTATATGGAGTTTCTAGAAATGAAAAACAAATCAAAAATAAATGAAATTATCAAAAGCAAATGTAATCAATGAGCAACCATATTATGCTGAGGTAGTATGCGGAAAAAGGAAGCATCTTGTTTTTCACTGAAGTCTAAGTGAAATTTAGTGAGTCTTTCAATTATGAAGGTATGTAACAAAACAGAGTACTATTAACAGCACCTCTGAGGATAGTAATCGCAGATATTTTTATACAACATATAGATTATAAAATATCTAGAGATATTTGCATGCTTATTCCTGTTTCCAAATTACAATAACTTATAGACATGTATGTAGAAATCGTTATCTAATACATTGAGGAAGTACAACTATTATTGTATCACGATTTTGTATTTTTAATACCCTTACTTTTGTATCAGTATAATGCATTGAATATAAATTTCAAAATATTACATACTATTTATTTTAAAACGTGTTTCTAAGATGGGTTCATAGACTCAACCAAGTTACTGAAGGGGTTCATGGCTTCTGCCCAAAAAAAATGTTATTACAGAAACTTACTATTTCATGACAACTACAAGGAAATTATAAAATATACAGCAAGGAAAGATAGAGAAGTGAAGGAAAAGTTAAGAGTTAGCAAGATTAAATCCACTTATGTTGTAATAAAGTACCTGAAGAAGAGCTATGAAAGAGTATGAACTCTGGAGGTGGAGCCAATATTGGAAGAGGCAAGATTTTTGCCTTGTAAAAAAATTTACCTTTTTTGATATATGTATAAATGTACATTTGCCATTTCAACATTTTTTACATGTAAAATTCAGTGACATTGATTATGTTCATCCTGTGCAACCATCATCACTCTCCACTACCACAGTTTTTCATTGCCTTTAACCAATGCTCAATGCCATCTAATCAATTTTTGCAATTCTCTTGAGTGTAAATTGATTTTTCATTTACTTTTCCATTAAGACATATGACATTAGAACATTTTTGTGTGATTATTCTCAGTCTACACAGTTTTTGTGAAGTCACCATACATTGGTCCATTTTGATTTGGTCAATTGTCTTGTTATTAATGATTTGGGGGGATTCTTTATTCTAAGTAACTAACAGCCATATGTGTTGTGAACATTTACTCCCAGTCTGTTTATACTTGCTCCTAATCTGTGGGCTTCCTATTCATGTTCTTAATGACATATTTTGGTGATGACAAATTTTGATTTTAGATTAAGTCACATTTATCAGTTATCACAGAGATAGACCCGTATGCTTTCTTCCAGTCTCTGGAGATGTTTGCTAAAGTATGTGATGCATTTAAAATTATTTTGTATGGAGTGAAGTAAAGGATAAGATTATTTTCTTCCGTTCAATTACCCTGTTTTTCCTGGCACATTTTAAAAACCTATTATGTACTTGTTTATAGCTGAACTATATTTTATTTACAAATTTTCTGTCTTTTTTTCTAAAATCATACTTCCTGTGTTTACTGCTACTGTTGTTCTTGTTAGGTGCCATCCAGTCAGTTCTGACTCATAGCAACCCTATATACAACAGAACCAAATGCTACCGGGTCCAGTGCCACCTTCGTGACCTTGGTTATGTTTGAGCCTATTGTTGCAGCCACTGTGCCAATCCATCTTGTTAAGGGTCTTCCTCTTTTTCACTTTTTTTTTTTTTTTTTACCAAGCATGATGCCCTTCTCCAGGGACTGATCCCTTCCGATTACATGTACAAAGTATATGAGACGCAGTCTTGCCATCCTTGCTTCTAAGGAGCACTCTGGCTTTGCTTCTTCCGAGTCGGTTTTATTTGTTGTCTTGGCAGTCCGTGGTATATATTCAATATTTTTCACCAACACCATAATTCAAAGGCATCAATTCTTTGATGTTCTTTATTCATTGCCCAGCTTTCACATGAATATGAGGCAATTGAAAACACCATAGCTTGGGTCAGATGCACCTTAGTCTTCAAGGTGACATCCTCGCTTTTTAACACTTTAAAGAGGTCTTTTGCAGCAGATTTGCTCAATGCAATGTGTCTTTTGATTTCTTGACTACTGCTTACATGGGTGTTGATTATTGATCCAAGTAAAATGAATTCCTTGGCAATTTCAATCTTTTCTCCGTTCATCATGGTGTTGCTTATTGGTCAGTTGTGAGGATTTTTGACTTCTTTATGTTGAGGTGTAATCCATACTGAAGGCTGTAGTATTAGATTTTCATCAGTAAGTGCTTCAAGTCCACTTCACTTTTAGCAAGCAAGGTTCTGTCATCTGCATTATGCATGTTGTTAGTCTTCCTCCAATGCTGATGCCCTGATCTTCTTCATATAGTCCAGTTGCTCCAATTATTTGCTCTGCGTACGGATTAAATAAATATGGTGAAAGGATAAAACCCTGACAAACACTTTTCCTGACTTTAAACCACGCAGTATACCATTGTTCTGTTTTAACAACTGCCTCTTGATCTATGTAGAGGTTCCTCATGAGCATAATTAACTGTTCTGGAATTCCTGTTCTTACCAATGTTATCCATAATTTGTTATGATCTACACAGTTCAATGCCTTTGCATAGTCAATAAGACACAGGTAAACATCCTTCTGGTATTCTCTGCTTTCAGCCAGGATCCATCTGACATCAGCAATGATATCAGTGGTTCTACATCCTTTTCTGAATCTGGCTTGAATTTCTGGCAGTTCCCTATTGATATACTGCTGCAGCTGCTTTTGAATGATCTTCTGGAATATTTTGTTCGCATGAGATAATGATACTGTTCAGTAACACAGGTAAACATCTTTCTGATATTCTCTGCTTTTAGCCAGCATCCATCTGATATCAGATGCATATCATTATAATACTTTACTTTGTCTTCTCGAGCTGCCCTTTGAAATCTACTGTTCAGCTCTTTCACTTCATCATTTCTTCCATTTGCTTCAGCTACTTGATGTTCAAGAACAAGTTTCAGAGTCTCCTCTGACACACATTTTGATCTTTTCTTTCTTTTTAATGACCTCTTGCTCTCTTCATGTGTGGTGTCCTTGATGTCGTTCCACAACTTGTCTGGTCTTCTTTCATGAGTGTTCAACACATCAAATCTATTCTTGAGATGGTCTCTAAATTCAGGTGGGATATAGTCAAGGTCATACTTCTAATTTTCTTCAGCTTCATCTTGAACCTACATATGAGCATTTGATGCTCTGTTCTGCAGTGGGCCACTGGCATTTTTCTGACTGATGATATTGAGCTCTTGCAATGTCTCTTTCCACAGATGTAGTCAACTTGTTTCCTGTGTATTCCATCTGGTGAGGTCCATGTGTAGCATCACCATTTATGTTGGTGAAAAACAGTATTTGCAATTAAGAAGTCATTGATCTTGCAAAATTCTATCATACAATCTCCAGCATTGTTTCTATCACCAAGGCCATATTTTCCAACTACCAGTCCTTCTTCTTTGTTTTCAACTTTCACATTCCAATCACTAGTAATTATGAATGAATCCTGATTGCATGTTCGATCAATTTCAGAATTCAGAAGTTGGTAAAATCTTCAATTTCTTCATCTTTGGCCTTAGTGGTTGGTGAATAAATTTGAATAAAAGTCATATTAACTGGTCGTCCTGGTAGGCAGTGTGGTACTTCAGGATAAATCTTGAAATGTTCTTTTAGATGATGAATGCAATGTCATTCCTCTTCAAGATGTCATTCCCGGCATAGTATACCATATGATTGTCCTATTGAAAATGGCCAATATCTGTCCATTTCAGCTCACGAATGCCTAAGATATCAATGTTTATGTGTTTCATTTCCTTTTTGATGATTTCCAATTTTCCTAGATTCATATTTCCTACATTACACATTCTGATTATTAATGGATATTTTCTGTTTCTTCTCATTTTGAGTCATGCCACCTCAGCAATTAAAGCAACAATAAACACCCCCATCCATCTGACCATTTCTTGCAAGATGGGGGCTTGCGTGTTGCTGTGATGCTGGAAGCTATGCCACTGGTATTGTTTTGCAGTAAATCTTCCAACCCTCCAGCCATGTTCTTTTTTAAAATAGCTTTGGGTATTTTAGAATTTTTCATCTTTATACATATTTAGAGCCAGCATGTCAATTTTTTCAACTATCTTTTGATTTTGATTGAGACTGTATTCAATCAATAATTTGGAGAGAATTTACATCTTAATATTTTGATCAGTGTATATGCTGTATCTCTCCATTTAGTTCCACTTAAATTTTTTCTCATTGATGTTTTCAAGTTTCCATGCTATGATACTGACAAGGTTTAGTAATTTTATTATTTAAACTTAGTATGTTTTACAACTATTTTTGTTTATATTTGATATTTCTATAAAAGTGATATTTTAACTTAATTTTTTTTCTGTTCATGAACTAAGTTGTATCATTCATGATGTTAATTATAATCCCCAAGGTAACTACTAATAAAATAACTAAAAAATATACAGAAAAAAGATGAAGATGAAATCAAAATAACACACTAGAAAACAATGAATAAACAAAAAGGAGAGAGATGAGAAGAATGGAAAAAAAAATAAGCCAACTATATGTTACCATCAAGAGACTTACTTTAGATCCAAACATACAAATCAATTGAATATGAAAGGATGGAAAAGATATTTCATACAAATTGTAATCAAGAGAGATCTGTGGTACCTATACTTATATTCCACAAACTATTAATGTATTTCTCTGGAACATTTACTTGATTATGTATGGCATCTGGTGACAATTAAGAGTTAAATAAGAAGCACGATACTATATTTATAGATCATAGTATGTTAAAAACAGTATTATATGTTGCTAAACAAACAGAATAGAATACAAAATATTCTAGTAATGCTTCACTGTGAGAGAAAATACAATTTTTTTCACATAGGATAAAATGCTCATGCTTTACACAAATCAAGTTACATTTCACACTTCGTAGTTAGATTAAGATCATTAAAAAAAAAATCATGGCACCTGAAAATTTATCAAGATATCATTTATTTTCAATCACAATAAACAGTGTCACTCAGCAAAGACAATCATTTCATAAAATGAATAATATGATCCATTACTTTATAAAGACTTGTATAATACCAATTACAGTTATATTTATCTGAAATATCAAGGATGGATATTTTCCATGAGCTAGTATTTACCTTAAATTTATGTAGATTGAAATATTGGATCCAATTATTCATTCCTCTGTGTATCTATGCTTCTTGCCATGTAAATTTTAAGCTCTACAAGAGGAAGATATACTTCTTCAATCCTTGACTTTCGTCTCAGCTATGTGATTCATAATGCCTAATAGAATATACAAAAACAGTTGCTTGAAAAGCGTTTGTTTAGGCATGTTTCCTTTTGTGACTCAGTCACTGACATTGGATGAACATACTATGGTCCAAGAAAAATCACAGATACATGAAATGGACCTGCTCAATCAATGTACACACCTATTTCCCTGAGATAAGTTCATTAGCCAAGATCAGGCTAGATCTGAGGACCACAAATAATAGCAGATCATAGCATGTCTGACTCTCTTACTATACAGAAAGAAAGTAAAATTTATATTACCAAATAAAACTTAAGTCATCCATATTTTGGACTATGTTGAGGCAGAGATATGCCTTATGTGCATATTAAAATATGAAATTAATATTTTCAACATATTTCATGTCTGAGTATTGAACAGATAGATCTTTGTTTACTGTGTTTACTATGTTATGCTATAAAGTATCCTCTCTCCCGCTAAGCTATACATTTTCAGAATATCTCAATAAACCCATTCTCAAAATGACTTAATTTACATGGGTAACCACATTGCCATGTGTACTAACTCAGAAACCTTTAATTGCCAAACTCTGATTCAAGAGCTTTAATTTAAATGAACTGAGCTTTAATTACTATGTTACTAATTATATTTCAACTGATTTCCTAAGCTGTAAGGAACAACGTTATTGAAGAGCAATCAAATGGGGAGTTACATTAGACACATGCACTGCTTTGATATTTGAAGAGGAATCTGAATCAATATAACAGCTAAACACTTGGACAATTCCTCACAATTCTCTGGAAAATGAATAAGTAAATCTATACTGACTTTACAGTTTGTGACAGGGTAGCTTGGTATTGGCTAACTTCCTAACTGCCGCCTTGAAATCTTTGTTCCTGAGACTATAGACCAGGGGGCTCAGCATGGGGATGACCACTGTGTAAAACACAGAGGCCACCTTGACCATGAGCCATGAGCCCTTGGGATTAGGCACACAGTAGAGAAAAAGGGTGGTTCCATGGAAGATGGCAATGGTAGTTAGGTGGGAGGCACAGATGGAGAAGGCCTTGGGTCACCTCCCAGTTGATGCCATCTTCATGATAGTGATAAAAATGAAAATATAGGAAGTAAGAATCATCATGAGGCTGCTTATTTCATTGAATGTGGCCGACACTAAAATGATCTTTTGACTAATGTAGGGGTCAGAACAGGACACAGCAACAATGGCAGCATGCTCACAGACAAAGTTGTTTATGAAGTTAGTCCCACAAAAGGATAATGTTAACAGAAAATAGGTGAATGTCAAGGAAGAGACTATACTCCAAGAGTATGAGGCAGCTACCAAAAAGAGACAAAGTTTTGGGGACATTGCAACCGTATAGAGCAAGGGGTTACAAACTGCTACAAATCCATCATAAGCCATCACGGCGAACATGAATGTCTCTGTCACCACAAATATGCAAAGAAAGAAGAATTGTATGACGCACCCTGTGAAGGAGATGGTTCTGTCTTCCACAACCAAGTTTTCTAATAGTTTGGGTGTAACTACTGAAGAGTAACAGAAAACAACAAAGGACAAGTGGCTGAGGAAAAAGTACATGGTGGTGTGGAGTTTGGGGTTGATCCTGATGATCATGATCATGCACAGATTCCCGATGATGGTGACCATGTAGATGGTCAGGAAGACCATGAAGAGGGGCACCTGGAGGTCCAGGTATTCTGAGAAGCCCAAGAGGATGAAAGTGGCTCCAGTACTCTTATTTTTTTGGTTTCTGCTGAGAAAATAAGAAATTTGATTATCGTGAGAAACAATACTTGAATTAGACAGTAGAAAATGAAAAAAAAAATTAAAAAAAGAGAGGTTTATTGAATGTCTATAAAGATTTTGTGGAAAATACTTGTTTGCTCCTCTTAAATTATTTGAATATTTGAAACTTACTAATGTCACACTTATACAGTAAATATTAATTTTGTGCAAGTGGAATATTAAAGAACAAATTTGAAAATAACAAAAAGAGACTAGATCCTGCTATATTCAAACAATCAAAATCAGTATCATCAGAGGCAGCTCCTTCACAGGAAGGGCCACTTTGTTAGCATGAATCTAAATTTCTTGAAAATAATTGTTTTATAAAAAATGCAGCTTAAGAATTTCTATAGTTTCTTCCATTTTCCCCTTTTCATTTATCAGCAATTAACTTAGAAACCTTAATTAAAAAAAAAATGTTAACAACACTGGAAAAGAGTCAAGATTAAATTGTATTGGTTGGGCTATTTTCCTTTTCGGAATCTTCATTAACCTACTAACGCAATACTTTAAACATGCTATAGATCTGCAGTACAGCTCTACTAATTTTTTTTCACTGATCACAAAATTTTTTTTAATGTTATTCTTTAGTAGATAGCATAACATTCTTCAGCAGGTGCTCGCCACCAAATATATACTATGGCATCGTTAATAAAAATAGTTGAAGCAATAGTTCATATAAACCACTTCCTTTCCAAAGTGGCATTTGGGAAAGATGGGTAAGTGACCAATAGTTAAAACTGTGAAAGCACTGTACACAGCTCTTAAATATTATTCTGCAGCAAAAATAAGTTTTCCTGAAACAAGTTTTAAGCTATGCAAAGACCAAATTTCAGGCTAGAGACCAGACTCAAACACGTACCATCGTATGCTTGATGCCATTGGGACAGATCCTCAGAAATGAGAAATTGGTTTTCAGTATCAAGTACAATTGGCGGGGGTCATTTTATATTTCCTTTGTAGTTCACAATGCCTAGTCACCGGTTTTCTTTCTAAATGGGGGTCAAATGTCTATACACATGGAGTTGGAAAATACCTAAAGAGACTTGGACTATGAGAAAAGCCTACAGGCCACTAAGGAGCAGAAGTCAAGAGTATCCCTGTATTCTCAGAGAAGTCCTGCACTCTAAACTCCAGGACAAGAACAGAAGGGAAAAAAGCTCTTTCTGGACCTGACAGCATAGCCTTCAGGCCCATCTTCCCCCAAGTACTACCAGCCTCTTTCCTGTTGCATTGGACAAATAAGAATTAATCCTATTATATCCTTAATATCTATTGCTTAGTTATTTACTGATGCCAAGAGAGGCATAGGACATTTTTCATCGACCCTTGCTAATTTTCATGTGAAGCTTTCCCTCATGGTTTCTCACACATATCTTATCTCTTCCCATTCACTGATATCATTTAACCATGATCTCTTAAAATAAATGATATATCAGTTACCAAGTAAGGAGTATAATATAAATGCTTCCTTATCTATATTTCACAAGTTGAAGACTGGTAATTTGCAAAATTATCACCAAGTCTAATGCCATCCATGAAGGTGAAATTAAATAAACCCATGATATTGATGACTACCATCACTTTTTTTCCTCGTGGAAATCATTCTCGTGGTGGTATTGAAAGTGGTGATTACAATATGGAAACATTCACTTTCAATTTGATTATTTTCACTCAGGCACTGACTACTATGTGAACATGCCTCATAGAAATACAACTGGTTTTATTTAGTCACTCCTAGTCTAAGGGAACCCTGGTGGTGTAGTGGTTAAGAGCTACGGCTGTTAATCAAAAGGTCGGGAGTTCAAATCTACCAGACACTACTTGGAAACTCTGTGAGGCAATTCTACTCTGTCCTTTAGAGTTGCTAGGAGTTAGAATTGACTCCACGGCAATGGTTTTGGAAACCCTGAGTGGCGCAGTGGTTAAGAGCTATAGCAGCTAACCAAAAGGTCGGCAGTTCAAATCCACCAGGAGCTCCTTGGAAACCCTTGGGGTTTCCTTTGTCCTATAGGGTTGCTATGAGTCGGGATAGATTCGATGGCAATTTTTTTTCCTAGCCTAAGATGTGTAATTACATTTTCCCCATTCTCCTTTCTGAATCCCCATCACTTTGCACCTCTGTCTAGTTTTATCAGGTTTGAACACGTAGGAAAAATATTTCTCAAAGACTAATTCAACAACCATTCCTTTACTACCATTTTATATAAGGTTTCAGCACTACTCAGCTAGATTATGGCTGCATATTTTCAACAAAACTTGTCAATTTTATTTTTAGAATTATTTGCAATAATTCTATGCAACATGTCAAAATAATTTTCCATGATCACTTTATCCTGACAGTCAATGTTGTTTTAAGACCCAAATGCTTTTATTTAGTAAATTCATGTTGTGAGGCTGGCTTTCCCAAAATTGTCCGAGATCTCTGTGTTCTGTCTTAGCTTCATTACCACTAATTTCTGCTTCCCTTAGCATGGTGAATTTATTCAACTCTGTTAAGCAGCACATGATCATTTGGATTATGTGTATTTTCCCATTTTTTCTGTCTCTTGTAATCCTTTATTTTTCCCTCTCCTGTTATGGGTATTATGTATTTTTTCTTGTCTCTATACATACAGATCTTAAGGTTTATAGCTTACTATTACTATATGCTATATTCTATAATGCATTACTCATATGCATGTTCAAGTTGAAACTGAAAAAAATTAAAACAAGCCCACAAGAAGCAAAGTACAACCTTGAGTGTATCCCACCTGAACTTAGAGACTGTCTCAAGAATAGATTTGGCACGTTGAACACTAATAAAAGAAGACCAGATGAATTGTGGAATGACTTCAAGGGCATGAAGAAAGCAAGAGGACATTAAAAAGACAGGAGAGAAAGAAAAGACCTAAATGGATGTTAGAAGAGACTCTGGAACTTGCTCTTGAATGTTGAGTAGCTAAAGCAAAAGAAAAAATGATGAAGTGGAAGAGTTGAACAGAAGATTTCAAAGGGCAGCTTGAGAAGACAAAGTAAAGTATTATGAGACATGCGCAAAGACCTGGAGTTAGAAAACCAAAAGAGAAGAACACACTTAGCATTTCTCAAGCTGAAAAAAACTGAAGAAAAAAATCAAGCCTCAAGTTGCAATAGAGGAGGATTCTACAGGGAAAATATTAGACAATGCAGGAAGCATCAAAAGAAGATGGAAGGAATACACAGTCACTATATCAAAAACAACTGGTTGACATTCAACCATTTCAGGAGATAACATATGATCAGGAACCAACAGTACTGAAGGAAGAAGTCCAAGCTGCATGGAAGGCACTGGTGAAAAACAAGGTTCTGGGAATTGATGCAATACCAGTTGAAATGTTTCAACAAAGGAATGAAGCACTGGAAGTGATCACTAGTCTATGCCAAGAAATTTGGAAGACAGCTGCCTGGCCAACCGACTAGAAGACATTCATACTTACGTGTATCCACAGGAATGGTGCAGGGAAATTCAGA
This sequence comes from Elephas maximus indicus, assembly GCF_024166365.1. NCBI lineage: Eukaryota > Metazoa > Chordata > Mammalia > Proboscidea > Elephantidae > Elephas > Elephas maximus. The sequence continues at coordinate 76,767,295 of NC_064838.1, read as the reverse complement.
AATTATTGAATAATATCATTAATATCACAAGCAAGCAAAATTTTGCTGATCATTCGAGTGGCTGCAACAATATATTGACAGGGAACTGCCAGAAATTCAATCCAGATTTAGAAGAGGGCTTGGAACCAGGGATAACATTGCTGATGTCAGATAAATCCTGGCTGAAAGCAAAGAATAACAGAAAGATGTTTACCTGTGATTAATCTACTATGCAAAGGCATTTGACTATGTGGATCATAACTAATTATGGATAACATTGAGGAGAATGAGATTTCTGGAACACTTAATTGTGCTCATGAGGAATCTGTACATGGATCAAGAGGAAGTCTTTCCAGCAAAACAAGGGGATACTGCATGGTTTAAAGTCAGTAAAGGTGTGTGTCAGGGCTGTATCCTTTCACCATACCTATTTAGTCTGTATACTGAGCAAATAATCAGCGAAGCTAGATTATATGAAGAACGAGGCATCAGGATTGGAGGAAGACTTATTAACAACCTGCGTTATACAGATGATACAACCTTGCTTGTTGAAAGTGAAGAGGACTTGAAGCACTTACTGATGAAGATCAAAGACTACAGCCTTCAGTAGGGATTACATCTCAATATAAATAAAACAAAAATCCTCACAACTGGACCAATAAGCAGCATCATGATAAACGGAGAAAAGATTGAGGGTGTCAAAGATTTAATTTTACTTGGGTCCACAATCAACAGCCATGGAAGCAGCAGTCAAGAAATCAAAAGACGCATTGCATTGGGCAAATCGGTTGCAAAAGACCTCCTTAAAGTTTTGAAAACATTCTGCATCCCACTTTGAAATGTGGCGTCTGGGGTCTTAAATGCTAACAAGCGGCCATCTAAGATGCATCAATTGGTCTCAGCCCACCTGTATCAAAGGAGAATGAAGAATACCAAGGCCACACAATAACTAAGAGCCCAAGAGACAGAAAGGGCCACATGAACCAGAGACTTACATCATCCTGAGACCAGAAGAACTAGATGGTGCCCTGCTACAACCGATGACTGCCCTGGCGGGGAGCACAACAAAGAACCCCTGAGGGAGCAGGAGATCAGTGGGATGCAGACCCCAATTCTCACAAAAAGACCATACTTAATGGTCTGATTGAGACTAGAGGAATCCCGGCAGTCATGGTCCCCAAACCTTCTGTTGGCCCAGGACAGGAACCATCCCCGAAGACAACTCATCAGACATGAAAGGAACTGGACAGTGGGTAGGAGAGAGATGCTGATGAAGAGTGAGCTAATGATATCAGGTGGACACTTGAGACTGTGTTGGCATCTCCTGTCTGGAGGAGGAATGGGAGGATAGAAAGAGTTGGAAGCTGACAAAATTGTCACGAAAGGAGAGACTGGAAAGGCTGACTCATTAGGGGGAGAGCAAGTGGGAGAACGGAGTAAGGTGTATATAAACTTATATGTGACAGTCTGACTTGATTTGTAAACGTTCACTTGAAGCTCAATAAAAATTAATTAAAAAAAAAAAGTTTTGAAAAGCAAACATGTCACCCTGAGGACTAAGGTGCTCCTGACCCAAGCCATGGTGTTTTCAGTTGCCTCATATGCATGTGAAAGCTGGACAATGAATAAAGAAGACCACAGAAGAACTGAAGCCTTTGAATTGTGGTGTTGGTGAAGAATATCGAATATATTATGAACTCCCAGAAGAATGAACAAGTCTGTCTTGGAAGAAGTACAATCAGAATGCTCCTTAGAAGCAAGGATGGTGAGACTGTATCACATACTTTAGACCTGTTGTCAAAAGGGATCAGTCTCTGGAGAAGGACATCTTGCTTGGTAAAATAGAGAGTCAGCACAACAACCATTGTGAGGATGGCGCAGGACCAGGCAGTGTTTCATTCTGTTGTGCGCAAGGCCACTATGAGTGGGAGCCAACTTGACGTCATCTAAAACAACAACAAATAATTTATAAATTTGTCTGTTATTGCCACCTTCTTTATCAGGCATTATAGGAATTTTGGAAGGAGGCCCATATTTGACTATTTCTTATTTACCAAAATGCCTTTTTCACTGCTGGGTACCTGATGAGAAAGCCCGGAAATATCATTTGAAAGTAAGGATGTGTAACGGCATAACACCTTGAGGCCTGTCCAAGCCAAACTGACTAGATTTTAATGGACTAATGTGTTTGTCTATTCAATGGACATGTGTGTTCATTTCCTGCAAAGATTATCATAACTCAATATTTTATTTCTAAAGTGAAATAAAACATGTTTTGAATAAACTCTCCTAAATACAGATGGACTTGGGTGATTCATTGACTGGAGATTCCTTTGCTAAGATTGATGAACTCCAAGAATTCTCCTTGTTAGTATTCCATTAGAATAGAAGTCAACCTAAAAATATTGGCATGGGTCTACAGTATGTAAACATATACTTTAATATTTCATATAAACAACTTTTCTCCAACCCATTAAGAAAATCCAGTGTTAGCAGAGAGAAGCAGACTGAACAGCTAATTTCTGGCACCAAACTGTGTCACATATATGTCATCATATCCACTGGGATGCGGACCAAAGAGAATATCATGAAGCATCACCTGGGAGGCACAATTTGAGCAATTAGATAAACTTTGTCCTATGTCATATGTTGTTGTAGATTGTTTTTTTAAAGCTTTGGAGACATGTATCATTAACTTTTCCCCATTCATCTTAAAAAAAAAAAAATTAACCAGAATGAATACACGTTTATTTTATACACATGTAAATTACACAAATGTGCAATGAAAAAAATCCATTTATAAAACGTCTATCGTTTATTTTCTTCATTAGTAATCATTTTTATTTCTGTTTGTTATTTTTATAAAATTTATATTTTTAATCCATAACCAGTTGTAGTGCAAGGATATACATAAATGGAATTGATTTGAAACTTATCAATTCTAGTATTATTGTAGATGTCTTTAGATTTTATGCAAGTTATCATGACATCTGTGAATAGAAATAGTTTTAATGTATTCCTTCCTAGCATAATGGCTACATTTTTCTTGCTTAATTGCAGTGGCTGTGACTGCCAGTAAAATGTGGATTAAAAATTATGAGGGTGGACATCTTTGCCTTACTCTCAATATTAAGGGAAAAGCAATAATATTTCACCTTACAGTACTATGTCAGATATAGGTATTTTTATAGAAAATCTTTTTCAGTTTTTAGAAGCTTCCACTGCTGGTTTTAGCAAAATATTAATAAACTAAAAAGGAAAAAGCTTATGATCTTCTCAACAGATGCAGAAAAACCATATCACAAAATACAACACCAACTTTTCATAAAAAGACTGAAAACTAGGAATAAAAAAAAAAACTTGATCTATAAATAGCATCTATGAAACATACCACAGCTAACATTGTATTTAGTGTAGAAGACTAAATGTTATCTTCCTAGGATCAGGCAAATGTGTCAAATCTCAGTACTTCGATTCAGCATTGTCTGGGGGTTTTAAACACTGCAATAATGCAAATAAATAAATTAATAAAAGCTATATGACATGATCATTTATGAATAAAATCATATGAAATCTACATAAAAAGTCATTAGAAGTAAAGCTAGCATGAAACCTGAATAGACAAAATTCAATTTTATTTTTATATATTAGCTAAAATGAATAAGAATTTATATTAAAATATAGTTCCAATAAAATATCATAAATATTCAAAATTTTTAGATGAATCTGGTGAAAATGTGCAGGATCTGTGCACACAAAACATTAAAGAAGACCAAATCAATGAAGAGATATAATACTTTCATGATTTGGAAAACTCAATACTGTTAAGATATCATCTCTCCTAGTTAATATATAAATTTCATGCAATCACAATAATAATCCCAACAGGCCTTTTGTATCCATTGTCAACCTAATTCTAAAATTCTTGGGCTATAATATAGAAATAATTCCAAGAATATATAGCAAAATGATGTTTGACAAGAGCACAAATGCAACTCGATGAAGTAAGAGTGGTAATTTTAAAAAATGGTACTGAAAAAATTGAATATCCAGATTAAAAAAATAATGAACTTCAATAGACAACTTGGACCATAAAAAAAAAAAAAAAATAACTTGATATGGACAATAGACATAGATGTGTAACCTAAAATTATAGAATGTCAAAAAAAGAAAATCTTTGTTATCTTGAGGAAGTAAAAGGTTTTGTTTTGTTTGTTTTTTTTTAATTCCACTGCTAAAAACACAATTGACATATGAGACTTTACTCACACTGGGAATATCTGTTTTTTGAAAGACACTAAGAAAATAAGAGACCAACCACAGAATAGTAGAAAATATTTGCAAATAACACATTTTACAAATATATATATAGAGACAGAATCTAAAGATACAAAAATAACCCCTAAAAATCCAATAAAAATAAAATAAATGCTATTAAAATTAAGAAAAGGATATAAACAGACACTTTACCAAAGAAAAGAAACAGGCATCAAAAGATCACATGAAAGATATTCAACTTAATTATTCATTTGTTGTTATTAAGCCGGCTCCAACTCATGTTGACCTTATGCATAATAGAACAAAACATTGCCAGGTCCAGCACCGCATTCATGATCCTTGGTGTGTTTGAGTCCGTTGTTGCAAATATTGTGTCAATAAAACTCATTAAAGGTTTCCCTCATTTCCACTGACCCTCTACTTTTTTTTTTTTTTTTTCTACTTTACCAAACATGATGTCCTTTTCTAACAATTGGTATTTCATGATGACATGTCTAAGTAAGCAAGCTGGCCTCAGCATTCGCTGTTCCAAACAGCGTTCTGGTTGTATTTCTTCTAAGACTGTTCTTTTGTCAGTCTTTGTGAACATCACATTATCCATTATCCAACTTTCACATGCTATGAAGTAATTGAAAAGACATGATTTGGATTAAAAGCACCTAATTCATCAAAGTGACACCTTTGCTTTATAAACTTTAAAGAGCTCTTTTGTTCCAGATTTACTCAGTGTAATAAGTCATTTCTTTCTCTTCAGCTGCCTCCATGAAGACTGATTCTTGACCCAAGTAGAATAAAATTGCCGACTTCAATTTGTTCTCCATTTATCATGTTTTGGTTTATTTGTCCAGTTATGAGAATTTTAGTTTTCTTCATGTGCAGAAGTGATAAAAGGTTAACCTAACCACAGCAGGCAATAACTACAAAAGGCCAATATGTTTGTCAGAATCTGCAGGACTTCAAACAATAGGAAACTACATCAAAGGGGTAGGACAGAGTGCTCTAAACTGTTCAATAGACTATGGACATGCATACCAAAACTAAATAACAATTTACCCCAGGAAGCGAGTTAAAGATCTACCCAATATCATGCATAGCCCTCATAACAAAAAACAACCATCACATGACAGACTCAGGACCCCTGAACCAAAAGACCAAATTGTGAGAAAAGAAAAACATGAAAAAGTCACCCAATCTTGATGTTAGTTCCTTGTCTTTAAGAAATTATAGTCTGTAAGTAATTTATTCATCGGTAATTTTCCAATAATTATAAAGGCCATGGTGAAAGATGCTTACTCCTAATTAATCAGCCCCTGTCAGAATTGTATAAAAAGCACCTGTACACATCTCCTTAAACCATACATAATCTCTTATTAAAGACAATTATAAGGTCATATTTGGGCCTAACATGATACGAATAACACTCATACAACCAAAAATGCAACTAGCCTCATTTGCATCTTATATTTTATAAGTGAAGAAAACAAAAATGTTAGATACACACTTCCAAGGGAGAAATACTTATAATAGTTGCAGTTCTTGTTTCTGCAACTGGTCATGTAGTCATAACTGAAATTTAAAACTACCTCCCATTCTGTATTCCTTTTGCCCTCAGCATGCACCTCAGCTGGCCGTGCTTCTTTGCTGGAGGGGTAACCCAAATCTTCATTCTTGAAGGGTCCAGGCCATTCATAATCCTGTTAGAATTCAGTTGTAGTTTTCAATTGACTTTAATCACCGGGTATGGTAGTACTAAGGGACTCCCTAAGGTATCTCTTGCATTCCAGACACACTCTTCTTTACCTCCATTATGTAGTATCAATCCAATTTCCTCTTGGTGATCACGATGGATCACGCCATCCAATATGGTAACTCCCTTCTTTGCCTATTGATCCAGAGGCAGAAGGATCCCAAAGTGGCCAGGTGGCATTCTTAACTTCCAGGTCTATGCAATCAGTGATGTATCTCCAGTTGGGAACATTCCTACTTTTGAATCTAAGACCTCTAGACCCACAGAGCATAGGGTCATGGGGACAGGAAGCAAAAATTTTACAAGTGACTCACTAGGGGTAATAGTGAGTTGTGCCATTTCCATTTCTACCACCTGATTCCTGGATCCATAAGTCCTGGCTCTGTGAGAAACTGCACCATATATTGGATGCTGGTTTAAAGCATATCTGCCTCCTAGAGGACATTACCCCAAGGCCTTACCACATAGCTGGTGCCATTAATTGTGTCTTTAGAAGGCCATTCCATTGTTCCATCAAGGCAGCTGCTTCAGGATGATGGGGAACTAGTTAAGACTAGTGAATTCCATGAGCATGGACCCATTGCTGCTCTTCATTTACTGTGAAATGAGTCCATTGATCTGAGGCCATGCTGTGTAGGATACTGTCTTAGTTATCTGGTTCTGCTATAATAGAAATACCACAAGTGGATGGCTTTAACAAACAAAAATTTATTCTCTCATAGTCTAGGGGAAACCCTGGTGGCGTAGTGGTTAAGTGCTATGGCTGCTAACAAAAAAAAGGGTAGACAGTTTGAATCCTCCAGGTGCTCCTTGGAAACTCTATGGGGCAGTTCTACTCTGTCCTACAGGGTCTCTATGATTCAGAATCGACTCAACGGCAATGGGTTTGGTTTTTTTTTTTTCATAGTCTAGGAGGCTAGAAGTCCAAATTCAGGGTACCAGCTCCAGGGCAAGGCTTTCTCTCTCTGTTGGTTCTGGAGAAAGGTCCTTGTCATCAATCTTTCCCCGGTCTAGAAAATTTTCAGAGCCCAGACTCCAGGTCCAAAGGACACCCACTCCTACCTCTTCTTGCTCGGTGGTAATGAGGTTCTTCTGTTTCTCTGCTTGCTTCTCTCTTTTACGTCTCAAAAGACATCGACTCAAGACACAACCTAATCTTGGAGATTGTGTCCTGACTCATTAACATAACTGCCCCTAAGCCTGCTCATTAACATATTAGATGTAGGATTTACAACACACAGGAAAATCACATCAGATAAAAAAAAATAGTGGACAATCACACAATTCTGGAAATCACAGCCCAGCCAAGTTGACACATATTTTTAGGGAACACAATTCAATCCATAACAGCTACCAAGATGGTAGGTAAGGCATTCTGTAGGTCCATGGATGGCAGTTTTGGCAGAAGCATTGCATGCAGGGAAGGCAAATCTGTATCCAGAGTAATTGTCTATCTCACTAAGAACAAAAATGCTGCCCCTTTCCAAGATGGAAGCAGTCTAATGTAATAAACCCACCATCAGGTTGCTAGCTGATCACCTCAGGGAGTGATGCCCTATTGGGGACACAGTGTTGGTCTCTGTTGCTGTAAGACTGGGCACTCAGCAGTTGTTGTAGCCAAGTTGGCCTTGGTGAGTGGAAGCTCATGTTGCTGAGCCCATGCATAACCTCCAACCTCCCACCATGGCCACTTTGTTCATGGGCCATTGGGCAATAACAGTAGTAGCTGGGGAAAGAGGATGCCTGGTTTTCACAGAAGGCATCATCCTATTTACTCGATTGTTAAAATTCTCCTCTGCTGAGGTCATCCTTTTGAGGAGCATTCACATGAGACACAAATACTTTCACTTTTTGGGCCATTCAGAGAGGTCTATCCACATACCTCTTTCCTATACCTCCTTGTCTCCAATTTTCCAATCAAGTTCATTTTAAGTCCCTGATCATTCAGCCAAATCATTCACCACAGCTCACGAGTCAGTAAACAATTGCACATCTGGCCATTTCTCCTTTCAAGCAAAGTTAGCAACCAGTGCACAGCTCAAAGTCCTGCCCATTGGAAGGATTTCCCTTTCATTACTGTCCTTCAGGAAGGTCCCAGAAAGAGACTGTAGTGCTACCACTATCCACTTTTGAGTGGTGCCTGCATATTACACAGAACCATCTGGAAACCAGGCACCAGTTTTCACTTCCTCAGTCAAAAGATCATAAGGACTCTCCATGACGACATAGGTGCAGACTGGGAGATGGAAGGTAATGTGACAGCAGTTGACACCACCGGCTTTTGGGCAACTTCCTCATGGATCTTTCTTGTGTCTTCAGGTCCTGCTCAGGCCGGATGTTGTATATACCACTTCCATTTAATGATGGAGTATTTCTGTGCACATCTAACTTTATGGCTCTGTGAGTCAGACAATGCCCAGTTCATGATGGGAAGCTCTGGCCACATGGTGACTTGTTGGACTATGTTTGAGTATTCAGTCTCTACTAAGGCCTAGCAGCAAATCAAAAGATGTTTCTCAAAAGGAATGCAGTTATCTGCAGAAAATGTCAGGGCTTTGCTCAAAAATCTTAAGGATGTGTGCTATGATTCACCAATAGGGACCTGCCAAAGACTCCAAACAGCATCTCTATCTGCCACTGACACTTCAAGCACCATTGGATCAGCTGGATCATACAGCCTAACTGTCAGAACCACTTGTACCACAGCTGCAACCTGTTCCTGAGCCATCTTTTGGTCTGGGCAGCTCTCAAAACTAAGAGCTTTTCGAGTCACTTGATAAATAAACTGGAGAAGCACACCCAAATGAGGAATACGTTGCCTCCAAAATTCAAAGAGGCCTACAAGGTATGATGTCACATTTTTAGTTGTGTGTGTGTGGGGGTGGAGGGGCAGATACAATAACTTATTTACTTTAGAAGGAATATCTCAACATGCACCTCACCACTGAACCCCAAGATATTTCACTGAGGTGGAAGATACCTGAATTTTTGTCACATTAATTTTCTAGCCTTTAGCATGCAAATGTTTTAGCAATAAGTCTAGAGTCATTGACACTTCTCCCTTACTAGGTCCAATCAGCATAATGTCATCAGTGTAATGGACCAGTGTCTTAGTCATCTAGTGATGCTCTAACAGAAATACCATGAGTGGATGGCTTTAACAGAGAGAAATGTATTTTCTCACAGTCTGGTACGCTAGATGTCCAAATTCAGGGCAACAGCTCTAGGGGAAGACTTTCTCTCTCTGTATGCTCTGGAAGAAGATCTTTCACATCAATCTTCCCCTGAACTAGTAGCTTCTCTGCATAGGAACCCTGGGTCTAAAGGACACATTCTGCTCCCAGGGCTTCTTTCTTGTGGTATGGGGTCCCCAGGTCTCTCGTCTCACTTCTCTTTTATATCTCAAAAGGGATTGGCTCAAGACACTACGCAATCTTGTAGACCTCATCAGTATAACTGCCACTTATCTGACTTATTACATCATAGTGATAGGATTAACAACACATAGGGAAATCATATCAGAAGATAAAACTGTAGACAATCATACAATCATATGAGGGAATCATGACTACCCAAGTTGACAGATATTTTGGGGGGACACAATTCAATCCATGACTTTCCACCCTTTGGCCCCCAAAAATTCATTCCCTTGACACACATAAAACATATTCCACTCATCATATCATAACAAAAACCTTAAAACAAGACCAAGTCCAAAATCCAAAAATTCCTCTTCATCTGTGAAATCCAGAATACAAGTTATCTGCTTCCAAAGTACAGAATAAGCACAAGCTAGACATTTCTATTACAAATGGAAGAAATTGGAGAGAAAGAAGGCATAACAGGCACCAAGCAAGTCAGCAGAACACATTACATTAGCCCTCAAGGCTTGAAAATAATCCTTTGTTCTCTGAGGCAATTTACACAATATCCCTGCCCTCCAGACCCTAGGCACTGGCCACACTCCGGATTCTGAGTGGAGGCCCACCGGTTCTGGGCTTCAGCAATGTCTTCCAGGCCCATTAGGATGGCAACCCTGCTCCCTTGGCTTTAGGTGTAACACCCTCCTAGTCCATCTGAGTGGCACCTCCACCCTTGGAAACACCAGAGGCCATGACTCCACCCTTTGAAACCCTTGAGGTCATGGCCATAGCTTTTGAGAATGAGGCAACTTGGCTTCTTGTGTTCCTGTCTCTGTAGCTCCTGTTTCCTGGATTCTTGGCCTCTTGGCTCCTCAGGCCTCACGCCTCCACCTGCTCTGATGGGGCAAGTGTTCCAAAGTTCTGTAGCTCCACGAGTAAGTGCCTGGAGGCACTCTACTCCACCAAGAAGTCTCCTGTACACAGGCATTCAACTTTCTCACTCCTTGAGTTTGCTCAAATGCTGTCTGGCACTGGTCTCCTGGCTCCGATTCTCTGTGGCTGGCACTTCTCTGTGGCTGCAGGTTCTCTGCTGTTGCCAGTTCTCTGCTGCTGCTGGCCCTCTGTTGCTGCTGTTCCTCTATCCATTCACTGTTTCAAAACCTCTTCCACATTTAGGAATCTGTTAGAGCAACACCCCACTCTCGGTACCAAGTTCTGTCTTAGTCGTCTAGTGCTGCTGTCACAGAAATACTACAAGTGAGTGGCTTTAACAAAGAGAAATTTATTTTCTCACAGTCTGGTAGGCTAGAAGTCCAAATTCAGGGCGTCAGCTCCAGGCAAAGGCTTTCTCTCTCTATATGCTCTGGAGGAAGGTCTTTTTGCATCAGTCTTTTCCTGGACTAGGAGATTCTCTGTGCAGGAATCCCAGGTCTAAAGCACACGCTCTAGTCCTGATGCTTCTTTCTTGGTGGTATGAGGTCTCCAAATATCTCTGCTCACTTCTGCCTTTTATATCTCAAAAGAGATTGGCTTAAGACACTACCTAATCTTTTAGGCCTCATCAATATAACTGCCACTAGTCCATCTTATTACATCATAGTGATAGGATTTACAACAGATAGGGAAATCACACCAGAAGGGAAAATGGTAGACAATCATACAATCATACAAGGGAAGAGTGATCTAGCCAAGAAAATGGAGATTTTGGGGGAACACAATTCAGTTCATGACAACCAGTGTGATATCTTGTGGAAGGGAAAGGCAATCAAGGTACCTGTGGACTAAATTATAACATAGGACTTGAGAGTTGATATATCACGGAGATAGGACACTGAGGGTATATTGCTGGCTTTGCCAGCTGAAGACACACTGCTTTTGGTGGTCCTTTAAAAACGGTATGGGGAAAAGGCATTAAGCAGATCAATATCTGCATACCAGGTACCAGATGTATTAATTTGCTCAAGCAATGAAGCCACATCTGGAACTGCAGCTCCAATTGGAGTCACCACCTGGTGAAGTTTTTAATAATCCATTTTCATTTTCCAAGTTCCATCTGTTTTGTTGTTGTTGTTGTTTTGTTTTTTGCACAGTCCAAATAAGTGAGTTGGTTGGGGATGTGGTGGGAATCACCACCCCTTCATCTTTTAAGTCCTTGATGGTGGCAGTAATCTTTGCAATCCCTCCAGGAATGTGGTATTGTTTTTGGTTCACTATTTTACTAGGTTTTTTTTTTATTTTACTAGGTAGGGGAGTTCTAATGGCTTCTACTTGGCTTTTTCTAATAATGGTCCTTATTCCACTAGTCAGGAATCCAATGTGAGTATTCTGCCAGTAGCTGAGTATATCTATTTCAATTATGCATATCTATTTCAATTATGCATTCTAGAACTGGAGAAATCAATACATGATGGATTCGTGGACCCACTGAACCTACTGTGAGACGGACATTAGCTAAGATTCCATTAATAACCTGACTTCCGTATGCCCCTACTCTGACTGGTAAGCCACAGTGACATTTTGGGCCTCCTGGAATTAGTGTCAGTTCAGAACCAGTATCCAGTAATTCCAAAAAAAATTGATTATTTCCTTTTCCCCAGTGAACAGTATCTCTTGTGAAAGGTTGTAGATTCCTTTGGGGAGGCTGGTAGAAAGATTAACAGTGTAAATTTTACCAGTGTAATGAGGTACTTCCTCAAGAGAACGAGGCCTAGCCTTCCTTCATTCAAGGAGTTGTGGGTCCATAAACTCGCTCAAAAACGGGAATTGATTGATGTGCTGTGACTCTCTATTTTGAGGATTCAGGTTAGACTGCTGTTCACTTGACCTAAAATTCTTCTGCTTGTACAGGTCAAGTAAATATCTATTTCATTCCTAGGGACATCATGACAAGTAGACAACGCCACAAGTCCATACAAATCAGACTATTCTGATTACTGCTTTGACTCTGCAGTTCATTGCGGTAACTACATCTTCCTTGTCTTTGTTTATTCAATGCCACCACTTGGCTCCTACCACCACAGGGTCCATTCAGCCCTATTGTAGTTAGGTGTCTTAATTCAGTCAGGGCAGTTCCCACTGTGAAATCTGATTTACATAAAATAGCAATTACTTCAGGTTTTTGTACGTGTTATGCATTGAACTGTGTCTCCCAAAAATGTGTGTCAACTTGGCTAGGCTGTGATTCCCAGGGTAATGAATTGAATAGTGTCCCCTAAAAATATGTGTCAACTTGTTTAGGCCATGATTCCCAGTATTGTGTGATTTTCTTCCATTTTGTGATTGTAATTTTATGTTAAATAGGATTAGGGTGGGATTGTAACATCCTTACCCAGGTCATGTCCCTGATCCAATGTAAAGGGAGTTTCCCTGGGATGTGGCCTCCACTACCTTTTATCTCTCAAAAGATAAAAAGGAAAGGGAAGCAAAGGGGGCGTGGGGAAGGGCCTCATACCACCAAGAAAGCAGTGCAGGGAGCAGAGCTCATCCTTTGCACCTGGGATTCCTGCGCAGAGAAGCTTCTAGTCCAGGGAAAGATTGATGACAAGGACCTTCCTCCAGAGCCAGCAGAGACAAACAGCCTTTCCCTGGAGCTGATACCCTGACTATGGGAAAATAAATTTCTCTTTGTATTTCTGTTATGGCAACATTAGATGATTAAAAACAAACAACAACAACAAAAAAAAAACTTTGCTTTTGAGTCTATTCTAACTTGTAGTGACTCTATAGGACAGAGTAGAACTGCCACATAGAGTTTCCAATAAGCAACTTATAGATTCAAACTGCCAACCTTTTGATTAGTAGCCACAGCACTTAACCACTATGCCACCAGGTTTTCCAAAACCAAACCCATTGCCTTTAAGTCGATTCTGACATAAAATGACCCTATAGGACAGAGTAGAACTGCCCCACAGGGTTTCCAAGGAGTGGCTGATGGACTTGAACTGCCGGCCTTTTGGTTAGAGCCGAATGCTTAACCACTGCGCCACAAGGGCTAAGACAGCCCATATTGTGTTATTCTCCACCATTTTGTCATTTGATATGATTTTCAAATGTGTTGTGAATCCTACCTCTATGATGTTAATGAGGCAGGATTAGAGGCACTTATGTTAATGAGGCAGGACTCAATCTACAAAATTCAGTTGTGCCTTAAGTCAATCTCTTTTGAGATATTAAAGACAGAAGTGGGCAGGGAGACAGGGGAGTCTCATACCACAAAAGTACAAGAGCCAGGAGAATAGCACATCCTCTGGACCCGGGGTTCCTCCGCAGAAATGCTCCTTGACCAGCGAAGATTTATGACAAGGAACTCCCCCAGACCTGACACAGAGAGAAAGCTTTTCCCCTGGAGCTGCTGCCCTGAATTCGGACTTCTAGAGTACTAGACCATGGAAGAATAAATTTATGTTTGTTAAAGCCATCCACTTGTGGTATTTCTATTATAGCCACAGTAGATAGCTAAGACACAATTTGGTACCAGGAGTAGGTTGTTGTCTAACAGATACCTGAAACATAGAAGCTGTTTGAAACTGTAAGTGGTTAGAGGCTGGAAACTTTTTAAAGTGCCTAATACTGAAAGCCTGGATTGCTTTGAAGGGAATACTGGTGGAATTATGGACATCAAAGAAAATTCTGGTCAGGTCTCAGAAGGAAATAAGGGGAACTATTACACTGGAGATGGTACCGAAGTTGAGAAGCAGCAGAGGTATGGTAGCTGCCGAGAGACAGAGGCTGCCAAGAGTCAGCAGCTGCTCTGAGACGGTGACAACACCAGGAAACCAATGTGATACAGCACTAGTGTCGACCCACGTATGGAGAGAAATGAGTGCCTTTGGCAGGAAGCTTCGTGGCAGAGTGGGGTGTCTCCGAGCACTTACAGGTGGAGGTAGGCTTGCTGACCCAAGGATCAAGAAAGCTGAGTGCCTTCCAGCTGAAGTTTACAGGAGGAGTGGAGCACCTCCAGGAACTTATCAGTGGACCTAAAGAGCTTTGGAACACTTGCCCCAGCAGGGCAGATGTGGGCAGTGAGTCTGGAGGGACCAAGAGGCCAAGGAATTAAGAAGCAGAAGATGAAAAGACAAGAACACAGGAAGCACAGCTGCCTCAGTCTCTGCCATGACTTCTGGGGTCCCTAAGGGTGGAGTTGCCTCTCAGATAGACTAGGAGAATGGGACCGCCCAAATTTGAGGGAGCAGAGTTACTGTTTCACTGGCCCTAGAAAAAGGAACTGAAGCCTAGAGCTGAGGGGCCTCCACCCAAAACCTGAAAAGCGTGGCCAATATCTAGGGTGTGGACAGCAAGACCATTGCCTAAATGGTCTCAGAGAACAGAGAATTATTTTCAAGTCTTGGGGCTAATATAATGTGTTCTGTTGACCTGCTTGGTGCCTATTGTCTCTTATTTTCCTCCAATTTCTTCTATTTGTAATATAAATGTCTAGCTTGTCCTGTTCCTCCATTGTACATTGGAAGCAGAAAACTTGTATTCTAGATTTCACAGATGAAGAGGAATTTTTATATTTTGGATTTGGAGTCGATTTAAGACATTTGCTGTTATATGATGGGTGAATGTGTTTTTTATGTGGCAAATACATCAATTTTGGGGGGACTAAAGTTTTTTTTTTTTAAAGGGTAGAACCCCCACAGGTCTGTCAGTTTGTTGTACTGTGCAGCTTGTGTGTTGCTGCGATGCTAGAAGTTATACCACTGAAATTCAAACACCAGCAGGGTCCACAGTGGTGGACACGTTTTGGCTGAGCTTCTAGACTAAGAATGAGAAGAAGGACCTGGTGATCTACTTCTGAAAAGAATGAACCAGTGAAAACCTTATGAATACCAGCAAAACATTGGTATAGTACCAGAAGTTGAGCCAGCCCCTCGAGGGGGGAGGCACTCAAAAGAGGACTGGGGAAGAGCTGTCTCCTGAAAGTTGGGTCGGCCTTAATGACGTGGATGTTTACTCAATTCAAGACCTTCAATTGCTGATGTGGCAAGACTCAAATGAAAAGAAGCAGCTGCAAACATCCATTAGTAGTCTGGATGTGGAATGTACGAAGTATGAATCTAGGAAAATTGGGAATCATCAAAAATGAAATGGAACACATAAACATCAATACCCTAGGCATTAATGAGCTGAAATGGACTGATATTGCCCATTTTGAATAGGACAATCATACAGTCTACTATGCCAGGAATGACATTGCATTCATTGTTACAAAGAACATTTCCAGATCTATCCTGAAGTACAATACTGTCAGTGATAGGATAATATATACACCTCTACAAGGAAGACCAGTTAATACAACTATTTTTCAAATTTATGCACCAACCACTAATCCCAAAGATGAAGAAATTGAAGATTTTTTCCAACTTCTGCAGTCTGATGTAATTTGTAATTAACTGGGATCACAATAGATGGTCCAGGATAGAATGGTCTTTGGTTATTAGTGTTAAACTCGTCAAATCTATTCTTGAGATTGTCTCTAAATTCAGATAGGATATACTCAAGGTCATACTTTGGCTCTTGTGGATTGTTCCAATTTTCTTCAGCTTCTACTTGAACTTGCATATGAGCAATTGATGGTCTGTTCCAAAGTTAACCCCTGGCCTCGTTCTGACTGATGATATTGAGCTTTTCCACAGATGTAGTCTATTTGATTCCTATGCATTCAATTTGGTGAGGTCCAAGTGTATAGTCGCTGTTTTTGTTGTTGCAAAAAGGTATTTGCAATGAAGAAGTTGTTCGTCTTGTACAATTCTGTCATGTGATCCCTGGCATTTTTTTCTATCATCAAGGCCATATTTTCCAACTACTGATGCCTTTTCTTTGTTTCCAACTTTCATATTCCAATCACCAGTAATTACCAATGCATCCTGATGGCATGTTTGATCAATTTCAGACTGCAGAAGGTGGCAAAAGTCCTAAGTTCCTCATCTTTGGTCTTAGTGGTTGGTGTGTAAATTTGAATAACGGTCTGATAAACTTGTCTCCCTTGTGGGCATACAGATGTTATCCTTTCACTGACAGCATTGTACTTCAGGATAGATCTTGAGAAGTTCTTTTTGATGATGAATGCAAAACCATTCCTCTTCAATTTGTCATTCCGGACATAGTAGACCATACAATTGTCTGATTCAAAGTAGCTAATACCAGTCAATTTCAGCCCACAAATGCACAATATAACCCCATGCAAATTGTGAGACTTTAGAATTTCCTTTTAGCTTAGTGACTTCTGGGATGTGCCCCTACTGTAGTTCAGGCCTACCTGTCATTTCACCCTATTGTTGTGCTCTGCCACACTTGATTCCCATGGAAGGTCTTTCTCACCACCCACTCTTCACTCACCTTCCATGTTTTAAAGGTCATAGTTCCAGATACCTCTCAATTAACTTCTCTAATCAATCTCTGATATTATAATATTATAGGATTTCTCTTTCTGGGAGATATAAAGATAAATATGCAGATAGATAGATAGATATAGACTTTATACAACCTTTAGTTTAGTGGTGAAATACATACATATTCCACTATAGATAGACAGATACTTTATACAACCTATACATTAATTATGAAAGTATATATACATTCCACTAACCTTGAAGTTGGAAGTAATTAAACACTTAGAAATCACTATTTACTAAATTATAGGAAGTAACATATTTTCACAAGGAGAAATACGGTTTCAAACCAATATTCTTAAACTACCTGACTCAGGCTACGTTCTATAGAGAAGCAAAGCCAGAGAAGCATATATACTATATATATAATGTCCTTGAGATAAATTTCTCTGTCTATATATAATATATAGGAAATTTTTTACACAGTTGTAGAAGCTAGCAAACCCGAAGTCCCTGGGTCAGGAGTCAGGGGCTGATGATCCCAAGAACCACATATCAGAGGGCAGGCTGATTGCTCACTGCTAGGAAGGCTGATGAATCCAAAATCAGCAGGTAAGTTGGTAGGCTGCTGACCCAAGTCAAAAGAACTGGAGGTTAGATTCTGATGAACTGAATGCTGGATCCGGGGCAGTGCAAATCCAGGGAGCTTTGGCAGAATGTCCACAGATATTGGATGCAGGCCTCCCCTCCAAAGAAACTCCTATTTAACTGATTGGTGACTCACAGCAGATCCCATCATGGAGGTGATCACGTTAAAACAGATCTGGTCATGAAAGTGATTACAACATTATACAACTGCCAAACTACATCATAACTGCCAAACCACTGAGAATCATGGCCCAGCCAAGTTGACTTATGATCTTAAAGATCATACTACCTAAATGTCACTCTTATTTGAAGACTTGAAGGGGAAGAATTTTATAACAATAGACTGACTATTGTCCTGCAATCTTGCCTCTCATCTCAGCTGGAATTAGATCAGAAGCTTATTTTCTCCTAAGTGAAGTTTAATATGATTCACACCTTAAAAGTGGGTTCACAGAAGGAATGAAGTTGGGGAAAGATAGTAGAATGCTGCAAGGAAAGAAAAAAGTCTCCCTGTTGAATTAATCTTGGGGAAAAAAATACTTTTAAACTAGATTTAATATATCCAACAACAACTTCTCAGTTTGCCAGGAAGTCTTGAAGAAATAAATTACGTATTATATGGTTTGTAGGTAAAAATGCTCTTTGCTGTCAGAACTTTTATTACTACACTTACAGAGGCTACTCTCTGAATTTTGATCAAGGCTCCCATTTCAGAGGAGAAAATAAGCAAAATAACTTGAGGAAAATGTGACAGGAGCTCAGTTTAACAGGACAAGAGGGCCAATGCGAAGCAGTCATAATAGATAGGGTGAGAATTGGATTTGTGTCAGTTTTGGATGGTCTCCAATGTATTGCTCCGTTAAGGGCACTCCAGGACCCTATTCAAGTCTATGAAATAAAACTTTCTGCACACTCTATTCCATTGAGAGGCTGCAGAGGAAGAGTAATCTGGTTAGAGAGAGAGCTATCTGAGAAAATAAATAAATAAACTAAACCAGAGAGTGCCAAAGAGATTCATTTAATTGGAAATTTAACTGTGTCAGGTAGAAGAGGTCCCAAAGGGCAGAGATAACTATTTCGTTTTTAAAGAGCATTGCAGGTTCAAACTAAATGGACTGTTTTAAAGGGGGATTGAATACCACTGACAAAACAAGTTGTTTCAGCCGAAATAATTTAAATACTTAAATATGTAAACCCTCTTCAGTGAGGAAGGAACAAGATTATCACAAATAGACCAAAACTCAGACCCACTGCCACCAAGTTTGATTCCTACCCATATCAACCCTGCAGGACAGAGGAGAATTGCCCCATAGGGTTTCCAAGGTTATAACTCTTTACAGAAGCTGACTGCTGCAACTTTCGTCCATAGAGCAGCAGGTGGGTTCTAACTCCAGATTTTTTTGAATAGGAACTGAGAACTTTAATCACTGCACCACCAGGGCTGCTATAATCCCAAATAATAAAGGTAAATATGAACTTTTTATTAATACTCAACTTCAGTTTAAAATATTATTAAAACTAACAATATAGAGTAACAAATATGCCATTTTGTTAAAGCAACTCCTTTATATTTCTGACTCTATAAAATATAATTGAACACAAATACTTATTTTAAATAGTGGTATTAAATTACTTTGAAACACTGAAAATTCAAAAAACTGCTATGTTTTTGTTAGAAAACTTCATTTCTTGCAAAGACTTTGTAGCAAAATACAATTATATTTATGTATTTTAGTTCTGATGATATTTTAAAAAACTATTTAAAGTAAAACAATTCATGGAATAAATTTATAATCATTGAAGAATTCAAGAAAAATTTATTTTAAAGAAAATGATATTTTTAAGTTAAAGAATTTATAAAATAATAAAGTTTTAAGATCATATTGTTTTTCAAATTAATTTCAGAGTTTAAGTTGCTAATTGATATCAAAAATACAAACATAGCTGAGATTTAGGTAGATTGGGGACATTGACAGTGAGTAATATCTAACTGAGTCAGGATGTTGTTAACCAAATCCAGATCCATTGCCTTTGAGTGGATTCCAACTCCTTACGACTCTATAGGGTAGAGTAGAACCGCCTCACAGGGATTCTAAGGCTCTAAATCTTTATGAAAGCAGACTGCCACATCTTTCTCTCACAGAGTGACTAATGGGTTTGAATCACCGACCTTTGGTTAGCAACCAAGCACTTAAGCACTGTGCCACCACGACATAGTCAGAATATTGTTATGCATTCCTTAATCATTTGGATTTTTCCCAGGGAATGGATGCTTAGATTTCAAATAAAAATATGATAACATTGCTTTATTTCCTTTAAGTAATATGAACTTAAAATTTTTCAAGAAAGAAGAATAATACAGTTTTGGGAGAATACACAGGGTAAATCTCTGTTCTTTCTACCCTGTTCTCTTGAGAATAACATAGTCAAATCTTAATGTATTTGATGTTATACGTGTTCTTGGGAAACATCTAGCTCAATTGGCATAACATAATTTATAAAGTAAATGTTCTACATTCTACTTTAGTGAGTAGTATCTGGGGTCTTAAAAGCTTGTGAGCTGCCATCTAGGATATTCCACTGGTCTCACCCCTTCTGGAGAAAGGGAGAATGAAGAAAACCAAAGACACAAGGGAAAAGTAGTCCAAAGGACTAACGGACCACAACTACCACAGTCTCCACCAGACTGAGTCCAGCACAACTAGATGGTGCCTGGCTACCTCCACCAACTGCTCTGACTGCGATCACAATAGAAGGTCCTGGACAGAGCTGGATAAAAATGTAGAACAAAATTCCAGCTCACAAAAAAAAAAAAAAAAAACCAGATTTACTGGTTTGACAGAACCTGGAGAAAACCTGAGAGTACGGCACCTGACACTCTTATAGCTCAGTAATGAAGTCACTCCTGAGGTTCACCCTTCAGCCAAAGATTAGACAAACCCATAAAACAAAATGAGACTAAACGGACACACAAGCCCAGGGGCAAGGACGAGAAGGCCGAAGGGGACAGGGAAGCTTATAGTGAGGAATCCAAGGTCAAGAAGGGAAGAGTGCTGACATACCCTGGGGTTGGCAACCAATGTCAAAAAACGGTATGTGTATTAATTGTTTAATGAGAAACTAGTTTGCTCTGTAAACATTCATTTAAAGTACAATAAAAAAAATTTACAAAATAATACAAAGTTTTAAGCTCGTACCGTTTTTCAAATTTACTTTCAGGGTTTATATTCTTCATTTATATCAAAACTACAAACATAGATGAGGTTTAGGTAGATTGAGGACATTGACAGTGGCTAATAGCTAACTGAATCAGCATACTGTTAAACAAAGCCAAACCCATTGCCTTTGAGTAAATTCGGACTCATGATGACCATATCAGGTAGAGTAGAACTGCCTCATAGGGTTTCCAAGGCTGTAAATCTTTGTGGGAGCAGACTGCCACATTTTCCTTCCACAGAGCAGCTGGTGAGTTTGAATCACTGAAGTTTTGGTTTGCAGCTGAGCACTTAACTGCTGTGTCACCAGGACTCCTTCAGAATATTGTTACACATTCCTTAATCATTTGGATTTTTTCCAGGGAATGGATGCTTAGATTTGAATTAAAAATATGATAACATTAAGTTTTATTTCCCTTTAAGTAATAGGAACTTAAACATCTTCAATAAAGAAGAGTAATATAGATATTTTTGGGAGAATACACAGGGTAAATCTCTGCTCTTTCTACCCTGTTCTCTTGAGAAAAACACAGACAAATCTACATATTTAATGTTATACATGGATAACTTCATCTCGCCAAAGAGTTGAGTTAGTATAATTAGAGATGCTATCTCACTTATCACTCAAAGTCATTTTATTCAATTAACATGAATTTAATTATTTTTTAGTAAATGCTGTCGTTCTTAAAGTAATACATAAAGATTCAATTCTTTTGTCCTTTTGCGAGTCTTAATCCTTTCCCTCTTAAGGGTGATGCTTTCATTTTGATAATGTGTGTCCCTTTATTTCAGTTCAGAATCAAATCCTGAGCACTATATTAGGTGAACGCCTATTTTCTAGGATCCATGTTGCTTTCAAGTAGGAAAACAGTCACAGCATTTACCTCTCAGATCATTTGTTATCAGTAAAAGAAAATGCATACAAAAGCTATTAACCTGATTGCAATTCTAAGTGCTGTACAGTGATGGGTACTATAGGTATTATAGTCCACAAAGTAGACATAATGGTATAAACTCTAATATTAGCAGAGAATTCACAGAGAAATTGCAACTTGAGACTTGAATGGTTTTGCTTTTCAGGTCTCACTTCATGCCAACAATAATGCTGTGATATAAAAGGAAAATAAATTAGAGAATACTGTTCATGTTGTATAGCATACTGAGTAACAATCTGAAAAATAAATTAAAATTAGTTTTAATAAAAATAATTATAAATGGATGGTCATAATAATAAGTAATGGTTAATAACAACAACAATAATGGATAATAATATTAGCCTTTTATAAATGCCAGGACATCTTCAAGGTGCTTTACTTACATTAAAAGTTTTAATTCCCATAACAATTCTAAATGTTGGTGTCGTTGCTAGCCATTTAACAGCTGAGCAAACTGTGACACAGGAAGATTAACTTGCACCAAGTCATCACACAGCTAGGTGCTGGAGCTGTAATTCAATCCCAGTCCATCTGGGAAATCCTGTTATATAACCATGGCACAGTGCCCTAGTGGCACAGTAGTTAAGTGCTCAGCTGCTAGTCAAAAAGTCAATGGTTCAAAATCTCTAGCTGCTCCATGGAATAAAGGCATGATAGCTGGTTTTCCTAAAGATTTACAGCCTTGAAAACCCTATGGGATAGATCTATTCTATCCTGTATTGTCACTATGAGTTGGAATCGACTCCTCAGCATTTTTTTTTTTTTTTACCATGATGCGATAATTCTACTAACCTTTTTTTTTAGTGGACAAGGTGCAAACCCATTAGGATGGACAGATGAAAAACAGGGTGAGGCAAGAGGCACTTTGCCTATTGCAAAATTTAAGGAGGCACTAACCTTCAGGATTGTGCAAGTGCAAGAATGGCCCAGAATGCCTCTTTAATTTTGCACCTTAGGAGCTTCACTGACTAGTCCTTGTCCTGTCCCTGATGCAAGGGAATGGTGGGAAAAATACTTGCTCACAAAGGAAATCGAAACCACTTTATCAAATACCTACTTAACCAGACAATCTATTAAATTCTAGGGCTACAGACTTACAGAAAATACTATCATAATCATAGTTACAGAAACATAACTAAAAAGTCAACAATTTAAAATTGGTAAGTAGGTGTTGTATTTTACCAGTATTATCTCATTTAAGTCTCAGAAACAAAGAACTGAACATTAGAAACTTCAAATAATTGCTTCATGTTACAGATAATAAATCACAGAGACAGACGTCAAATTCAGGTCCATTAAAAAAAAAAGTGGATGCTGAGTCACAATAAAAAAAAAAGTATGTACAATTGGAAGAATGACCCACACTTAGTGAGTCTCAATACCCTTATAGTTAAAGAAAAGTAAGTTTAGAAACAGCTTTCTCAAGTGTTGCTTTTTTGAGGAACAACAAAAATAATGGTGGGTGTACACAGCACAATGAGTATAACATAACAGCCCATATCTTTCCTTCTCCTGTCCCAAACACATACACACAGGTAGCAAATATTCTCCATGCTGCCTTTGCTTTTCCAGAGTGACCGCCATTTATTATTTGTATCTGGATCAATGTTCCCAGGCCAATTTCCGTGAATAAAATCCTCATGTCCACTTAATATCCTATCAAAAGTTGTTTGTTTTATTCACCTATGAAAAATAAAATACTCTCAAAATTTTCATTCTAAACTATCTAATAATAGTTGTATTCTAAGAACCTATATATTTAAAGGGGCCCTGGTGGCACAGCGGTTAAGAGCTCGGCTGCCTTCCAAAATGTTGGTGGTTCAAATCTACCAGCTGCTACTTGGAAACCCTATGGGGCAGTTCTGCTAGACTCCATAGGGTTGCCGTGAGTTGAAATCAACCCTGTGGCAATGGGTACAGGCATAGGCTTAAAATCATCAATGGATAGGAAAAGAAAATATCAAACTAGGCAGTTGAAAATATCTTAGAAGACAGTTTATGATACAGTGTTAGACAAGTTTGACTGAGAAAATGCATACAGAAGTACAATGGGATTGTCAAGACGTGCAATTAATTTAAAGTGAGATTAGATGGCAAAGCTGAGGGTCAGTCTCCAGCAGTTAACCAATTGCTGCAGTGCTGTGTTGAGTAAGGTATAGCTTATCTACCCGGGGCTGTGATCCAAAAGCATAGTGAAATGATCTTAAAATAAATGTGAGGGGGCAGTTTACTGTGATTTAACAGGAGGACATGGGATATACATAACTGCTATCATTCTTCAAGTGCCAACAATTACAGTGATCATGAAATCCAACCCGGATACCTCAATACAATTTAGAGAAGAGGCAAAGAGATACAGGAAGGTAAAGGAAATGCACATGTTAATTTACATTTTCCACAGATGAATCATCAAGAAATACCACCAGAAGGTAATCTAACTGAAGTGATGGAATTTGTTCTCTTGGGCTTTGCTGACATACCCCATCTCCAGTGGCTTCTTTTTGGATTATTTTTAATCATCTATATCATTATCCTGATGAGCAATGGCACCATATTTCTAATAACAAAAATGGATCCTGCTCTCCAGAGCCCTATGTATTTTTTCCTGGCAAATTTTTCCTTCTTGGAAATCTGCTATGTATCAGCTACCCTCCCCAGAATGTTGATGAATCTAGGAACCCAGAGAAGAAGTATTTCCTTAGTTGCCTGTGCTACACAGATGTGCTTTGTCCTTATGTTTGGAGCCACCGAGTGTTTCCTCCTGGCAGTGATGGCCTATGACCGCTATGTGGCCATTTGTAACCCTCTGAACTATCTTTTAGTCATGAACCACAGGGTCTGTACCCAGTTGGTGACTGGGTCCTGGACCATTGGAATCCCAGTTCAGATAGGGTAGACATATCAGATTTTCTCTCTGCCTTTTTGTGGATCTAAGGAAATTAATCACTTCTTCTGTGACATTCCCCCAATACTCAAGCTAGCTTGTGGGGACACCTTTGTAAATGAGATGTTGGTCTACATAGTTGTTGTGTTGTTTACCACAGTTCCATTTCTTTTGATACTGGGCTCCTACAGTAAAATCATCTCCATCATCCTGAAGTTGCCATCAGCCACAAGTCAAGCCAAAGCCTTCTCCACCTGCTCATCTCATCTTATGGTTGTGGTGTTATTCTTTGGAACAGGAATTACTGTCTACTTAAGACCCAACACTAGATCCTCAGAGGGAACTGACAAAGTGCTTTCTCTTTTTTACACTATCCTAACTCCTATGTTTAATCCCATGATATACAGTCTAAGGAACAAAGATGTCATAACGGCATTGAGAAAATTGCTATGTAAATAATTCACTTCGGTAAAAAATGAGTCAAATGTATAAGAATTGCTTTCTCACATATTTTAATCCAATTTAAATGGTGTATGCCTTGTCTTTCTATAAAATGGCAATTATTTCCAAATTAAAAGTTACATATAATGTTTTCAGAACTTTCTGCTGAACTTATATAAGTAGTACATGTATCAGCTGATAGCAGATTGTTCCATTAGTAATTCTGTAATTTCATTGTGCAATGTCCTCCCTCAATAAGAACTTTTGCAGGGGCTGATTTAATTTAATCTGTTGTAATGTATAATTTGTTATATCACTTATTAGGAAGCATTTAATTCATTTCCAAAAATGTCCATGTAGTTGTGACATCCATTTTAAATTATGTTGGTATATCAATGCATTGAACATTCGGCATGATTTATGTTTATATCAGATTAAAGTTTTCTATATAGCACAATCATATAGTTTGAGAAAATAGATATTAAAATATGTATATATGATTAGAAAAGTATGAGGTTATTCACAAGTTTTTGATTTTACTTTGTTTTGTTTTAGTTTTCTGGAGATGATAAGAGGGATGAGAAAATAACAAAAAAGGGAATTCATTGAAAAAAAATAGTACCTGCTATAAAAACAATAGATATCACACACACCTTGTACACAGCATACACACACACACACAGGTACACATTGAAAATGATGAATGGAAATATATCATCAAATGTCAATTACGAATATTCCAGAGTAAATTTTCTATTATTTTTCTTTAGTTTTTTTTTTCCCCCTGAATTTTTGGTCCTTATTACAATTATTACAATTAACCTGTGTTTTCCATGAAATCAAGAAAATGGAACAATAAATCTGTGTTCACGTGGATAATAAAAATGATAGTAGTTGCTCGTGCTGTTTCCCTACTTCTGTTTTATAATTGGCCTTACTCCATTCCAGTATTTTAAATTTACCTAATGAATCTTTCATATATGAAGGCAATAGATTCCCCCAAAAAACCATGAACTGTCTCCATGAGTTACAGTTTGAAAAGAATGTGCTGAAGGTTTCATCTGCTTTGAAAGCTTTTACTGAGAAGTAAAAGAAGTGAGTTACATCCACATTTACACGGACATACCTAGCTCAAGTGGGGAGGGAAGTGAGGGACTACTCCTTACTCAGAACAAAATAGAGAGAATATGTAACATCTTGGATGACAAGCCCAAGAGGAAAAAGTGTACCCTGATTAAGAGCAAGGAACAAGAAATAAATCACCAAGTTTCTCCTGTAATATGACTATCAAATACTGTAAAAAAATCTAATGGAAATTATTAGAGACAGGGAAGTATAAAAGAAATGAGAATATAATAACAAAAAATAATTCCATGAAAATTTCCAAGCAGAAAGTGGGTCACTCCTGAAGCTATTAGAAGCGGAATGCAGTGAGAGAGAAACTGTGAGGTCCTTTTGATCTCACTGTCTCATGTAGGGAGAAGAAAGTTTGGGAGATGAAATACTTTACCAAGCACTATGTCCTTCTCCAGGGATTGGTCCCTCCTGATAGCATGCCCAAAGTAAGCAAGACAAAGTCTCGCCATCCTCATTTCTGAGGAGCATTCTAGCTGTACTTACTCCAAGGCAGACTTGTTCTTTTCGCAGTCCATGCTGTATTCAGTATTATTCACTTACACCACGATTTAAATGTGTCAATTCTTCTTCTGCCTTTCATTCTCATTGTCCAGCTTTCACATGGATATGACCCTATATGACAGAATAGAACTGCCCCATAGGGTTCTCTAGGCTGCAATCAGTATATGAACAAAAATGCTTTTCTCCTAGGGAGACACTGGTGGGTTTGAATCCTCGGCCTTTTGGTTAGCAGCCAAGTACTTAACACTTGTGCTAACAGGGCCCCTTAGAATATATTTACAGAACTTCCAAAACTCAATAATAAGAACAACAACAACAACAACAACAAAAAGCATTTTTTAATATTGGTAAAATGTTTGAACAGGCACTTCTCAAAGAAAATATACAGATGGAAAATAAGGCCATGAACAGTGATCACATCAATTCTGATTAAGGAATAGAAAATGAAAAATAAAATGATACCAGTAGACAGTTACTAAGATTCCCGAGGTGGTGCAAATGATTCGTGTTTGACTACTAGACCAAAGATTGGTGGTTCAAAACCCACTCATCAGGGTCAGGAAAGAAAGGCCTGACAATCTCCTTCTGTAAAAAGTACAGCCAAGAAAACCCTCTAGAACGGCAGTTCTACTCTGTAATATATGGGGTTGCCATAAATTGGATCAACTTGACAGCAAATTTTTTTTTTAGACCTTTATTAGAATAACATTTTTAAACAAACCTGATAACATAAAATGATGGCAAGAATTCAGAGCAATTAGAACACTCATATTTCTGGTGTGAATGCAATTTTGGAAATTTCTATTTTGGAAAATTTGTTGGTAGTTTCCTGTAACGTTAATTGTATACTTACTGTATGATCCAGTAGTCTCACTGTGGTTATTCGGCATAGAGAAATGAAAACCTGTACACACAAAATCCTCTAAAGAAATATTCATAGCAACTTTATTTGTTAAAGGTGGCTAACCTCTGTTTCAACAACCATTATAAAAACTTATATTTTTCATTTTTTATCTGACTTTTAACTCAGTCAATAAAGATAAGGAAGAAATTAATCTTAATCAAAAGTAAGTGTGAACTATTTCTGTCCAATATCAAATTTATTTTTATAGAATCTTTAAGTCTTAAATATCATCGCAGAACATTCACTTTCAGAAAACGACAAAAAAAGGAATTTTTTTTTCAATTTCAAACACTGTCTCAGATAAAAAATGAACATACAAAAAGAAATGTTTCTGTAGTGTTGATTTACAACTCATCGCGGCCCAACAGGACAGAGCAGAGCTGCCTCACGGGGTTCCCAAGGAGTGGCTGGTGGATTTGAACTGCCCAGCTTTTGGTTAGCGGCTGGGTTCTTAACCACTGTGCTACTAGGGCTCCACTGTTTCAGATAGTCTTTGCATCTTTCTCAGTTTCATGATTATAAGATAAAACACCGTTTTTCGTTGACGTTGTTTTTTCAACTGTCTTTGGACACCTTTGTTTCAGATTTCTGTTTTAAATGGACTACCCTGCTTTAAGAAAAAAATAATAAATTTTTTTTTTTTTTTTTTTTTAGGGATAAATGCAGAGTGAGGATATAAGATGAGAGAAGAGCTTACGAAAAGATCAGACACGATAAAGAGGATGCAGTTCCTGAGGACGAGTGTCAGGTCAACTGTGGAGTGAACGACACATGGTAGGTGGCAGGTAAGAAAATGTACTGATTTATTCAACAAGGATCTTGATCATCTTCCATGTATTAGGTTCTAGACTGAGTTGTAAAGGTGAATAAAACATAGTTACGGTTTTGTAGAATGATGAGGTGAAAGAAAGCAAGCATTGTGCAGTCTTATAGAATTAAAATCATGTCTTAGCAATATTGCATGGTTAGCTACTAGTTCCTGACTGTCCTTGAGACTCAGAGCATTTTTATCATTCGCCATGATCAGATTTTAATTAGAAGCAATTTGTCGGATAATGACTGTGGAAATACCAGTAGTGCTTTAATATTTAGTCTAGAACTTTATGGGCACTGTGGTAAGCAGTTATTTGACTTTACTCAGTTACAGAAAATCCACGGATTGTGTAAAAATCAAATAGATTGTTGCTCCTGACACAATTGTGTCACCTCTAGGACACTGTCCACGATTAACACCCTTAAAGTATGATAAAAAATGAGCCCCCACTTTTCAGTGAGTTAATATCTATTGACTTTAAAATTGTTGTTGTTAGGTGCTATTGAGTGGGGTTCTCACTCATACTGACCCTATGTACAACACAATGAAACACTGACCAATCCTGCACAATTCTCACAATAATTGCTCTATTTGAGCCCATTGTTGCAGTATTGCATGTCAATTCCTCTAGTTGAGGATCTTCTTCTTTCTTGCTGACTCTCTGCTTTACCAAGCATGATGTCCCTCTCCAGGCAATGGTCTTTCCTGATCTCATGTCCAAAGTACATAAGACAAAGTCTCTCCATCCTCACTTCTAGGGGGCATTCTGGCTGTACTTCTTCCAAGACAGATTTGTTCATTCTTCTGGTGTATTTATGGAATATCCAATATTCTTCACCAACACCATAATTCAAATCATCAATTCTTCTGCTATCTTCATTATCCACCGGCTAGGTTTCACACCCATGAGACGACTGAAAATACCATGACTTGGATCAGGCACACCTTAGTCCTCAAAGTGACATCTTTACTTTTTAATCAGGTCTTTTGCAGTAGTTTTGCCCAATGAAATACATTGTTTGATTTATTGACTGCTGCTTCCATGGATGTTGATTGTGGATCCAAGTAAAATGACATACTTGACAACTTCAATATTTTTTCTGCTTGTTGTAATGTTGCTTATTGGTCCAGTTGTGAGGATTTTTGTTATCTTTATGTTGTAGCGTAATCCATACTGAAGGCTGTGGTCTTTGATCTTCATCAGTAAGTGCTTCAAGTCCTCTTCTCTTTCTTCAGGCAAAGTAGTGTCATCTGCTTATCACAGGTTGTTAATTAGTCTTCCTTCAAACCTGATGCCCAATTATTCTTCATATTGTCCACTTTCTTGGATTATTTGCTCAGCATACAGATTGAATAAGTATGGTGAACTGATACAGCCCTGACACACACATTTCCTGATTTTAAACCATGTAATATCCCCTTTTTTTTTTTTTTTTTAATATGCCCTTGTTCTGTTCAAACAACTGCCTTCTGGTCTATGTACAGGTTTCACATGAGTACAATTAAGTGCTCTGGAAGTCCCATTCTTTGAAAAATAATTCATAATTTGTTATGATCCACACATTCAAATGCCTCTGTATAATCAACAAAATACAGGTAAATATCTTTCTGGTCTCCTCTGTGTTCAGCCAATATCCATCTGACATCAGCAATTAATTCATTTATTTCAATTATTTCATGGTTCCCTAAGTCCACACCATTGTGTTTACATTAGTGTGTCTAATCTTTGCCACCTTTAGCTCTTTCTAAACTGAAATTAACCCTTTGAACTGATATTATCAAGAAAAGTGAGCTTTTGTCAACATAACCATTAATGCCCAAGCCCCCAATTCCAGATTCTCAAATCGACAACTCACATACAAAGATTATTTAGTTCATTTCTCCCTAAAAACTTCCATTGGCAGTTCTTTTGATATTTATGTCATTGTATAGTTTTAGTTACAACAATACCCATGTGTAAAAACAATTTTAGTTCCTTTTTTGTGTTTGTATTTCTATATCATAAAGCCATTTACATCTTCTATTATCTGACATGATGTTCTACATTCGTCAATTTACATTTTTGTTCATGGAAGTAGATATGTGTATATCCCTTCTCATTTAATATTTTATATGCTTCGAGAATTTGATACACAGTTCATAATGGTTATGATAGTAATGATAAAGATGAAGATTATGGTAGTGATGGTGGTGGTGGTGGCATTTTTCTTTTCTGAAATTTATCAAAGCAGGAATCAGAATGTCATGGGACAGTCATGTCTTAAAAGTTCAGATATCTGACTTTTAATCTTCCCTTAACCAAAATCTTGAGAAAGTCAATTCACTATCTTTCTCATCACATTCACGATTAGTAAAATGGTAATAATGATAATATATCCTAATAACTCACAGGATTATTATAAGCCTCAAATATCTACCTAGGATGGAAAAGCATTTGGAAAAAATTAAAGCATCACAAAACTGAGACTTTGCTGTATTTACATACAAGTCATGGTGAAATCACTGGCTTTCTTATGTTTTATATTCAACTTCTCAGAGGTAATCATTCCAATTTTTTTTTTTTTTTTGAGGGATGAAACGTTGCATAGTATCAATTACCTGGAGGAAAACCTACTTGTCTGAACATTGGAATTACTGTTTCTTCAAAAATGTAATAAATCATTTTTTCCTGAAATGTGTTGCTCATATATTAGCCCACTGAACACATAATATGAAAGACAGTTAAATCTTCCTTAATATTCAAAGAAGATATTAAATAACCATTAAATTATTTATTCAGGACCAATCAGTAAGTATAGAATAATATAGTATAGGCTTCTTTTACACTTTTTCAAAATTTGTTCAAAGCTTTGCATTTTTTTTCTTATATTTCTCTACTCCCTATATTTCCCAATGTGTTAATTCTTACTAAGGTAACCTTTAGAACTTATTCTCTTGACCCAATTATTTATATGATACCTATTATCAGCTAGGAGCCATGGTGGAGTAGCGGTTAAGAGCTCAGGCTGCTAACCAAAATGTGGCAGTTTGAATCAACCAATCACTCCTTGGAATCTCTATGGGGCAGTTCTACTCTGTCCTACAGGGTTGCTATGAGTTGGAATTGACTCAACGGCAATGGGTTTGGTTGTTTTTTGGTTTATTATCAGCTAATATAATTGAGACTGGCTGGAAAAAAAAAATCTGATGACATACTTTACAACAGTAGGCATCTGATTATACATATAATTCATTGACTGTACATGAATACCAGAAAGAGCTCCATACATTTCTTGAGGTAAAGACCAATTTTTTATTCTAGTGTTTTTTTTTTGTTTTGTTTTGTTTTGTTTTATTATTGCGCTGATTTTGTGGGTGGTGGCATTTACTGAACCCTGGCCAACAAACATAACCCCCCCTAGAAAAAAAAATAAGGGGGATCTGAAAGATGATTTGGTGGACCATTTGCTAAAGGTTTAGACTGTCTCTTTTATCATACGCCCTCAGGAACATTTATTTAACAATAAAGAAAATATGCGTGCATTCCTATCTAAACCATTTTGAATGATTTTATGTGTGTGTGTGTATTTAGATTGTGACAGGAATGCACTTTCAGTAAGCTGTGGTGAGTTGGTGGGAAATAGACCCAGCCCGTTTCAGTCACACCTTTGTCTCTGGGCAGTAACTGGTACCAGCCCCGTTTTCTAGTTGACACAGGGAAAAGGCACTGGGAAAACAACCCGAAGTTCAGCGGGGCAGGATTATCCAATAAGCAATAATCTAGGATGTGATGAAACCCATATGAAATTGTTCACTACAAATTAGTAAGTAAACACAAGTAAGCCCATGCATACCTTGCTTAATGTAAAAGTGGTACATACCTTGATTACTGGTTAATCCATCCCTGCTCGGTTAGCACGGAGGATGGAGGACTCAAAGCCTTTCTGCTTATGGTGGCAGAAAACTCATCATCCCTTGCCGTGACCAAATGGCATCTGTTGAACATGCCCTGTGCACCCATGAGCCTGGCCCAGATGAGGAAGTGGGTCCCTTCTGGGGACCGAGACTTCTTCCACAAACTTTCTCTATGAGGCTGGTTAGAAGGCTGGAAAAACGGAGATAGGGCAGGCTGTAGGCCAGGCCTGTTACTGTTAAGAGACAGGTATCCAGGCCCTGAGGAAAAGAAAAAGTGAGCCTCCTGGCCTCTAGAACTTTCTGTTGAATGAGTAGTATGGTGAACAGAAGCTGAGAACAGACGTGACTGAAGCCCTGTTAGTAAGAAAAGTTATCACTCTCAGGGACCATGGGGAACTATTTCTGACGTGTGCACAGACTTTACAGTGTGTTGTTTGTGATAATGGTGGCTTCTGTTCACTGCACCCCAGCCAGAGACTCCTCAGAGAGTGTCCTTGCTCCCCATAGCAACTCTGGGAGGCCAGGGTTATAATCCCAATCTCACTCAACATTTTTTACATATAAAATTCAGTGACATTAATTTTGTTCATCATGTTGTATGACCATCACCATTATCCATTGCCAGCTTTTTTCTTCACCTTTAACAGAAGCTAAGTGAAGTGCCATCTAAGCAATTTTAGCAATTCACTTAAGTGTGAATTGATGTTCCATTTACTTTTTCATTAAGACATATGATGTTGGCACATTTTTTGTGAGTTATTCTCTGCCTATATTTAAAAAAAAAAAATCCTTTCTTGTCCAGTCGATTTCAATTCATAGCACCCTATAGGGCAGACTAGAACTGCCCATAGGGTTTCCAAAGAGCAGATAATGATGGATTTGAACTGCTGACCTTTTGGTTAGCAGCCAGGCTCTTGACCGCTGTGCCACAAGGTCTCCAAGTTCTTGTGAAATGACTATACATTAACCAATTTTAATTTGGTTGATTGTCTTGTTATTAATGATTTCATGAGCTCCTTTATATATTCTGTGTAATTAACAGCATATGTATTGTGAATATTACTCCCAGTCTGCAGATATTTACTTCTAATCTGTGGACTTCTGATTCCTGTTCTTAATGATCTCTTTTGGTGATAGGAAGTTTTTATTTTTGATGAAGTCACATTTATCAGTTGTCACAAGGATAGTCTTCTATACTTTCTTCCAGTAGCTGCAGATGTTTGTTGACGTATGTAACATGTTTACAAATTTTTTTTCTTTATGGAGTGACTAAAGAGCAAGATTATTTTCTTCCATTCAATTACCCTGTTTTTCAGGACATGTTTTAAAAATCAGTTATTTACTGGTTTATATCTGAACTCTATTTTATTTACACTTTTCTCTTTTTGCTAAAACCACACAACCTTGTGTACTGTTGTTTTCAATAAATCTTCAAATCCTCCAACTATGTTCTTCCTTTTTAAAATACCTTTGGGTTTTTTTTTTTTTTTTTTACACAACATTGTTTACTGTTGTTTTCAATAAATCTTCAAATCCTCCAACTATGTTCTTCCTTTTTAAAATACCTTTGGGTTTTTTGGACATTTTTCATTTCGAAACATAACTCAAACCCTGGTGGTTAAGAGTTCAGCTGCTAACCAGAAGGTCAGCAGTTTGCATCCACCAAGCACTCCTTTGAAATCAATGGGATAGTTCTACTGTGTCCTACAGGGTCACTATAAGCCAGAATCAATTGGATGGCACTGGGTTTGGTTTTGGTTTATGTCAGTTGTTTCAAATAACTTTCATTTTGATTGGGGTTGTATTAAATGAGTAATTTGGGGAGAATTTTCATCTTAGTAATATTGAATTTTGATCAGTGCATATGCTACATCTCTCCACTTAGTTTGTCTTAAATTTTTCTCAGTGATATTTTGAAGTTTGCACTCTAAGGTCTTAAAAAAGTTGGCAATTTTATTCTTTATATTTAGTTTTTG
The DNA here is from genome assembly GCF_024166365.1 of Elephas maximus indicus. NCBI lineage: Eukaryota > Metazoa > Chordata > Mammalia > Proboscidea > Elephantidae > Elephas > Elephas maximus. Next base: position 76,733,246 of record NC_064838.1, on the reverse strand, counting down.
TTTTTTACAACTTTTTTTTTATATATTTCTATTAAAGTGGTATTTTAATTTAAAAGTTTTCTGTTTGTGAAACTGAATTGGGATGAATTCAAACTAGATTGCTGTAAATTGAGGATATTTATTTTAATCCCTAAGGTAATCACTAATAAAACAATTTTAAAAAATACAGAAAAAGAGTGAAGATGAAATCAAAATGGTACACTAGAAAAAAATCAATAAACACAAAAGGAAAGAGATTAGAAGAAAGGAAAAACAAATGATCCAACTATATGCTATCTGTATGATACTTACTTTAGACCCAAAGATAAAAAAGGGGTTGAATATGAAAGGATGGAAAAAGACATTCTATGCAAATTATAATCAAGAGAGCTATGGTGCTTATAGTAATGCTGGACAAAGTATTAAAATATTCCCCTAGAACATTTAGTTGAGTATGTATGGCACATGATGACAATTCAAAATTAACTAAAAAACGTAATACTATATTTACATATTATAGCATGTTGAAAACAGTATTATATATTGCTAAGCAATCGGAATAGAATACAGAAATTGCTTCCCGTTGCTGTTGAGTCAATTCTGACTTGTATCAATCCAGTAGGACTGAATAGAGCTGCCCCATAAGTTTCCAAGAAGCTAGCAGCTGGTGGATTCAAACTGTCAATCTATTGGTTAGTAGCCAAGCTCTTAACCACTATTGCTAGTAACAATTTCTATAAAGAGAAAATACAAATTTTTAAGTAGAAAAAAAAATGCTCATGCTTTAGACAAAGCAAGCAACATTTCTGTTTGCGGATAGATTATGGTCATGATACCTGGAAATTCATCAAGACATCGTTTATCTTCAATCACGATACAGTATCACTCACCAAAGACAGTCATTTCAATAAGTGAATCAAATGATCCATTAATTCATAAAGACTGTGTCAAACCAATTACAGTTATGTCATATTTATCTGGAATGTCAAAGAAGGATATTTTCCATGAGATAATATTTACCATAAACTTAAGTAGATTGAGATACTGGATCCTATTTTTCATTCCTTTCTGTATCTGTGCTCCTTGCCATGTAACTTTTAAGCTCTGCAAGAGGCAGATATCCTTCCTCAAACCTTTGACTTTGGTCTCAGCTCTGTGATTCACATTGACTATAGAATATAACAAAAACAGTTGCTTGAAAAGCTTTTGTTAATGCATGTTTCCTTTTGTGACTCAGGCACTGACACTGGAAGAACATACTCTAGCTACCCCAGTGGTCCAAGCAGGATCATAGATACATGAAACAGCCGCCCAATGAACGTATACACTTGTTGTCCTGAGTCGAATTCATCAGCCAAGATCAGGCTAGATCAGATGACCTCAGATATTAGCAGATCATATTATGTTTTACTGTCTTAGTATACAGAGATAAAATAAAATTTACATGACCAAATAAAATTTAACCAATCCATATTTTGGACTGTTCAGGCAGAGATATGTCTTATGTGCACTTTAAAATGTGAAATGAAATTCATATTTTCAATATATTTCATGCCTAAGGGTTGAACAGACCTTTGTTTATTATGTTTACTATATTATGCTATGATATATCCTCTCTCCTGCTAAGCTATTCATTTTCAGAACGTCTCCATAAACCCATATTCAGAACGACTTCATTTACATGGGTAACCACATTGCCATTTGTACTAACTCGGAAATCTTCATTTGCCTAACTCTGATTCAGAAACCTTAATTTAAATAAACTGAGCTTTAATAACTCTGTTACTAATTATTTTTCAACTAATTTACTAAGCTCTAAAGAACATTGGTATTGGACGATCAGTCAAATGGGGAGTTACATCAGACACGTGCACTGCTTTGCTATCTGAAAAGGAATGTGAATAAATAAATCAGCTAGACTACTTGGACAATTTTCTACATTCTCTGAAAATGAACAAATACATCTTTACAGACTTTGCAGTTTGTGACAGGGTAACTTTGTACTAACTTTCTTACTGCCTCCTTCACATCTTTGTTCCTGAGGCTGTAGATCGGGGGTTCAGCATGGGGATGACCACTGTGTAAAACACAGAGGCCACCTTGACCATGAGCCATGAACCCTTGGAATTAGGCGCACAGTAGAGAAAAAGGATGGTTCCATGGAAGATGGTAATGGTAGTTAGGAGGGAGGCACAGGTGGAGATGGCTTTGTGGCCCCTCCCAGTTGAAGGCGTCTTCATGATAGTGATAAAAATGAACATATAAAATGTAAGAATGATCATGAGGCTGCTTATTTCATTGAATGTGGCTGACACTAAAATGATCTTCTGACTAATGTAGGGGTCAGAGCAGGACAGAGCAACAATGACAGCATGTTCATAGAGAAAGTTGTTTATGAGGTTGGTCTCACAGAAGGATAATGTCAACAGAAAGTAGGTAAATGTCAAGGAACGGACTATACCCCAAGCATATGAGGCAGTCACCAACAGGAAACAAAACTTCGGGGACATTGCAACCTTATAGAGCAAAGGGTTAAAAACTGCTACAAATCGATCATAAGCCATTGCTGCCAACATGAATGTTTCAGTCACACAAATATGCAAGCCAAGAAGAATTGCATGATGCACCCTGTGAAGGAGATGGTTCTGTCTTCCACAACCAAGTTTTCTAATAGTTTGGGTGTAACTACTGAAAAGTAACAGAAATCAATGAAGGACAAGTGGCTGAGGAAAAGTACATGGGGGTGTGGAGTTTGGGGTTGATCCTGATGATCACAATCATGCCCAGGTTCCCAAAAACAGTGACTGTGTAGATGGTCAGGAAGACCATGTAGAGGGGCACCTGGTGAAGGGAAAGACAGCACACAGTACAGAAGGGGTCAGCATAACTGGACTAAACCAAAAGCAAAGATGTTTCCTGAATAAACTGAATGCTTCGAAGGCCAGCATAGCAGGAACAGGGATTTGGGGACCATGGTCGCAGGGGACATCTAAGTCAATTGGCATAGTAAAATCTATTAAGAAAACATTCTGCATCCCACTTTGGAGAGTGGCATCTGGGGTCTTAAACTCTAGTAAGTGGCCATCTAAGATTCATCAATTGGTCTCAACCCACCTGGAGCAAGGGAGAATGAAGAACACCAAAGACACAAGGTAATTATGAGCCCAAGAGACAGAAAGGGCCACATAAACTAGAGACTACATCAGCCTGAGACCAGAAGAACTAGATGGTTCCCAGCTACAACCGAGGACTGCCCTGACAGGGAACACAACAGAGAAACCCTGCGGGAGCAGGAGAGTAGTGGGGTGCAGACCCCAAATTCTCGTAATAAGACCAGACTTACTGGTCTGACTGAGACTAGAAGGACCCTGGTTTTCATGGTCCCCAGAGGTTCTGTAAGCCCAAGACAGGAACCATTCCCAAAGCCAACTCTTCAGACAGGGATTGGACTGGACAATGGGATAGAAAAAGACGCTGGTGAAGAAGGAGCTTCTTGGATCAAGTAGACGCATGGGATTATGTTGGCATCTCCTGTCTGGAGGGGAGATAAGAGGGGGGCAGAAGCTGGTGGAATGGACATGAAAAGAGAGAGTGGAGGGAAGGAGTTTGCTATCTCATTACAGGGAGAGCAATTAAGAGTATATAGCAAGGTGTATATAAATTTTTGTATCAGAGACTGACTTGATTTGTAAACTTTCACGTAACGCACAATAAAAATTGAAAAAAAAAAAAAAAAGAGTTGCACCTGGAGTTCCGGATATTCTGAGAAGCCCAAGAGCATGAATATGGCTCTAGCACTCTGGTTTTCTTGGTTCCTGTTGAGAAAATAGGATAGTTGATCCTCAAAAACAAAACTTGAATTAGATAGAAGACAATGAAGAAATACTGAGAAACTTATTGAGTGTCAACAAAGACAGTTATTAAAAATGCTTAATATCTACTGTTACATTATTTCAAGTTAGGACTTACTAATATCCCAGATGTACACTGAATGTTCATTTTTTAGAGTAATAATTTAAAGAAGAAAGTTGAGAGAGAAAGAACAAAAATAGAATTGACCCTTGACCCTTTTATATTTCAAATGACCATATTCAGTATCGTCAGAAGCAGCTGGCTTTCTGAGAGGGCCATCCTGGCTCTTCCCATGAACCTGAGTTTAGTGAAAATGTTTGCGTTGAAGAAAATACACATCATGAGGTTCAGCAGTATCTTTTCTGGCTCACCTGTTCAACTATGGGAACCTAGAACTCAACTGTCAACATAAATATAACACGTGTAACATGGTACGCATTTTACTTATTTTAAGCACATATTTTATCATTTTCTGTTTCACAATAAAGGTCACTAGACCAAGAATTATTGTTTGTTTTGTTTGCTTCTGCATTGCAAATGGGACACTAAGACACAATATATACTCACTGATATTTATTCAATAAACGAATGTATATGAGTCAATAAGGTCTGGACATCATTTCCACCTGGTTTCCTTTTCCCTCAGTGTTGTTTATGCTTTCCTGTCACTCTCTAGTCTTCTTAGGTTTATTACTGTAAGAAAGATGCCTTCCAAAGACTAATTTCTCAACAGTCTCTCTGCTACCATTCTAAACTATCTTGATTGCTACTTAGGTAAATTATGACCACTTATTTATAGGCTGAGAGAGCCTTGGTGTCACAGTGGCTAAGTACTTGGCTGCTATCTGGAAAGTCAGTGGTTTCAAATCACAGCCGCTTCACAGGAGAAAAATGTGGAAGTCTGTTACTGTAAAGATTTACAGCCTTGGGTCCTATGGGGTAGTTGTTGTCTGCCCTGTGGGGTCACTATGAGTTGGAATTGGCTCCACAGCAATGTTTTTGGATTTGGGTTCACAGTCTGAGTCCTCCACTTCAAAATATTCTGCACAGCATTGCCAGAATAATTTTCCATTGTGATTTTATCCTGATGGTAAATGGCTTTTAATTTTCCAACTGTTTCTTACTAATGAATGCACGAAATTTACATTGTTCAGCCTACCTTTTCCAGAGCTTTCCCTGGTCTATACATGCACCCTTGTTACCACTTTTTTTTTTTTGTTACCACCAAATCATTCTTCTCCAGCAATGTAGAATTTATCCAGCTCTGTTCAACAGCACGTGCTCATTTATATAAAGCTGAAATTCCCAATTTATTCCCTCTTGTGTAATGCTTTATTTTCCCACTTACAACTGAAAACATTAGGCATTGTTTCTGTCACAAACCTGTAATACTAGGAAATACGTTATTCATTTTATTATAAAATTTCTCTCCGCTTTATAGACACAAGCTTTAATTTTAATAACAGGGATTGAATGTTGTATCGTATCATTTCCAATTATGTATGTTACTGCCAAATTCTTCCTAAAATTGATTTTTTTTTAAGGACAATGCCCATATTTTATAATTTCCTAGATTCTAAAATGTCCATTAGGGTGCTGAGTACACCATGGATGTGCAGTTAGAAAACCAGGATGAATGTCACTGGAAAGGAAGGACGGTCTATACACAACCTCTAAAGCCCTCAACCATCCGCATTAAGGAACAAAGTGCACATCATGGCAGCTGGATTTATACATGTTTTTGCCTCCTGCAAAGCTTACTTGGAATGCATTATTATCCTTCTAATGTGAAATACAATAAAAATTGAATCAACTTACCTAAGTGGAGTATTTAACTTATTCATTTATTGAAGCTTCTATGTTACGATTAATGGACTTCAGGAAAGTTCCTGCAGAGAATTCAACTAATCTTGTTGAGAATAGTATCAGACCTGAATAAAGTAGCAAGAGTTTATAGTATATTTAAAACAATATTTTGTGTAAAGGGCTACTATCCTTCAATCTATTAAGTATACTCAGAGATAGCAGGGAGAAAGGCAGACCTAAGAACTGAATCCTGGCACCATGCTGTGCCACCAGGGCTGTGGGGATATGGACCCTAGAGAATATCATTGACGTTTTGCATTGGAGGCCACAAATGGGGCAATTAGATGACATAATACTCCCATGTGATTTTTTGGTTGTGTACAATTGCTTCTAAAGATTGAGGAATAACTTCATCACCAAGTTTAACCCATAGATGTTTATTTTATTTTTTTTTTTAGTTAAGCCAGATTAGTACCTGTTTGTTTTTGATACCAGCCAAATAATCGAAACACAAAGGAAAGAAAAAATCAGCTGTTGTGCAACAATACAGAGATAACTACTATCAATTATTATTATTTTTTTCCAGTCCAGAGATAACTACCACCAATCTTAGTTGTATTTTTGTTTTTCCATCTCCTATATGGGAATAGGAAACCCTGGTGGTGTAGTGGTTAAGAGCTATGTTTGCTAACCAAAAGGTCGGCAGTTGAATCTACCAGGTGTTCCTTGGAAGCTCTATGCGGCAGTTCTACTCTGTCCTATAGGGTCGCTATGAATTGGAATCGACTCAACGGCAATGGGTTTGGTTTTAGTTTTATACGGGCACAGGAGCCCTGGTAATGCAGTGGTTAAGAGCCTGGCTGCTAACCAGATGACTGGGAGTTCGAATTCACCAGTGACTTCTTGGAAACTCTGTAGGCCAGTTCCACTCTGTGCTACAGGGTCTCTATGAGTTGAAATCAACTTGACTGCAACAGGTTTTTTTGTTTTTGTTTTTCTTTTTTTTTGTATATGTGCATATATTTATGAGCATATGTTCACACAATAAGTATTGTAGTTTATATGGTTTATTGTCCTCCCTTTTCATTTAACATTATATTTTGAGTTCATTTTCTACTCGTACCATTCTTTAGAGAATACCATTTACATTTCTCTTCCAAATATGGGCACAATGCTATTCAATGCTCATATTTATCATTGAATTTGAGAATATTCTTGAGGTTATATTTTTCATGTCTATAATACAGGTTTATAGGAAAGATAGTACATTTATTATTTAATTTTTCATCATGCATTAAGGCACAAACATCACAATCTCAGTGGCTTGATGAAGTAGAACAAATGTTAGCAATTTTTTTTTTCTTTTTTTCTGTCAAGAGCCATGTAGTAACTATTTTAGGCTTTGTGGACCATACAGTTTGATCACACAGTCAACTCAGCTGTTGCAGTATGGAAGCAGCCACAGGCAATATGTAAATCAATAGGTATAACTCTGTTCCAATAAAACTTTACAAGAATAAGCCATAGGCTGGACTTGCTTTGCAGATGGTAGTTTGCCAGCCTCTGTGATAGAAGTTTATTTCTTCATTGTTCGAAGTCCAAATTTTTTTCTACATCAGTGGGCAGACACCATCTAAGTAGTGGTACAGGGGTCCTGGCTCTTTCCAGAATGTGACTTCACTATCCTCACAAGGTTCCTGAGGTTTTGCTTCTCTTCTCCAAGATACCTGAAGCTGATATCTTGGATTCTGAAGATTTCGAGAGGCTGCAGAAGAGGAAAGCTTAGAATGCATATGGGCTAGACCTGAAGGTGTCACACATCTATCCCCCTCATATTCCATTGGCTGGAAATCAAACAAGACTAACTGCAGGGAGTCTAAGAAATGTAGTCTAGCTTGACTGGAAGAAGAGGAAATGGGTTTGGTAAGCAAATATCCAGTCCTTTCTCATGCTTTGGGCATCACATTCAATCTTTTGATAGCCCTCTCCCTAAAATATCTCCGTATCAGCACAACTTACATCTTCTTTTTGCTTGTGACAATTCAACCAGCTTTACCAGTAATTCCTTAAGACTTAATGTTTTCCTGCCCCAGATATCTCTGGGTCAGACTTTGATCATTCTCCAAAATTGAAGGCCCAACAACTATCTGAAAATTATTTTTTTTCAGACTTTTCAAATTTGAATCCTTTTAGAGTCAAACTGGATTGCCTTAGATATCTACAGTAGGATGAAACGAGTTAAGTGAAGACAATGTATTCAACATTTATTTTCAGTTCAGAGATCATCACTGATATCTCTGGATAACTGAACTTCCTCCTTTATTTCAGGACTTCTCCTCCCATGGCTTTTACCCCTTCAGCAACAGTACACCTCTGAGATTCTAACATTAAGTGAAAAATCATGTTCTGTGTTTATAATGTCTTACCTCATGAAAGCTATATCTACATTTATCTATTTCAAGAATAAAAATCCCAAAGATTAAAACATTTTTCACATTGTTTTTTATCTGCACTTTCATAAATTTGATGTGCTGGAGTCTGATAATTATTTTGTCCTCAGTTTCCTTTAAGTGCTATCTGAGGTCATCTTCAAGGGAATTTACTGTTGTAAGGGCTTATTTACAGAATCATTTCATGATTACTTGATTCAGGATGGTATGTGGTTTTTCAGCTCTAGAGAAATTTTTACCTTGGTTTTTCAGACTTAAGATTTTCAGTTTATTAAAACATTGTGGATATTTCTATCTTCCACTCAAGCAAGAGTTTCTGATTCCAAAATGTTGGTTCTGTTTATGTTCCAGTTCACTTACATAAATACTGGAGTTAAGCAATATGCTTGGAACCAAATTCGAGCATGCAGCTTCAAACAGGGATAGAGGCCCCTAGACAACTCCCATCTATTAAAGGAAATTAGGTGAAAGTTATCACTATAACTTTTACTCATCCATGAGCCATACAGGAGTAACAAGGTTCTTTAATATCATATTTCAAGATCGGTAACTAATTTCACAGTTACCATTTTAAGTTATGCAAGATTAGATGTTTAAGAAGACAAGGAAATGCAAGAATTCCGGGAACCAGTAATGACTCTGATGTCTTCCAATTTTACTGCATAAAGGCCAAAGTCCTTATAACAGCATGCATGACCACTACATGACATAGCCCATTTCCTCTCAGACTTCTTTTAATAATATCTGTTCCTTATTGTACTTGGTTCAACAACACTGGCCAATTTGCTGTTCCTATAATTCTCCAGGCGTACTCTTGCCTCAATACCTTTGCGATGGTTGTTCTCTATGCCTCGGGTGTTCTTGCCCTTAATATTCGTGTGGTTCATTCTCTCATTTCCAGCATGTCTTGATTGAAATATCAGCTTGGTGAGGCCTATTCCGGCCACCCAATATAAAGGTGGAGTTCCATTCCTCATCCACCAATCATCCTTGTGGTGGTGGTTGTTAGATTCCATGGCGTCGGTTCTGACTCACAGAGGCCCTGTGTTCAACATAACAAAACACTGCCTGGTCCTGTACCAAATCATTCTTACCCTACTGTGAATTTTATCTGTAACGCTTATTACTGTCTCACATATACCACATATTTTAACCTTAATTTTTATTGTACAATATCCTTTCATTAGAATTCATGAGAATAGGTATTTTGTTTTGTTTTATTTTGTTCACTGAAGTATCCACAGTGGTTAGAATAAAACCTAAAAAACGGTAAGCAGGTAATAAATATCTAGTCAATGAATGTTTAATTTTTAGTGGTACAAATCCAAATATGATTTCTGTAGAGATTACTATTTTATAAAATCTTGTGTGGAACCAGAGAAAAACCTAGAATGGCACATAGTACATTAAATGTAATCATCGCTGTGATGTTGGAATAATTTCCTTCAATGAGTTTTTTTCATGTTTTCGATAATAAGCATGATTGACTTGACAGCAACTAACAACAAAAATCCTTTAATGAGGTTAGTTATTGTTTTGTTAAAGGTCTGAAGAACAGCAGGATACACAGAATGCCCATACTTTCCTAGTGAGTTAGTGAGCATTACCAAAATGGCACAGAGAAAAGGGAGTTTTCTTGTTTCCTTTAGTTGGCTTGTTTGATCCCATGAGTAAGAAGTACAGTAGGAATTCTCTAGAGTCTGTGTCCTCAAAGCCATAAAACTATGTATAAAACCCATAATCCCAGCTATTTAAAATTCATATCTGGCTTTTCTCTCAAAGTTAATGGATAAAGTAGGCTTATTCAAAATTAAAAACCTTTGCTCTGCAAAAAACACTGATATGAGAATGAAAAGACAAATTATAGGTTGAGGGAAAATATTTTCAAATTTCATATCCACAAAGGATTTCTACCTAGAATATGTAACAACTCTCAAACTTTAACAATAAGAAAAAAAATCAAATTCTTAAAAAATGGACAAAAACTTGACCAGATCCCAAAAAGAATACAAAGCATATAGAAAAAAAAAAATCAAGATCATTAGACTTTGGAAAATGCAAATTAGAATAACGATGAGGTACCACTACACACCTAATTATTGTTGTTAGTTGCCTTTAAGTTGGTTTTCGACTCATAACAACCTCATATGACAAAGTAGAAATGCCCCATAGGATTTTCTAGGCTGTAATCTTTGTGGGAGCAGATTACTAAGTCTTTCTTCAGTATATTGACAATACAAGTACTAACAAAGATGCAGAACGACTGGAATTGTTATACATTGCTAGTAGAAATGTAAAACACCGTTTAACTAATCTAGAAAATAGTTTGTCAATTTTTTATAAAGTTAAACACACGCCTACCATGTGACCAAGTAATCCGACTTTAGAGATATGAAGACTTATGGTCACACAAAAACCTATACATGAATGTTTATTATAATGGATCAGTTTATAGCTAACTTTCAATAGTTGTCTTTGGACACTATTTATTCTTTGTTTGTTGTTGCTATCATTTGTTGCCCTCGAGTTGATTCTGACTCATGGAGTACAACTGCTCCATAGGGTTTCCAAGGCTGTAACATTTATTTCAGTAGCAGGTCTCCAGGCTTGTCTTCCAAGGGTCCTCTTGTGGGTTTGGACTATCAACCTTTTGTCTAATAGTTGAGCACTTAACCATTTGCACCACCCAGGGACTCTGTTTTTTGTTTAGATTTTTAGGTGCAATTATCTTTGGACTGGGAACACCTCACATGTTCTTCAGAGGTGGATGAACAAATTATGGTACAATAGAATACTATTCTAGAGTAAAAAGTAACAATTTCATCTTAGACTTCATTTGATAATATCCATTCCTTGTTGTATTTGGTTCAACAACACTGGTCAATTTGCAACATTTCAGATGAACCTCTAAAGTATTATCTTTATAAGTGAAAAAAAAAAAAAACTAGTCTCAAAAGGTTACATACTGTATGATTCCATTAATATGACCCTCTTGAAAAGAGCCCTGGTGGCACAGTGGTTAAGTGCTGGGCTCCTAAACGAAAGGTTGGCAATTTGAACCCACCAACCGCTCCAAGGGAGAAAGATGTAGCAGTGTGCTTCCATGAAGAATGCAGCCCTAGAAAACTTATGGGGTGGATCTATTCTGTTCTATAGTCGGGATCGACTCCATGGCAATGGGTTCGGTCTTTGGTTTTGATTTTATAATGATGTAAAATGGATCAGAGATTACCAGGGTTAAGGATGGTGGAGAATGTGATTATAAAGTTATAACCGGAGGGGTTTCTTTGAGTGGTGAAGCTGTACCCTAATTATGGTGGTGGTTTTGGTTTCTGTACCAAAAATGGCCAGTTTTACTGGATGATAATTTTAAAAACAAAATTTGAAAAAATGAAAAGGCAAGATTAATTTATACTTTTTTTTTATGTGTGTGCATGTGTGTGACAAAATATTTGTATCAAGAATATGTAATGAAATTTCATAACTCTATGTTGTTGTTGTTAGGTGCCCTCAAGTCATTTAAAACTCATACCAACCCTATGCACAACACAACGAAACACTCCCCGGTCCTGAGCCATCCTTACAATCCTTGTTATGCTTGAGCTCATTGTTGCAGCTACTGTGTCAATTCACCTCCTTGAGGGTCTTTCTCCTTTCTGCTGACCCTGTACTCTGCCAAGCATGATGTCCTTCTCCAGGGACTGATCTCTTCTGGCAACATGTTCAAAGTATGTAAGACGCAGTCTTGCCATCCTTGCCTCTAAGGAGCATTCTAGCTGTGCTTCTTCTAAGACAGATTTGTTCATTCTTTTGGCAGTCCATGGTATATTCAATATTTTTCACCAACACCACAATTCAAAGGCGTCAATTCTTCTTCGGTCTTCCTTATTCATTGCCCAGCTTTCACATGCATATGAGGTGATTGAAAATACCATGGCTTGGGTCAGGCACACCTTAGTGTTCAGGGTGACATCTTTGCTCTTCAACACTTTGAAGAGGTCTTTTGCAGCAGATTTACCTAATGTAATGTGTCTTTTAATTTCTTGACTGCTGCTTCCATGGTTGTTGATTGTGGAACCAAGTAAAATGAAATCCTTGACAACTTCAATCTTTTCTCCATTTATCATGATGTTGCTCATTGGTCCAGTTGTGAGGATTTTTGTTTTCTTTATGTTGAGGTGCAATCCATAATAAAGGCTTTGGTCTTTGACCTTCATTAGTAAGTGCTTCAAGTCCTCTTCACTTTCACCAAGCAAGGTTGTGTCATCTGCATAATGCAGGTTGTTAATGAGCCTCCCTCCAATCCTGATGCCCCACGTTCTTCTTCATATAGTCCAGCTTCTCGGATTATTTGCTCAGCATACAGATTAAATAAGTATGGTGAAAGAATACAATCCTGACACACACCTTTCCTGACTTTAAACCAATCAGTATCCCTTTGTTCTGTCTGAACAACTGCCTCTTGATGTATGTAGAGGTTCCTCATGAGCACAATTAACTGTTCTGAAATTCCCATTCTTCACAATGTTATCCATAATTGTTATGATCCACACAGTCGAACGCCTTTGCATAGTCAATAAAACACAGGTAAACATCCTTCTGGTATTCTCTGCTTTCAGCCAGGATCCATCTGACATCAGCAATGATATCCCTGGTTCCACGTCCTCTTCTGAAGCTGGCCTGAATTTCTGGCAGTTTCCTGTTGATGTACTGCTGTAGCCATTTTTGAATGATCTTCAGCAGAATTTTGCTTGTGTGTGATATTAATGATATTGTTCTATAATTTCCACCTTCAATTGGATCACCTTTCTTGGCAATAGGCATAAATATGGATCTCTTCCAGTCAGTTGGCCAGGAAGCTCTTCCATATTTCTTGGCATAGACGAGTGAGCACCTCCAGTGCTGCATCTGTTTGTTGAAACATCTCAATTCATATTCCATCAATTCTTGGAGACTTGTTTTTCTCCAATGCCTTCAGAGCAGCTTGGACTTCTTCCTTCAGCACCATCAGTTCCTGATCATATGCCACCTGTTGAAATGGTTGAACATCTACTAATTCCTTTTGGTATAATGACTCTGTGTATTCCTTCCATCTTCTTTTGATGCTTCCTGCGTCATTTAATATTTTCCCCATGGAACCCTTCACTATTGCAGCTCGAGGCTTGAATTTTTCTTCAGTTCTTTCAGCTTGAGAAACACCGAACATGTTCTTCCCTTTTGGTTTTCCATCTCCAGCTCTTTGCACACGTCATTATAATACTTTATTTTGTCTTCTCGAGAGGCCCTTTGAAATCTTCTGTTCAGTTCTTTTACTTCATCAATTCTTCCTTTTGCTTTAGCTGCTCAACACTCAAGGGCAAGTTTCAGAGTCTCCTCTGACATCCATTTTGGTCTTTTCTCTTTCTTTTCTGTCTTTTCAATGACCACTTGCTTTCTTCATGGATGATGTCCTTGATGTCATTCCACGACTCGTCTGGTCTTCAGTCACTAGTGTTTAATGCGCCGAATCTATTCTTCAGATGGTCTCTAAATTCAGGTGGAATGTACTCAAGGTCATATTTTGGCTCTCACGGATTTGCTCTGATTTTCTTCAGTTTCAGCTTGAACTTGCATATGAGCAATTGATGGTCTGTTCCACAGCTGTCCCCTGGCATTGTTCGGATTGATGATATTGAGCTTTTCCATCGTCTGTTTCCACAGGTGTAGTCAATTTAATTTCTGTGTGTTCCATCTGGTGAGGCCCATATGTATATTCACAGTTTATGTTGGTTAAAGAAGGCATTTGCAACAAAGAAGTCGTTGGTCTTTAAAAATTCTGTCATTCGATCTCTGGCATTGTTTCTACCACCAAAGCCATATTTTCCAGCTACTGATCCTTCTTCTTTGTTTCTAACTTTTGCTTTACAAACACTAGTAATTATCAATGCATTTTGACTGCATGTTCGATCAGTTTCAGACTGAAGCAGCTGATAAAAATCTTCTATTTCTTCATCTTTGGCCTTAGTGGTTGGTGTGTAAATTTGAATAATAGTTGTATTAACTGGTCTTCCTTGTAGGTATATGAATATTATCCTATCACCAACAGCCTTGCACTTCAGGATACATCTTGAAATGTTCTTTTTGACAATGAATGCAACACCATTTCTCTTCGAGTTGTCATTCCCAGCATATTAGACTATATGATTGTCCAATTCAAAATGGTCAATACCAGTCCATTTCAGCTCACTAATGCCTAGGATATTGATGTTTATGTGTTCCATTTCATTTTTGGTGATTTCTGATTTTCCTAGATTCATACTTCGTACATTCCAGGTTCTGATTATTAATGGATGCTTGCAGCTCTTTCTTCTCATTTTGAGTTGTGCCACATCAGCAAATGAAGTTACCAAAACCATTACTCCATCCACGTCATTAAGGTTGACTCTACTTTGAGGAGGCAGTTCTTCCCCAGTCATCTTCTGAGTGCCTTCCAACCTGGGGGGCTCATCTTCCAGCACTATATCAGACAATGTTCTGCTGTTATTCATAAGGTTTTCACTGGCTAATGCTTTTCAGAAGTAGCCTTCCAGGTCCTTCTTCCTAGTCTGTCTTAGTCTGGAAGCTCAGCTGAAACCTGTCGTCCATGGGTGACCCTGCTGGTATCTGAATACTGGTGGCATAGCTTCCAGCATGGGACCAACACGCAAGCTCCCACAGTACGACAAACTGACAGGCAAGTTCATAACTCTATAGTACTATTAAAAAAAAAAAAAAGATAAAAAGACACATGGGCAGACACTTCACCAACAAAAACCCAGTCAGGAAATAAAAAGATATTGGACACCATCAAATCATCAGGGAAATACAAATTAAAACCAAAATTTTGTACTACCACACTCCCACTATAATGACTGAAATTACAAAGATTGGCCATACCACATTTTTGCAAGAATATGCAGCATTTAGAACTTTCAAACACTGCTACTCTGAAATTAAAATTGTAAAATAATTTTGGAAAACTATTTGGCAGTCTGTTACATACCCACTATGTGCCCTAACCATTCCATTCCCCTAGAAATGAAAATACATGTCCACAAAAAATCTTGTATATGAAAGTTCATAACAACTTTATTCACAATTGCCAAATATTGGAAACAAAACAAATGCCCACCAACAAGTGAACCGATAATCAGAAATTTGAAATATGAATATAATAGAATAGTAATAACCAGTGAAAATAAGGAACTACTGATGTACACAATAATATGGATAAATTTCAAAATTTTTATCCTAAGGGAAAGAAATCAGCCATGATAGAGTACATATTCTATGATTCAATTCATAAACAAATTCTAAAAAGCAAAATTGATTTGTAAGGATGGAAAGCAGATATGAGGTTTCCTGAACCTCAGAGTCCAAAAAAAAAAACAAACGTTGCCATCAAGTCAATTCTGACTCATAGCAACGCTGTAGGACAGAATAAAACTGCCCTGTAGGAACAGATGGTGGATTTGAACTGCCAACCTTTTGGTTAGCTGCCGAGCTCTTACTACTGCGCCACCAGGGCTCCAAGGCTCAGGGTACAGAGAAAGATATACTGAAAACAATAGTAAAAGAAATTTTTCCCCAGAAAAAAATGGGAATGCTTTGTATCATAGTTGTGGAGGTGGTTTCATTAGCTTACAAGTTTGTGGTTGTTATTGTTGTTAGTTGCCCTAATCAATTCCAACTCATGGTAACTAATGTGTGCAGAGTAGAACTGCTCCATGGGTTTTTTTTTTTTTTTTCCAGAACCAGATTGCCAGGCCTGTCTTCCCAGGTCCCTCCTGGTAGGTTTGAACCACCAATCTTTTGGCGAATAGTTGAGTATTTAACCTTTGTGCCACCTGAATACCTTAAGTTTGTCAAAGCTCATCGTCTTAGTCATCTAGTGCTGCTATAACAGAAATACCACAAGTGGATGGCTTTAACAAAGAGAAATTTATTTCCTTACAGTCTAGGAGGCTTGAAGTCCAAATTCAGGTTGTCAGCTCCAGGGGAAGGCTTTCTCTGTCGGCTCTGGAGAAAAGTCCTTGTCATCAATCTTCCCCTGGACTAGGAGCTTCTCCTTGCAGGAACCCCAGGTCCAAAGGACGAGATCTGCTCCTGACACTGCTTTCTTGGTTTTATGAGGTCTGCACTCTCTGCTTGCTTCCCTTTCATCTCTTTTTAGATAAAATGTGGCTCAGGCCACATTCCAGGGAAACTCCCGTTATATTGGATCAGGGATGTGACCTTAGTAAGGATGTTACAATCCCACCCTAATCCTCTTTAACATAAAATTACAATCACTAAATGGAGGACAACCATGCAATACTGGGAATCATGGCCTAACCAATTTGACACACATTTTTGGAGGACACCCCCCAATCCATGACATCTTCTAAGAGTGATTTGTTCATTCTTCAGGCAGTCCACATTATATTGAATATTCTTTAACAACACAATTAAAATGCATAAATTCTTCTGCCTTCTTTTAGTCTTCTTATATTTAATTTTAAGATTTAGAGCATTCAAGTGAAAGGGGGGTATCGCATCTCAAACTCTCTCTCTTAATCATTGTTGATATAGAAAGGATATCTGGAATAGTGGTACCCAAGTCTTAAAAAAAAAAAAAAAAAGTCTTAGTGCAGAGAAATCCTTTTTACCTCTAATATTTGAGCTAAAAGGGTTAATGAAAATATGGCTGTAGGCCCAGATAGATGATATGGATTAGACAGATAGAGATAAATAGAAGAGAGAGAAATATAATAAAAGATTGAGAGATGTCAAAAGATAAAAAGATACACACATATGTACATTTTACATAGATATGTAAATCACACGCTGCTTAAACTTTGTGTTTTCTTTTAGATTTTTTCAAAACCTTGTGCTATTTACAGTCAATTGTAATTTATTTATAGGTTGAATTCTTAAAGCATGTCTGAACGTATTTTAAAAAATTACCAAAAATTTTGCAAATAAATAAACCAAAGCTGATATGTTTATGATTTTCTCAGGGAAATATAACTAATTATATTGGAAGAAGAAGAATAAAGCCCAGATCTTTTAAATCTTAGTCCAAAATTCATTCTTGCTACCCATGAGTTATTTTGTTTATTTTTGTTTAGTTTGACATAATAAAATAGAAATGTTGGTTTTACTTTCTGCTAATATTGCCAAATTAGCCAGCATCTATTAGAGGTCCTATTCTCAGCCAAACTGAGTGATAATCCGTAGGCTTTTTAAAAGATAATCCAGGAGTACAAAAACCCTCCCCAGAACTGAAACTCAGAGTACAAATTTTTCCTCTACAGGTTAGAGAAATAGAGTGGACACTAGATGGCAGAGTTACATCATTATTTAAATCAAGGCACTTGACCATCTCAGTTTATTAAATGCATTACAGAGTGACAGATTTACAGTTCGGATTTACTTGGAGGATAAGGGAGCAAACGTTCAAAGATGAGAAATAACTTGACCACATTCTTGCAGAAACTCATTTATTACTCCCCCCCCCCCATCTATTAATACTGAACTGGAGTCCTTGGGTGGCCAAAATCGTTAAGTCCTTGACTACAAGCCTAAAGGTTGGCAGTTCAAACCCGTCCAGCAGTGCCTTAGATGAAAGACCTGTCCATCTGCTTCAGAAAGGGCACAGCCTTAAAAATCCTATGAAGCAATTCTGCTCTTCACACACAGTATTGCCATGGGTTGTAATTGGCGTGATGGCAACTAACCACAACAATTTTGAACTAGGACTAATGTATTTGCTTTTGGCCCATTCTACAATTGCCAATTTTAAAAAAGAAAATACGAAAAGAAGAAAAAGAAATTACAGAGTTTCTTGTCAAACACCTAAAAAAACAAACTCTTGTGCCTTGCTGGTGGGAATGTAAAATGGTGCAGCTACTTTGGAAAAACAGTGTGGCAGTTCCTCAAAAAGTTAAACATAAAATTACCATATGACTCAGCAATTACATTCCTACATACATACTCAAAAAGAATTGAAAGCAGGTGCTCAGATACTTGCTCACTAAATTTCATATTAGCATTATTCACTACAGCAAAAGGTGGAAACAACCCAAGTGTCTATCAATAGTTGAGTAGATTAACAAAATGTACATACATACATTGGGATATTATTCATACATAAAA
Source organism: Elephas maximus indicus (assembly GCF_024166365.1). Lineage (NCBI taxonomy): Eukaryota > Metazoa > Chordata > Mammalia > Proboscidea > Elephantidae > Elephas > Elephas maximus. The sequence goes on along the minus strand of NC_064838.1, from coordinate 76,715,004 downwards.
TGAAATTAGGTTGTAATACATGCTACACATGGATAAATCTTGAAAATTTTATGCTAAGCGAAGATATAAAGTAAGCCAAATATGAAAGGACAAACATTGTATGATTTCTCTCACACGAAATGTCTAAAACAGGAAAATTCTAGAGAGACTAGATTAGAGGTTTTGGAGGGCAGGGAGAATGGGGGATCCTTACTTAATAGGTACATAGTTTTGTTTGGGGTGATGAAAATCTTTTGGAAGTAGTGGTGGTGGTTGCCCAACATAGTGGATGTAATCATTGCCGCTGAATTGTACACTTAAAAAATGGCTAAAATGGCAAATTGTATGTTCTATATAGATTACTACCACGTTTTGGCATATAGTTTTATTGTCAGTCTATTTTAAGAGTTATAATTGATCTACTTGAAGGCGTTTTTCCTTTGGATTAATCAGTAATTTATTGGGTTGCATCACAGCAACCCTATAGGGTCACTATGAGTTGGAATCAACTCGACGGCATTGGGTTTGGTTTTTGGTTTCTGTTAGGTTTAATCTTATTTCTTAACATGTACAATTTATGTTTTTTTTTTATCTTTTTGTTTTGCTGTCTGATGTAATTTCATTGCAGTGTGAGAAAATAGTTACATAATGATTGTTACTGTGGTTCTCAGGTGTCTTCAAGTCAGTTCAGACTCACAGCAACTATGTATGACAGAATGAAATATCGCCCGGTCCTACGCCACTCTCACAATCTTTACTATTCTTGAGCCCATTGTTGTGGCCACTGTGTCAATTCATCTTCTTGAGGGTCTTCCTGTTTTTCATTGACCCTCCACTTTACCAAGCATGATGTCCGTCTCCTGAGACAGGACCTTCCTGATAATGTGTCCAAAGTATGTGAGAGGAAGTCTCACCATCTTGGCTTTTAAAGAGCATTCTGGCTGTACTTCTTCCAAGAGAGAGATTTGTTTGTTCTTCTGGCAGGCCATGGTATATTCTATATTCTTTGCCAACATCATAATTCAAAGCTGTCAATTTTTCTTCAGTCTTTCTTATTCATTGTCTAGCTTCTGTATGCATACAAGACAATTGAAATTACCAAGGCTTGGTTCAGGAGCACCTTAGTTCTCACAGTGACATCCTTGCTTTGCAACATCTTAAAGAGGTCTTTTGTAGCAGATTTGCCCAACAACATACACCCTCTGCTTTTTTAACTGCTGCTGCTATGGGTATTGATTGTGGATCCAAGTAAAAGGAAATCCTTGATAACTTCAATATTTTCTCCATTTACCAAGATTTTGCTTTTTGGTCCAGTTGTGAAGATTTTTGTTTTATGTTGAGGTGTAATCCATACTGAAGGCTGTGGTCTTTGATATTCCTCAGGAAGTGCTTCAAGTCCTCTTCACTTTCAGCAAACAATGTTGTATCATCTGCATAACACAGGTTGTTACTGAGTCTTCCTCTCACCCTGATGCTGCGTTCTTCTCCACAGAGCCCAGCTTTGGGATTATTTGCTCAGTATACAGATTGGATAAATATGGTGAAAGGATATAACCTTGACAGACACCTTTCCTGACTTTAAACCATGCAATATCCCCTTGCTCTGCTTGAACGACTGCCTCTTGATCTATGTAGAGGTTACTCATGAGCGCAATTAAGATCTTTAGAATTCCTATTATTTGCAATATTGTTCATAATTTATTATGACTCATACAGTCAAATGCCTTTGCATAGTCAATAAAATACAGGTAAACATGTTTCTGGGATTCTCTGCTTTAAGCCGAGATTGACCTGACATCAGTAGTGATACCCTCCTTCCACATCCTTTTCTGAATCCAGCTTGACTTTCTGGCAGTTCCTTTTTGAAGCACTCCTGCATCTGCCTCTGAATGATTTTCAGCAAAATTTCACTTATGTGTAATATTAATGATATTGTTCCATAATTTCACTTTCTCCTGAATCACCTGTCTTTGGAATAGACACAAACATGGATCTCTTCCAGTCAGTTAACCAGGGAGCTGTCTTCCAAATTTCTTGTTTTTTTTAGACCAGTGAGCACCTCCAGCGCTGCATCTGCTTGCTGAAAAACCTCAATCAGTATTCTATCAATTCCTGGAGGCTTGTTTTTCACATTCCCTTCAGTGAAGCTTGGACTTCTTCCTTCAGTATCATTGGTTCTTTATTTCTTTTTTTTTTTAATTGTGATTTAGGTGAAAGTTTATAGCTCATATTAGTTTCTCATAAAAAGTTTATACACACATAGTTACGTGACCCTAGTTGCAATCCCTATAATGTGACAGCACACACCCCCTTTCACCCCAAATTTCCCTTGTCCATTCAATCAGCTACTATCCCTTTCTGCCTTCTCATCCTGCCTTTGGACATGAGATGCCCATTTAGTCTCGTGTATCTACCTGACCTAATAAGCACACTCTTCATGAGTGTCATTTTATGTCTCATAGTCCAGTCTATTCTTTGTCTGAAGAGTTGGCTTCAGGGATGGTTTTAGTTCTGGGTTAACAGAGAGTCCAGGGGCCATGTCTTCCGAGGTTCCTCCATGCTCACTCAGACCATTAACACTAGAATTTCAGTTCTGCACCCATCTCCTACTCCATCAGGGACTCTCTGTTGTGTTCCCTACCAGGACAGTCATTTGTGGTAGCTGGGAACCATCTAGTTCTTCTGGTCTCAGGCTGACAGAGTCTCTGGTTTATGTGGCCCTTTTTGTCTCTTGTGCTAAGATTTTCCTTGTGTCTTTGGTGTTCTTCATTCACCTTTGCTCCAGGTGGGTTGGAACCAATTGATGCCTCTTAGGTGGCCTCTTGCTAGCTTTTAAGACCCAAGAAAACACTTGTTAAAGTGGGATGCAGAACATTATCTTAATAAATTTGGTATGCTAATTGACTTAGATGTCCCCCGAAACCGTAGCCCCAAGAGCCCTGCCTCTGCTACTCTGTCCCACGAAATGTTTGGTAGTGTTCAGGAAACTTCTTAGCTTTTGGTTTAATCCAGTTGTGCTGACTTTCTCTGTATTGTGTGTTGTCCTTCCTTTCACCTAAGATAATTCTTGTCTACTATCTAGTAGGAAATCCTGGTGGCATAGCAGTTAAGTGCTGTGGCTGCTAACAGATGGGTCAGCAGTTTGAATCCACCAGGTCCTCCTTAGAAACTCTATGGGGCAGTTCTACTTTGTCCTATAGGGTCACTATGAGTCAGAATGGACTTGATGGAAGTGGATTTTTTTTGGTTTTTATTTAGTTAGTGAATTCCCCTCCCTCCCTCCCCAACCTTGTAACCATCAAAGAATGTTTTCTTCTGTGTTTGAAACTTTTCTTGATATTTGTCCTTTTGCAACTGACTAATTTCACTAAGCTTAATGCTTTCAAGATTCATCCATGTTATGAGATGTTTCCAGGAATTGTCATTGTTTTTTTATGGTTGCATGGTAGTCCATTGTGTAAATATACCATAATATGTCCATACCTTCATCCATTGACGGGCATCTAGGTTGTTTCCACTTTTTTTACTGTTGTGAACAGTGGTACAATGAGCACCAGTGTACATATTTCTATTCCTGTGATGGCCCTTATTTCTCTAGGATATATTCCAAGGAGTGGAATTGCTAGGTCGTACAAACAGAAGATTTCAAAGGCAGCTTAAGAAGACAAAGTATTATAATGACATGTAGCTGGAGATAGAAAACCATAAGGGAAGAACATGCTCAGTGTTTCTCAAGCTGAAGGAACTGAGAAAAAATTCAAGCTTCGAGTTGCAAATGTGTAAGATTCTATGCTGAAAATATTAAATGATGTGCGAAGAATCAAATGCAGATGGAAAGAATAAACAGAGTCATTATACCAAAAAGAATTAGTCAACATTCAACCATTTCAGGAGGTAATATATGATCAGGAACTGACAGTATTGAAAGAAGAAATCCAAGCTGCTCTGAAGGCATTGGTGAAAAACAAGGCTCCAGGAATTGATAGAATATCAACTGAGAAGTTTCAACAAATGGATGCAATGCTGGAGGTGCTCACTCATCTTTGCCAAGAAATACGGAAGACAGCTTCCTGGCCAAATGACTGGAAAAGATCCATATTTATGCCTATTCCCAAGAAAGGTGATCCAACTGTATGCAGAAATTATACAACAATATCATTAATATCACAAGCAAGCAAAATTCTGATGAAGAGCATCCTAAAACGGCTGCAGCAGTTTATCGACAGGGAACTGCCAGTAATTCAGGCTGATTTCAGAAGAGGACATAGAATCAGGAATATCATTGCTGATGTCACACAGATCCTGGCTGAAAGCAGAGAATACCAAAAGGATGTTTACCTGTGTAGTATTGACTATGCTAAGGCATTCGACTGTGTGGATCATGACAAATTATGGATAACATTGTGAAGACTGGGAATTCCAGAACACTTAATTGTCCTCATGAGGAAACTTTACATAGATCAAGAGGCAGTTGTTCAGACAGAACAAGGGGATACTGATTGGTTTAAAGCCAGGAAAGGCATGCATCACGGTTGTATCCTTTCACCATACCTATTCAATCTGTATCCTGAGGAAAAATCCAAGAAGCTGGACTATATGAAGAAGGATGGGGTATCAGCGTTGGAGGAAGACTCATTAACAACCTGTGTTATGCAAATGACACAAACTTGCTTGCTGAAAATGAAAAGGATTTGAAACACTTGCTAATGAAGATCAAAGACCACACCCTTCAGTATGGATTGCACCTCAACATAAAGAAAACAAAAATCCTCGCAACTGTACCAATGAGCAACATCATGATAAACGGCGAAAAGATCGAAGTTGTCGAGGATTTCATTTTACTTGGGTCCACAATCAACAGCCATGGAAGCAGCAGCCAAGAAATCAAAAGACGCATTGCATTGGGCAAATCTGCTGCAAAGGACCTCTTAAAAGTATTGAAAAGCAAAGATGTCACCTTGAAGACTAAGGTGTACCTGACCCAAGCCATGGTATTTTCAATTGCATCATATGCATGTGAAAGCTAGATAATGAATAAGAGGACTGAAAAAGAATTGATGCCTCTGAATTGTGGTGTTGGTGAAGGATATTGAATATACCACTGACTGCCAAAAGAACCAACAAATCTGTCTTGGAAGAAGTACAACCAGAATGCTTTTAGAAGCAAGGATAGTGAGACTACATCTTACATACTTTGGACGTGTTGTCAGGAGGGATCAGTCCCTGAAGAAGGACATCATGCTTGGGTCAGCAGAAAAGAGGAAGACCCTCAACAAAGTGGCTTGACATAGTGCCTTCAACAATAAGCTCAAGCTGAACAACGATTGTAAGCATGGTGCAGGACCAAGCAGTGTTTTGTTCTCTTGTACATAGGGTTGCTATGAGTCAGAACTGACTCAATGGCACTTAACAACAACAACATGGTAGTTCTATTTCCAGGTTTTTAAGGAAGTGCCAAATCAATTTCTAAAGTGGTTGTACCGTTTTGCATTCCCACCAGCTGTGTATAAGTGTTCTAGTCTCTCCACAACTTCTGCAACATTTATCATTTTGTGTTTTTCTTGATTAATGCTAACCTTGTTGAGGTGAGATGTTATCTCATTGTAGTTTTGATTTGCATTTCTCTAATGGCTAATGGCAACATGTTTGGTTTTTGATTTGAATGGCTAATGGTTGTGAGCATTTCCTCATCTATCTGTTAGCCACCTGAATGTCTTGTTTGGTGACGTGCCTGTTGGTATAATTTGCCCATTTTTTGATTGGGTTATTTGTATTTTTGTGGTTGAAGTTTTGCAGTATCTTGTAGAATTGAGAGATTAGACCCTGATCAGATATGCCGTAATCAAATTTTTTTTCCCAGTCTGTTTACTTTTCTTGTGTGGATTCAGCTCAGGTGTCCAAGTAGTCAGTCACTGAGTACGCGGTGCAGCCTCTCATCTATAGTCCTAGCAGGGCAGAGGTGACTGGAGTAGGCACAAGTATCTGGCTGCAGTAGGGGGTTATGTGCTGAGCAATGCAGGGGGCTGAGGGCTGGTCCTGAGTGTCTCGGTGGAAGGAGTGTCTCTGTTCCCTAGAACACATAGGTGAGTGGGTTTTGCAGCTGGATTTTGGGCACCCAATGCTGTTGGCTGTAAGGATTGAGAAGCAGCACTTATTCTTAGACCCCTGTTGTGGGTAGCTAGGTGGAGTGGGTGGAGCCACCAGTCCTCAGGCCCCTGATGTGGGTAGGTGAGGACCCTGCCTAATGGGCACAGCAGTGTCAAATATTACAAATATATCACTCCCCCTTATAGCTGTTGCAGTGGAAAATAAGCTTCAGGTATATTCCTGTTGTATTGTGTTAATGATGGCCTATGCTATTGATATGAGCTCACACAGATTTATACAGGGGTGAAAGGCATTCAAAGTCTGAGTTCCCCTTATGCCTGTGTCTAGGCAAAGGGGCTGTTCCTGCCCTGAGTTCCCAGATTAGGGCAACTGGCAGATTATTTTTTCCTGTTTGTTAATTTGTTCCCTGTCCAAAGCTGGAAGAATGGCTCAGGACACACAACAGGTCCTACTTCCAGCCCAGGAGCTGAACCAATCACTGAAGCTGCACTGGGACCCAGAGCAGAGTGGGAAGGGTGCAGATAAATGGGAGAGAGGTACTTCCCAAAGCGGGGAAGGGTTTTTTTTTTTTTAAATCTGCGTGGTAGGTTAGATGCTTGTACTTATCTTTCACTGATTCAGAGCCACTTCTCCCTGATTCTGGAGGCTTGAGGAGACTCTATGCCTTTTAGTTTCTCCTGATGTGGAAAATGCATACCGAGTGCTCCAGCTTGCCTTAGCCTGTGTGCACCAGCTGATCTAGGCTGCGGGGTGCTGGCCAGGTCAGGTATGGCAAAGCTTTGCTGCTTCTGAACAGTTGCTCCTTCCCCCGCCACTCAGTCTGACTCCTCGACTTTTTTATGTTCAGGGCTCCTAGATTGTCATATATAACCAATTCACTTTTTTTTTTTTTTTGGTCTTTATTGTAAGAGGAACCACAGGAAGTGGTTGACTACTCCACCATCTTGGTCCCACCTCCAGTATCATGGTTTCTTGATCATATTCTATCTCCTTAAATGGTTGAACATTGACCAACCTGTTTTTGTACAGTGACTCTGTGTATTCCTTCTATCTTCTTTTCATGCTTCCTGAATCAGTCAATATTTTCCCCATAGAATCCTTCAGTATCACAACTTGAGGCTTGAATTTTTTCTTCAGTTCTTTCAGCTTGGGAGATGCTGACTGTGTTCTTCCCTTTTGATTTTCTAACTTCAGTTCTCTGCACATTTCATTATAATACTTTGCTTTGTCTTTTCGAGCCTTCCTTTGAAATCCTCTGTTCAGCTCTTTTGCTTCATCATTTCTTCTGTTCCCTTTAGCTACTCTATATTCAAGAGCAAGTTGGACAGTCTCTTCTGGCATCTATTTTTGTTTTACTTTTTTTCCTGTATTTTTAATGACCTTTTGCTTTCTTCATTTTGATGTCCTTCCCCAAATTATCTGGTCTTCATTCATTAGTATTAAATATGTCAAATCTATTCTGGAGACATTCCCTAAATTCAGGTGGAAATAATCGAGGTTGTATTTTGACTCTCGTGGACTTAATTGCGTATGAGAAATTGATGGTCTGTTCCACAGCCAGCCCCTATCCTTGTTCTGACTGATGATATTAAGCTTTTCCATCATCTCTTTCCAGAGATGTAGTCAATTTGATTCCTGTGCATTCCATCTGGCAAGATCCATGTGTGTAGTTGCCATTTCTGTTGTTAAAAAAGGTATTTGCAATGAATAAGTCATTGGTCTTACAAAATTCTATCATGTGCTCTCCAGAGTCCTTTTTAACATGAAGGCCTTATTTTCCAACTATAGATCCTTCTTTGTTTTCAATTTTCACATTCCAATCACCAGTAATTTTCAATGCACTTTATTTGCATGTTTGATCAATTTTAGACTGCAGAAATTGGTAAAAATCTTCAAATTCCTCATCTTTGGCATTAGTGGTTTGCGTGTAAATTTGAATAATAGTCATATTAACTAGTCTTCCTTGTAAGCATAAGGATATTATTCTATCACTGACAGCATTGTACTTCAGGGCAGATGTTGAAGTGTTCTTTTTTTGGCAATGAATACAGTGCCATTCCTCTTCATTTTGTCATTCCCAGCATAATAGGCCGTATGATTGACCAATTCAAAATGGGCAATACCAGTCCATTTCAGCTCACCAATGCCTAGTATGCTCATCTTTATGGAATTCATTTGACTTTTAATGACTTCTAATTTTCGTAGATTCATGCTTCATACATTCCATGTTCCAATTATTAATGGATATCCACAGCTGTTTCTTCTCATTTTGAGTTGTGTCACATCACCAAATGAAGGTTCCAACGGCTTTGTTCCATCCATGTGATTAAGGTCCACTCTACTTTGTGTAGGCAGCTCTTCCCCAGTCATATTTTGAGTGCCTTCCAACCAGAATGGAGGAGCCCTTGAGGCGAGGGGATTGAGAGTTACATCTGCTAAACAAAAGTTCAGATCTACCATCAACTCCTTGGGAACCCTGTGGGGGCAGTTCTACTCTCTCCCATAGGGTCTCTAAGAGCCAGAATTGACTCGACAGCAATGAGTTTGGTTTTTTGTGGCTCAGTGATTAATGGCTTGTCTGCTAACCAAAAGATTGGCAATTTGAATTTACCAGCTGCTCCTTGGAAGGCTGATGGGCTAGTTTTACTCTGTCCTATAGCGTTGCTGTGAGCCAGCAGTGACTTAAAGTCAGCAGGTTTGGTTTGGTTGGCTTCCAACCTGAGGGGGTCATCTAGCACTGTACCAGACAATATTCCATTGCTTTTTCCAAGGTATTCACTGGTCAATTTTTTTCCAAAGCAGACTGCCAGGCCTTTCTTCCTAGTCTGTCTTAATTTGGAAGCTTCACTGAAACCCGTCAACCAAGGGTGAGCCTGCTGGTATTTGAAATACCAGTGGCATAGCTTCCAGCATCACAGCAGCACACAAACCACCACAGTGTGAGAAACTGACAAGTGCATTGCCAATAAGGTGTTTATTCTATCGTGTTTCTTGAGTTTTCACTTGAGATGTATAACCTTGATTTGAATGAGTATTCTATGTGTACTCACACTGAATAATCAGTATGTGTTGGGTACATATTAGATCAAGTTCTTAGTTCTATTGTTTAAATCAGTGTATTTCTTGTATACAACATAAACCAAAGCCTGGTATATTTATTTAATCTAATCAATAGTTTAACGAACTTATATTTATTGTGGAAACCTTGGTGATGTAGTGGTTAAGAGCTACAGCTGCTAACCAAAAGTTCAGCAGTTTGAATCCACCAGGCATTCCTTGGCAACCCTCTGGGGCAGTTCTATCTACTCTGTCCTGCAGGGTCTCTATGTATCGGAATTGACTAGATGGCAACAGGTTTGGTTTTGGGTTTTATATTTATTGTAATTAAAATGTTGTAGATTCCAATTTCCCCATGTTTTAGTACTTTCATGCTTCATAGCTTTCACTGCATAAAACAGAATTTTTTTTCTGTATAAAAAAATCCAGATTAGTTTTATTTATTTTTTAATGACTTTCTCCAGATTAAAAGACTTATATCTTAACACAGCTAATTTTTTCTTCCTTTTAGCAGTGTGCCTCCACCTGAATCTTCTCCTCAGAGATGACTCACAAAAAGTAAACTAACTGAAGAAAGAATTATAATGTTAGCCTCACATTCTGAGGTTCCCTTTTCTCTCTGATCTTGGTCATTCAAATTCTGTTAATTTCAACAGTTGTTGATCGCCTTTAAAGAGGTGTTTTTTTTTTTTTTTAATATTTTAAGTAGCTTTTTTTCTAGTTGTTTTATGCACAAACATTGATCTATTGTAAGCTTCCCCTTCATAGTTGGTTAAGTGTTGTATTTTTTTTTCGTATCTAAAGTCACTTTATGTATTGCTTTATTTTTATAAATGCTTTCATTCTTTTCCTCATATTCTTCACATTCTTATATAGCTTCATTGCAACATGTTTTCACTTTGTCACCTGATTTGCATTGTTAGCATTCAAAATTTGGTCTTATTTTCATGCATATTTCCAGTTCAGGTAGGTTTAAAAATTTACAGAATGGCCTCCATAAGTAATAGAATTTCTCACCTCCTTGTGTACTCTATCTTACATTAATAAAGTTCTCCAAGTTTGACTTTGTTTTTTTCCCTACAGGCCATGCTGAATTCTAATTGTTATTTTGTAAATAGCAATGGGACATGGTGAACCATGAAGGAAATCATTAGTTTTATCCTACAAATGAGAAATGTTTCAGAACCTTTGGAAACATTGTATATCCACTGTTTTTTCCTACGTGTTGTCATTCCATTTATTAGCTGCACATGTTTCTCCAGTCGATAGCTTAGTTTTCATTAAGAGAATGGGAAAAGCCAAAAAATAACCTGCTTAGTTCCACAAGATATGAACCTGATTTTTAAGTTTGGTTCTCAGCCATTCCACTACTTAAAACAACAAACAAAACCTGTTGCGGTTGAGTCAATTCCGACTTACAGTAACCCTATAGGGTGGAGTAGAACTGCCCCATAAGGTTTCCAAGGAGCTGCTGATGGATTCAAACTGCTGACCTTTTGGTTAGCAGCCAAGTCACTGTGCCACCAGGGCTCCTACTAGTAATAAGAGATTCTTCCAGTATTGTTTCTTATACTTAATATTTATGAATGCTTCACTGAAATCTTAAAATAAAGGTTGGATTATACACACCCAATTATGTATCTAATTATGGGTTTGAGCAGATATTCTATGTAAAAATTTAAAATGTTTTTGTAGCATAAGCTAAAATTTAAACAGACTAAGAGAAAACACCCACATACACAAGAGAGAATAAAAGAAAGTATTCTTGAGGATTGTGGATTCTGGCAAGTGGTTTTATTTTACAACATTTTTATGGATGTTATATTAAGTAAAAAATAAGAATACACTGAGCATATAATTGCAGTTTTCTTAAATAATATACATATAAAATCTCATTCCTGGTTTTCAGATTTAATGTAATTTTAATTTATAAGTTATTTTTTCTTTGAGTTTCTAAAAGCTCTATGATAAGTACGAACTGTATCCATAAGAAGAATAATAAATGTTATTTTCCAAATAACTGAGATAGAGTAGGAAAAAATGAGATTATGTAGTCTGTGGAGTTTGAAGAAAATATTATCAGAGAAGACAAGGTTACTGAGAAAGCAGATCTAAGATACAAAGAAATAATCTGGGAAAAAATGTGGGGATATCTTCCATCACAGGGATGAGGTAAGAGGATTCCTTGGATGAAATGTCGAAGGAAAAATTAAGAGCCAAGAACATCGAGAAGGGAAGGGTAATAGATTCTGTTAACTTTTCATAAAGATTTTATTAGACTATAGGAATGTATACAGGAGTAATTAGCATTCTTTACAAGCTATAAATTGAGGCAACACTAGTGTTTTCCATTTACCTACAACTCAAGACTTAACTACTCTATTTCTGCTCTCTCCTGAGGTGTGGGCATTATACCCTTTCTTTCCAAGTGATTAAAGTTTTCCATAACTTTTCCCATAGCAAAATGGAACCTGGTCTTATCTTAGTTTCCAAATACACATAGGAAAAAAGATGACTTGAATAATGTAAGTATTATTAGAATTTTCAACAAAGTTAAAAAAAAAAAAAAAGTTCAAATGATTCCTATGGGGAGTTCCAGACTCACAGAGATACTGGAATAAATGTCTCCAAGTTAAATATCTCTCAGGCAAAGCTATGAAAAATCAAATAAGAATTATATAGTTTATTTGTTTCCATTTTTTCCAGAGACTGTGATACATATACTATTTGAGAAGAGTTAAAAAATAGTTTACAATGTAAATGCTGAAGGTACTGATTTCTCCTCTTAAACACTGAAATAAAATTACAAAAAGACGCTTTATTTGCTTTAGAAACAAGCAAATTTCAGATTTCTTTATGTAGCGGGTAAGCTTTCTCTTCAGGACTCTTCAGAATTGTTTGCTTAGTGAATTTATTAGTAAATATTTATCAAATTTAATGGTTAATTCTGATTCTATGGTAGATATAGCTCATTGCATGTACTGCAGATTTAAACCAAGTACCTGGCAAGTTGTGCACTTGTTAAGTTGTATTTAAGCAACCCACAATAAATCACTGTCCTTAGATAAATAAGAAATATAATTTTAGAATTAATTATTAAAATAGTAATTTAATGATAATGTGTGCCTTCACTTATATTTATTGGAAAATCTTAGCCACAATTCAGTGATGTAAATACAGTACATTATTTGAAAGTGCTGTTCATCATACTTGGTAATATAGAGCATATTTTGTGACTATATTTTTTTATGTAATTCACATATGGTAATTTACCCTTTCTGTGAGAGTTACATAAGTGAATTCTGAAAGAAGTAATTATTTTTTTAAATCTTTTTTTCATGATGTGGGGAAAAAAGAGGAAAGCTGATATTAAATATATAAAGCAGAAAATGAATGATTTGCATCTCAGTGAAGGGAAACGGGAAAAGAAAAAGTCAGGGAAATGCTAAGTGTGTCAAATAACCATTCCCGCATGTTCCTGTCTGAATGTGTCTGTCATATTTGGAGTTTGGGTTACCTATTTTTTTTTAAAAACCCCTCTTTCTATGAGAGTTCATCAAAATCTGGGCTATCTTTTAAATCTGGAAATTATTGGCTATGATCTGGATATGTCTCCTGGGTGGTGATAAGGGTAGAAAAGAAAGCACTGTCAGGTTTAGGTCCGTACGTTTTGTGGTTTGCAGATCACCGAGGGGGGAGACCACCAGGACTTCAGGGAAAGTTTCCTGAGTTTTAACATATAAAACTACACTGAAGAGTAAACCAATGGGCTAAAAAATGGAGGAAGGTAAAGAAAATGGGGGCTTTGTATGGCCACCAAAGATTCACCGTAAGGACCAGGACACTGGTGGAAATCAACAGGACTGTTTTAAATGGAAGATTCTGCTTCTCTGCCATTCTGAAGTAACTTTGATTATAAACATTGTATTTCTTCCATTCATGACAAAACCATTATTATAACATGTTAAGGTGAACTTCCATTTTATTTTTTCCGATTTTGAAAATAAATCAATTCATTAATTGTGCAAATACATATTGATTATGTACAAAGATTGCCTCCTGTTGATTTTGGGAAAATTCACTTAATGAATTAATAAAGAAATTTCAGGGAACCCCCAGGTCATTTCAAGATTTTGCCCTCCAAGCGCAATACCTGGCACATAAAAAAAAAAAAAAAAAAGTTGGTGTTGAGTCGACTCTGACTCATGGAAACCCCATGTATGTCAGAGAAGAACTGTGCTCCACAAGATTTTCAATGACTAATTTTTCAGAAGTAGATTGCAAAGGTTTCTTCCGAGGTCCTTCTGGGTGGACTAGAACCGCCAACCTTTACTTAGCAGCTGAGCACAATAAATGTTGGCATCACCCAGGGACTGCACCTGGCACACAGTAGGCACTAATTAATTCATTAAATACATTTCCCCAAAATCAACAGGAGGCAAGTTTTATTTTCCTTACTTTATGGATAAGAAACAAGGTTAAGTGAATTCACTTTAAGTTGTCATCCAAGATGCAACACAGATCTCAAGGGCATGAGTTTTTTTTTTTTTTTCTTTCCATCACATCCAGGGCAGGAGGAATACTAGGCACTGACCTTAATACTCATCAATTTAAGATTTCCTTAGAAAGCTAAGCTGAAGCATTTGACAATTCAGCAAAAATAATCTGTAGCAATGTACTTAATTCTTAGTGCTAAAAGAGATTTGAGTGGACGATTCACGACTAGCTGCAATAGTAAGTGAAATCTCTCTGGAAACAGTGGGGATTGAATTGACTCTGCCGGGATTGAGATGGTGAAGCAGGCTAATGGGAATGAGGAAATGAGAAATGTTTCAGGGCTTTGATTAAACAAGGCCTGATTAGGAATGGTGCAGTGTCCAGCTCCAAAGTAGCAGAAAGCCATAAGGAATACTTTTTGGGCTAAGCGAGGAGAACATGAATGCCTGACAAGATACAGGAGTTTAAACTCTGCTCAAATCACTAGAGATATCTGAGCACATAGATTGCATAGGCAGCAGTGTTGAAGGATTTTAAGTAGCATGCTATCAAAGGTCCATGAAAAGGAGAGTCTGGCGGTTCTGTTAGCTTCAAAGAGAAAGGCTTTATTTTTGTGATTGTGTGATTAGAAGACCTCAGCATGAGGGATTCTGGAAGATATAGGGGGTAACAGCATGAGGCTGTAGCTTTGAATTTTCACTGACCTCCACCATCCTTACATCCAACTGGACCTCCACCTAACTTAATTCAGAATCTTACATAGGGTCAGGCCCAGAAAAACAAACAAACATTGCAAAAGTTGATTCCTGACTCGTAGACACCAAGCGCTTAACCACTTCAGGCCCTGAAGAGGCCCTAAAACATCATCTAGTTAAACTCTTTCAATTTACTTGTGTTTAATCTGAAGTACAAGGAGCCTTGGTGGTCCAGTGGTTAAGCACTTAGCTGCTAAATGGAAGATCAGCAGTTGGAACCCACCAGCTGCTCTGCGGGAGAAAGATGTGGCAGTCAGCTTCAGTAGAGATTACAGCCTAGGAAACCCTATGCGGCAGTTCTACTCTGTCCTATAGGGTAGCTATGAGTCAGACTTGACTTCACAGCACAGGGTAATCTGAAGTACAAAGAGGGCAGATGATGTATTAAAAATCATTGATTTAGGAAGTAGTCTGGCCAGATGAGGGAAATATTTTATTTGTCAAATAGTTCACTGTTTTAAAGGATGGTTGTTGATAAGGCAATAGTACTATGCATGTTTTAAAAATATGAAGATATTCAATGATTCTAGTAGAAAGATAGGGGTCATACCTTCTTGGTTTCTATAACAACACTTGAAAATAAGGAAGATAATATTGGTTAATGATTCAGGAAAATATATTTTTTGAGTAGTGTATATGGAGTCTGTATCGATTCAAAAAGTAAATTAAATAGTAAGGTTTCTTTTAACACATCTTCTTTGCATCTTTCTAGCACACTGGATTGGGTGCATTCATTTGATTATAATTCTTTAAAAAATTTTTTATGCTTTGTTTGAACTAGATAAGTTTTGTGAAAAAAATTTATCTGCAGTCTTTAAAACACCCTTTATTATTTTTCTGTTAAATTTTGATTATTCCTTTTATTTTCTACTGTTGGTCTGAAAGGACAGTCTTAATGGCATTTATGTTATCTTTTTCAAAAGATGAGTTGATCTGTTACCTGATGTAGAAGCACACAGAAGCCCAGTGAGTTCTATCAGGCAGTATCATAGGCTATCAGTGAAGAAATGAAGGTGGAGAAATCTTACATTAATTTATCAAGCTCATGCAGCAAGCTGAATGTGAAGTAAAGGCTAGACTGGAATTAAAAATGCTATTTACATTCTTTACACTAAATCACAGGAATATAATTTGGGGGATAAGTTATGACACAACAGCAAATTCTTTTAAAGTATTAGTAATAACTTAAAAGCATAAAATGCAGTTATTAATTAGATTAGAGGGTTTATTTAACCATTTAGGATATCCTGTCTTCATATTCAGTACAAAGGATACCAAAGGCCATGGTGTGGCAGTTGATGGTGTGGTTAACTCTCATACTCCGTGTAGATTGATACCTTTTTTTTTTTTCCTTCTAAAAACACTACTTGATCTTAAGAGTTTTAGACCACTGAAAGGAAAAAGTGGAGGGAGAGGGGTTGGAGGGGATGGGGGAAAACTTAGAGTTTTGAAAATAATTGATACTTTTCATAAGTTGTTATTAATTATAAGTATCTTGGTACTTAAATTATAAGTAATTGACATAAAATATTTTAAATATTATGGTGCAGTGTTCTATGTAGTTGAAGTAGAATGTAATTTTATGGTGTGATTTAATGGAATGATTACAAGCTTATTTCCCAATGTCTCATCCTTAGTTTTATCACTGATGCTTGAAGTTCTCTAAGTAGAGAGTTATTTATTTGCCTTAAAGTTTAAAATGTATCACTGTAGAAACAGCGGAGTCAGCAGTGTATTACTTTATAATAGTGACACAGAGGAAGAAAAGGTAAAAATAATGAGATTGAAGGAGGGAAAAGTCAGCCTGAGATTCTAAGACTAACAACACAGGCACTAAAGAGAATACGTGTTCAGAATGGCTTGTTAGTAAGAGTTGGACAAGTTTTGCACACTAATCAAAAAAAAAAAAAAAATCAAAGAGAAGCCAATTTGTCCAGAAGGGTATGGCATGGGGTGGACAAGTTTTGCACGCTAATCAAAGAGAAGCCAATTTGTCCATATGGGTATGGCATTGGGTAAAACTTCAACAATCCATGTTAAACCTATTATTGCTATTTTCAAATGCCTTGCTGAATGTCAAATACACCAATATTTAGCTTCTAAGTTTGAGATTATCATGTTTTGAAAATAAGGATAACCAAAACAATACTATCCCTTGGATTAACTTTGAAATACAATCCTTCATTTTAAATTAAAGAGGTTGAACTTTAATCACCATTTCTATCAATTTGAAATATCTTTATGAATCTACTCTCTAAGATTTTCCACTGGAAGCCAGTATTCTAGATATGTGTTCTAGGAAGTAGCACAACAATGAATTGTTCACTCAAGACAAGTTTTCTCATTTTATAGGTGAGGCAATTGTGGCAATAGTTAGGACTTTAAATACGCTGTTTCATTTAGGGTTGAAAATCTAACTTGAATAAGAAGGAAAATAGCAAAGGATATAGGTAAAATTTATTACATTAAGTAAAATAATATAAAAAGTTAATAGGACCAGAGGTAATCAAATAATTTTATATCTATTGACTTAGTAAATCTTCATGATCATGCTTTGGGGTAATGCATTCTGGTGCTTAGAACTGAAGATGTAAGCACATGTATACCACATACACATGATGTTTGTGTGATTTTTTGGTTAAAAATGATATTTTCACGCTTACTATTTCATTTGTATTTGTATTTTCTCAATAAAAATGATAAGACTAGAAAAAGATCTGATTTTTCTTTTCTCTAGAAGGGTGAATTTTATAAACTTATTGAGGCATAACACCCAGGTGATGTTTGAGAATACATGTTGTTAGAATAGTTGAATAAATGTACCATATTGTATGTTATAAATTTATCGACAACATGCAGCAACATATACCTAAGAATCAGATGGTGCAAGAGTTAAGTTCTCAGCTGCCAACCAAAAGGTTGGTTGTTTGAACCCACCAGCAGCTACATAGGAAAAAAGGCTTGGTGATCTGCTCCCATAAAGATTACAGCCTAGGAAATGATATGGGACAGTTCTACTCTGTCATATAGAGTTGCTATAAGTCGGAATCAACTTGAGGGCACACTGCAACAACAAGTGTGTGTATATGTGTATATATATGTAAATTTCATTTCAGAAATCTAATACATTGCCAGTAATTAATGTTTTCAAGAAAAGGACAAGGCGGTCTGCAGAAAAGTGTTCCTAAATAAAAAATCAAATTTTTATTTTCTTCTATCCTTCAGCCATTTTCACTATAACCTCCCCCATGCAAGAAATGATGTGTATCACCACATTTAAAAGATCTCATAAGAATTCATAATTTGTCTAAATTGCAGGTGGCTAAAATTGCTCTGGATCATGGAAAACGGAAATAATATCACAGAATTTATTCTCTTAGGACTTTCTCAGCAAAAGGAAGTAGAAATTCTCTGTTTTTTCCTTGTTACCTTGCAATTTTGGCAGGAAACCTGCTTATCATGATTTCTATCACCTGCAGCCAACTTATCAACCAGCCCATGTATTTCTTCCTGAGTTTCCTCTCACTCTCAGACCTTTGCTACACCTCAACCGTGACAACCAGGCAAGAAGGGACTGGGACGACATATACAGAACACTGAAGGAGAAAAACTGCCAGCCAAGGATCATATATCCAGCAAAACTCTCTCTGAAATATGAAGGCAAAATTAAGATATTTACAGATAAACACAAGTTTAGAGAATTTGCAAAAACCAAACCAAAGCTACAAGAAATACTAAAGGATATTGTTTGGTCAGAGAACCAATAATATCAGATATCAGCACAACACAAGGTCACAAAACAGAATGTCCTGATATCAACTCAAATAGGGAAATCACAAAAACAAACAAATTAAGATTAATTAAAAAAAAATACACATAACAGGGAATCACGGAAGTCAATAGGTAAAAGGTCACAATAGTCAAAAAGAGGGACTAAATACAGGAGGCATTGAACTGCCATATGGAGAGTGATACAAGGCGCTATAGAACAAAACAAGTTAGGTTTTTACTTAGAAAAATCGGGGTAAATAATAAGGTAACCACAAAAAGGTATAACAACTCTATAACTCAAGATAAAAGCCAAGAAAAACGTAATGACTCAACTAACATAAAGTCAAACACTATGAAAATGAGGATCTCACAATTAACTAAGAAAAACGTCTCAGCACAAAAAAATATGTGGAAAAATGAAATTGTCAACAACACACATAAAAACGCATCAAAATGACAGCATTAAAAACTTGTTTATCTATAATTACGCTGAATGTAAATGGACTAAATGCACCAATAAAGAGACAGAGAGTCACAGACTGGATAAAGAAACACGATCCATCTATATGCTGCCTACAAGAGACACACCTTAGACTTAGAGACACAAACAAACTAAAACTCAAAGGATGGAAAAAAGTATATCAAGCAAACAATAAGCAAAAAAGAAGAGGAGTAGCAATATTAATTTCTGACAAAATAGACTTTAGACTTAAATCCACCACAAAGGATAAAGAAGGACACTATATAATGATAAAAGGGACAATTGATCAGGAAGACATAACCATATTAAATATTTATGCACCCAATGACAGGGCTGCAAGATACATAAATCAAATTTTAACAGAATTGAAAAGTGAGATAGATACCTCCACAATTATAGTAGGAGACTTCAACACACCACTTTCGGAGAAGGACAGGACATCCAGTAAGAAGCTCAATAGAGACACGGAAGATCTAATTACAACAATCAACCAACTTGACCTCATTGACTTATACAGAACTCTCCACCCAACTGCTGCAAAGTATACTTTTTTTTCTAGCGCACATGGAACATTCTCTAGAATAGACCACATATTAGGTCATAAAACAAACCTTTGCAAAGTCCAAAACATTGAAATATTACAGAGCATCTTCTCAGACCACAAGGCAATAAAACTAGAAATCAATAACAGAAAAACTAGGGAAAAAAAATCAAATACTTGGAAAATGAACAATACCCTCCTGAAAAAAGACTGGGTTAGAGAAGACATCAAGGAGGGAATAAGGAAATTCATAGAAAGCAACGAGAATGAAAATACTTCCTATCAAAACCTCTGGGACACAGCAAAAGCAGTGCTCAGAGGCCAATTTATATCGATAAATGCACACATACAAAAAGAAGAAAGAGCCAAAATCAGAGAACTGTCCCGACAACTTGAACAAATAGAAAGTGAGCAACAAAAGAATCCATCAGGCACCAGAAGAAAACAAATAATAAAAATTAGAGCTGAACTAAATGAATTAGAGAACCGAAAAACAATTGAAAGAATTAACAAAACCAAAAGCTGGTTCTTTGAAAAAATTAACAAAATTGATAAACCATTGGCTAGACTGACTAAAGAAATACAGGAAAGGAAACAAATAACCCAAATAAGAAACGAGAAGGACCACATCACAACAGAACCAAATGAAATTAAAAGAATCATATCAGATTATTATGAAAAATTGTACTCTAACAAATTTGAAAACCTAGAAAAATGGATGAATTCCTGGAAAAACACTACCTACCTAAACTAACACATTCAGAAGTAGAACAACTAAATAGACCCATAACAAAAAAAGAGATTGAAACGGTAATCAAAAAACTCCCAACAAAAAAAAGCCCTGGCCCGGACGGCTTCACTGCAGAGTTCTACCAAACTTTCAGAGAAGAGTTAACACCACTACTTCTGAAGGTATTCCAAAACATAGAAAATGACGGAATACTACCCAATTCATTCTATGAAGCCACCATCTCCCTGATACCAAAACCAGGTAAAGACATTACAAAAAAAGAAAATTATAGACCTATATCCCTCATGAACATAGATGCAAAAATCTTCAACAAAATTCTAGCCAATAGAATCCAACAACACATCAAAAAAATAATTCACCCTGATCAAGTGGGATTTATACCAGGTATGCAAGGCTGGTTTAATATTAGAAAAACCATTAATGTAATCCATCACATAAATAAAACAAAAGATAAAAACCACATGATCTTAACAATTGATGCAGAAAAGGCATTTGACAAAGTCCAACACCCATTTATGATAAAAACTCTTACCAAAATAGGAATTGAAGGAAAATTCCTCAACATAATAAAGGGCATCTATGCAAAGCCAACAGCCAATATCACTCTAAATGGAGAGAACCTGAAAGCATTTCCCTTGAGAACGGGAACCAGACAAGAATGCCCTTTATCACCGCTCTTATTCAACATCGTGCTGGAAGTCCCAGCCAGGGCAATTAGGCTAGACAAAGAAATAAAAGGTATCCAGATTGGCAAGGAGGAAGTAAAGTTATCACTATTTGCAGATGACATGATTATATACACAGAAAACCCTAAGGAATCCTCCAGAAAACTACTGAAACTAATAGAAGAGTTTGGCAGAGTCTCAGGTTATAAAATAAACATACAAAAATCACTTGGATTCCTCTACACCAACAAAAAGAACACCGAAGAGGAAATAACCAAATCAATACCATTCACAGTAGCCCCCAAGAAGATAAGATACTTAGGAATAAATCTTACCAAGGATGTAAAAGACCTATACAAAGAGAACTACAAAGCTCTACTACAAGAAATTCAAAAGGACATATTTAAGTGGAAAAACATACCTTGCTCATGGATAGAAAGACTTAACATAGTAAAAATATCTATTCTACCAAAAGCCATCTATACATTTAATGCACTTCCGATCCAAATTCCAATGTCATATTTTAAGGGGATAGAGAAACAAATCACCAATTTCATATGGAAGGGAAAGAAGCCCCGGATAAGCAAAGCACTACTGAAAAAGAAGAAGAAAGTGGGAGGCCTCACTCTACCTGATTTCAGAAGCTATTATACAGCCACAGTAGTCAAAACAGCCTGGTACTGGTACAACAACAGGCACATAGACCAATGGAACAGAATTGAGAACCCAGACATAGATCCATCCACGTATGAGCAGCTGATATTTGACAAAGGACCAGTGTCAATTAATTGGGGAAAAGATAGCCTTTTTAACAAATGGTGCTGGCATAACTGGATATCCATTTGCAAAAAAATGAAACAGGACCCATACCTTACACCATGCACAAAAACTAACTCCAAGTGGGTCAAAGACCTAAACATAAAGACTAAAATGATAAAGATCATGGAAGAATAAATTGGGACAACCCTAGAAGCCCTAATGCAAGGCATAAACAGAATACAAAACATTACCAAAAATGATGAAGAGAAACCCGATAACTGGGAGCTCCTAAAAATCAAACACGTATGCTCATCTAAAGACTTCACCAAAAGAGTCAAAAGACCACCTACAGACTGAGAAAGAATTTTCAGCTACGACATCTCAGACCAGCGCCTGATCTCTAAAATCTACATGATTCTGTCAAAACTCAACCACAAAAAGACAAACAACCCAATCAAAAAGTGGGCAAAGGATATGAACACACATTTCACTAAAGAAGATATTCAG